>NC_061509.1:105485141-105688421 GCF_022539505.1 Lolium rigidum | reverse complement strand
TGCTTTTCCAGGTGCAGCTGAATTGGCAACTCAGTTGTTAAGGCTTATAAGTATTCTTTACCTCCCCTTGTGTCGAATCAATAAATTTGGGTTTTACTTCCCTCGAAGACTGCCGCGATCCCCTATACTTGTGGGTTATCAAGGCCATGATTCAATATTTGTGGTAGTGGACAGATTTTCTAAGATGTCACACTTTATTGCCTGCCACAAAAGCGACTATTGTTTCTGATCGTGACGTGAAGTTTATGAGCTACTTCTGGAAGACGCTGTGGAGAAAGCTGGGGACGAAGCTACTTTTCAGTACTACTTGTCATCCCCAAACTGATGGACAAACTGAAGTGGTGAATAGAACATTGTCACAACTGTTGAGATCCATGATCAAGAAGAACCTGAAGGAGTGGGAAGATTTTTTGCCGCATGTGAAGTTTGCTTACAACAGGGCGGTAGATTCTACCACGGAGTTGTGTCCTTTTGAGGTGGTGTATGGTTTCAAACCCATTACTCCATTTGACATGTTGCCTTTGCCCATACACGAGAGAGTTAATATGGAGGCATCCAAGAGGGCAGATTTTGTGCGAAAGATCCATGTGAAGACTAAAGAGATGATAGAGAAGAAAGGCAAGAGCAATGTTGCAAGGATGAACAAGAAGCGCAAAGAGATGTTGTTCAAGCCTGGTGATATGGTCTGGGTACATTTTTGCAAGGATAGGTTCTCGAAGCTTCGGAAGTCCAAATTGCTTCCTCGTGGTGCTGGTCCTTACGAAGTGCTTGCCAAGATCAATGATAATGCATACTCGATAGATCTTCCACTTGATGAGTTTGGTGTCAGTAATTCTTTCAATGTTGCTGATTTGACACCATATGATGGAGAAGACCTTGGAGCGTCGAGGTCGACGCCTTTTGAAGGGGGGGGATGATGAGGACATCCCTACCACACTACCACCTCCGTCATTACCAATTGAAGATGAACCTGCTGTGAAGCTCAAGTCCAATGAAGTTCGGACTGGACCTATTACAAGGGCTCGTGCGAAGCTACTTAAACAAGAGGTGAATTTGTTTCTAAACAATACTTTGATTGATGAGAACTTTATACTGCCTAAGTTCTGTTACTTATGTATCGTCAGGTATGAAGAGGAAACAAGCATCGCACGAGGAGGAGAGAAGCAGCTGGACGTGAAGATGGACGTGGAGCTGGAAAAGGAGCTGGACACGAAGATATCTCATGGACGCGCGAGGGAGGAGCGGGAGGCATGCACGAGAGGAGAAGACAAAGTCCAGGCCGGCCCAGCACCCGGTCAGACCGGCCGCCACGCCGGCGCGCCCGGTCCCTGGCCCGGTCCAACCGGGCGGCAGGCCGGATCCACCCCGGCGCCAACCGGGCGCCACGCTGATGCCAACCGGAGGGGTTACTGTGCCACAATTCCCTGAGCCCGGTTGGAAACCGGTCCCTGGCCCGGTTTGAATGGCCAGCCAGGTCCCAGGCCCGGTCGACCGGCCTCCAGACCGGCCGTGTCCGAGTCTGTCTCGACCAAATCTATTCTGGGTCGGTTATTCTTGTATCTTTTCGACTAGAAGTCGTCCCGGACGCCTATATAAGTGCCCATGACGCCCCCTAGCTGCTTTAGACCACGTTTAAGATAAACCCTAGTTCTTAGTTGTTTGCTTTGCAAAACTATTGAATCCCCTACACCATATTGCTTGATATTGTGTAGATCTGAAAAGTCTTGTGTGATCTGTTGTTCCATTGGGAATTAGACGGTTGCAACTTACCGCTTCGTGGTCGGCGGCTACGTGCGCAAGTGTGTGGAGTTGCGAATATCTTGCAGGGTTGAGAGCTATTGCATTGGCGACAGGGACCAATCGAGAGATCTCGTTGCGTCATGCAAGTTATCATCCACTTCATCAAGTTACCTCCGCTGCAATCACCCCGTGATCATCATCACCACCGTTGCTTACTGAGAAGATCGGGCCACCCCTTATCACTAGCCATGTATGAGAAATGGCTCGAGAAGGAGAAGAATGGGTTCGTTGGACTCGACCTCGAGTACACCCCACGTAGCACGTGCAAGCGACAAGACATGGTCGTCGTGCAAATCGCCATGCTGCAGCACGTCCTTGTGTACCACTACAGCAGATCCTTCAAACATTGTCCGGCGCTGAACAATTTTTTTGAGCGCAAGGGTATTACTTTTGCGAGCGTTGATACTAGGAACGACAAGGTCATGCTTGCCCGTGCCAAGATGCATATTCCAGAGATGTACCACGTCGACATCCAAGATATATTCAAGAGCCGGGTAGGAATGGCTAATCTAGTAGAGGCCATCATCGACGGGTCCTACAAGAACATGAAGACAAAGTTCTCATCTGACAAGCACGAGTTATGGGAGACTAAGCCACTCTCCCCGATGCACCATGAGTACGCAGCAAAAGACGGCTACATGAGCTACGAGCTATACTGTAGGATCCTTGCCCTTGAGTTGTAATTATGTAGAAATATATGTGCATGTGTGTCTATTCTATGGTGACCACTAGTACGAGTATTTCATGTGAAGGATCTGGTCTAGAATGTAATTTAGCAAATTATGTATGGAGCTTTCAGAAATACTCATGGTGATCATGGGTTTGCGAAAAGACGTACAGTACTACTCTAGGCCGGTGGCCATTCGATTGGTCAAATTCTCATGCTAATTCGCATCAGATCCTTACCACTACTACTACTGTCAGGATCAAATGGTCAAACACGCGCGCAAACACGAGCAAGAAAGCATCTGCACAACGGGCCATAAATGTATCCTCTCCTCTCGGGCAGAGCAGATACGGCAGGGGTCACATCGTAGTGGAGAAGTTGAGCAGGTACAGGAGGGGTCACGTCGGAGTGGAGAAATGGAGCACCAACGCTAATGCAGAGCCTCTCTCATAGACCATGCACAGCGATCTCGGGAACATGCGCACCATGAGGCATGTGAGATCCACGCTTTCAAGTTCTTCCGGTGAACAAACTGTTTGGAAGACCGAGGGAAGAAATAATCAGCCTAATTATTATAGACATAAAGAAATGTTTGACAAAAAAATAATAGTAAAAAAATAATTACATTAATTCCTAATGCACACCACAAACATTATACACTTTTGATAATACAACAAGTCTCCGGCCGGTCCGGAGGATAGGTGAAGAGTATATTGGTAGCAAAATATGATTCTACAACTTCACCTACATATGCTTCAAAAAAAATACAACTTCACCTACAGTTTTGCTCACTCATCCCGCCGGAGACAAGATCAAATACGGCCTACCGTATTTCATCTTGGTTCCGACGGGATGAGATCTCCGACGGTTATCACCCTAGACACGGGCTGACGATTTTTCGTGCACTGTCACCAAAGTGTAATAATTCACTCGTCCAGGGATCCATCAATCTTGTGCGGCCAACCAGCAACAATGCATCGCCTGCGCTTCTTCCCTAATAAATCTTGTGCAGATTATGCTTGATGAACTGTATTCAAAATTGTAAAGTATGAGCATTCATAGACCAAATTCATATACGGTATAATTCTTAATATGTCTCCTGTGCACCGTTATGGTTGAGGCGTTGGGGAGTGAAAAAACGGGAAAACTTGCTACGTAGTACTACATAGTTTAGCACATCTACCTATACGAGTTAGTACATACACAAAAGTCAAAATGAGACGACTCCAAGCTAGACTCATTTTGTCTACTTATAGTAGTACGTACACCGTAGTAGTATATATTTTCTTAGTTGTTGTAACCATCGACTTTGTTTCAAAATATAACCATCGACTTTATTTTGAATCTTGCATACCAAAATTTTAATTCCATCATGATTTACTTGTCGTATGGAGTAAGCCATCACAAGAGAAAATAGTGGCAAACGTTGTAATATAGCTAGTTCTTCGGCTCGACGGCGGTTGCACGGGTAGTAGTATGTGTATGTACCTTTGAGTAGCCGGAGTCGCTGTGCTGTTGACGGCCGGCAGGTCCTGCGAGGACTCGCCATCTTGCCGACCTTGTCTTCTCTCCTCGGTGCAAGCTACAACTGTGGTGCTGATCTACACCAGCGCCGGTGAGCTATGTCACCTATAGTTTTTGGCTGTAGCGGTGCAATATAATATATAGGCAGAGTCCAATCAGTGAGCCCAAATCTTGCGGAAAATATTCTTTCACCATGCCTCTCTAACATTTCCCTGACCTTGAATCACTGAAATGTGGGTCGCACCGTGTGCGGGACCCGACTGGTAATGAACCAAAGTCAGGAAAGGCGAAGTCAGAGAATCCCCTTCGAAATCTTGTGATGTAGGACCCACTTGTCGGATGATACAGCTGCACATAGGCTTCCGCAGGAGTCCTCCTCTCTCGAAACTCTCAGCTTGTGAACACATCTTTGGGAAAATATTCTTTGACCCTGCTTCTCTAACATTTCCCTAAATTTGAATCACTGAAATGTGGGTCGCACAGCGCGCGGGACCTGGCTGGAAACGAACCAAAGTCAGGAAAGGAGAAGTCAGAGAATCCCCTTCGAAATCTTGTGATGTAGGGCCCACTTGTCGGATGATACAACTGCACATAGGCTTCCACAGGAGTCCTCCTCTCTCGAAACTCTCAGCTTGTGAACACATCTTGGGGAAAATATTCTTTGACCCTGCCTCTCTAACATTTCCCTGACTTTGAATCACTGAAATGTGGGTCACACAGCGTGCGGGACCCGGCTGGCAATGAACCAAAGTCAGGAAAGGCGAAGTCACAGAATCCCCTTAGAAATCTTGTGATGTAGGACCCGCTCGTCGGGTGATACAGCTGCACATAGGCTCTGCAGTAGTCCTCCTCTCTCGAAATTCTCAGCTTGTGAACACATATGCAAGGGCTCCGCAGTAGGTCAATAGTATAGCCCTCTGACATACATCAGGAAGTCAGGAGACATGGCGCGTAGAAGAAGGGAAAGATTACTGGCACCTCTCCTGCTCGAGTGAAGCGGGAGACATGCATCACCTTTTTGGGTGATGTTGACTAGTTTCCCTATAGCTTTTGTCAGCACATGCTTGCGCTGTCATTGCTCACATGCGTAGGAAATTGCATAAACCAACCAGTTTGATTAAAAGCATTTGTATTGGAAAATTGTAGGATAAACCTTATAGTGCTCCGATTCATATTACTTGATGATAATATAGATGTATCTGGACACATTTTAGATATAGATACATCCATTTTAGCATCAAGTAGTATGAATCACAAGCAGTTGGATCAGAAGTTATTCTTGTATGGTTATTTTATTTCAGGTATTGATTTCTGTACTAGCTACTATTCTTCCAAACAAACTTTCAATTACGCTAAATTTCATAGTAAATCTAACACATATCCATTGTGGAACCAAACAAATGGTTAGGGTTAGAGTTTAGGGTTAGTGTTAGGGTTAGGGTTTAGGGTTAGTGTTAGGGTTAGGGTTCAGGGTTCAGTGTTAGGGTTAGGGTTAGGGTTAGGGTTATGGTTTAGGGTTAGGTTTAGGTTTAGTGTTAGGGTTAGGGTTAGGGTTTAGGTTTAGGGTTTAGGGTTAAGGTTAGGGTTAGGTTTAGGCTAAGGGTTAGGGTTTTTTAGGTTTGGGTTATAGATAAACCTTATAGTGCTCTAATTCATATTACTTGATGATAATATAGATGTATCTAGACACATTTTAGTTATAGATACATCGATTTTAGCATCAAGTAGTATGAACCGGAGGCAGTAGGATAAGAATTTTTTCTTGTATGGTTATTTTATTTCAAGGTTTCATTTTTGTACTAGCTAGTATATTCTTCCAAACAAACTTTCAATTACGCTAAATTTCATAGGAAATCTAACGAATATCCACCCATATGTATACACCTCTATTTCATGTCGTGGAGTCAAACAAACTATGGTTAGGGTTAGTGTTAGGGTTTAGGGTTCGGGTTTAGGGTTTAAGGTTAGGGTTAGGGTTTAGGGTTTAGGGTTAGGGTTTAGGGTTTAGTGTTAGGGTTAGGGTTTAGGGGGGTATGGTTAGGGTTTAAGGTTTAGGGTAGGGTTTTTTTAGGGTTAGGGTTATAGATAAACCTTATAGTGCTCCGATTCATATTATACTTGATGATAATGTAGATATATCTGGACACATTTTAGTTATAGATACATCCATTTTAGCATCAAGTAGTATGAATCAGAGTTAGTAGGATCGGAAGTTTTTCTTCTATGGTTATTTTGTTTCAAGGATTTATTTCCGTACTAGCTAGTATTCTTCCAAACAAACTTTCAATTACGCTAAATTTCATAGGAAATCTCACGCATATCCACCCATATGTATATACCTCTATTTCATCTGGTGGAAGCAAACAAACTATGAAAGGGTTAGGGTTATGGTTATGGTTATGGTTAAGGGTTAGGGTTAGGGTTAGGGCTAGGGCTAGGGCTAGGGCTAGGGCTAGGGTTTAGGGTTAGGGGTAGGGTTAGGGCTAGGGTTAGGGTTATATATAAACCTTATAGTGCTCCGATACATATAACTTGATGATAATATAGATGTATATGGACACATTTTAGTTATAGATACATCCATTTTAGCATGAAGTAGTATGAACGAGAGGCACTAGGATTGGAAGTTTTTCTTGTACGGTTATTTTATTTGAGGATTCATTTTCGTACTAGCTAGTATTAATTCTTCCAAACAAACTTTCAATTACGCTAAATTTCATTGGAAATCTAACGAATATCCACGCATGCATATGTACCTCTATTTCATGTGGTGGAGCCAAACAAACTATGGTTAGGGTTTGGTTTAGGGTTAGGGTTTAGGGTTAGGGTTTAGGGTTAGGGTTAATTAGGGTTTAGTGTTAGGGTTAGGGTTTAGAGGGCTAGGGTTTAGGGTTTTTTAGGGTTAGCGTAATAGATAAACCTTATTGTGCTCCGATTCATCTTACTTGATGATAATATATATGTATCTGGACACATTTTAGTTATAGATACATCCATTTTAGCATCAAGTAGTCTGAATCAGAGGCCGTAGGATCAGAAGTGTTTCTTGTATGGTTATTTTATTTCAAGTATTGATTTCCGTACTAGCTAGTATTCTTCCAAACAAACTTTCAATTACGCTAAATTTCATAGGAAATCTAACGTATATCCACCCATATGTATATACCTCTATTTCATTTGGTGGAACCAAACAAACTATGTTTAGGGTTAGGGTTTAGGGTTATGGTTTAGGGTTAGGGTTAGGGTTTAGGGTTAAGATTAGGGTTAGGTTAGGTTTAGGGTTAGGTTTTAGGGTTAGGGTTAGGTTTAGGGTAAGGGTTAGGGTTTAGGGTTAGGGTTTTTATACGGATAGGGTTATAGATAAACCTTATAGTGCTCCGATTCATATTACTTGATGATAATATAGATATATCTGGACACATTTTAGTTGTAGATACATCCATTTTAGCATCAAGTAGTATGAATCAGAGGCAGTAGGATCTGAAGTTTTTATTGTATGGTTATTTTATTTCAAGGATTGATTTACGTAATAGCTAGTATTCTTCCAAACAAAATTTCAATTACGTACGCTAAATTTCATAGGAAATCTAACTCATATCCACCCATATGTATATACCTCTATTTCATGTGGTGGAATCAAACAAACTATGGTTAGGGTTAGGGTTAGGGTTTAGGGTTAGGGTTAGGGTTAGGGTTAGGGTTAGGGTTAGGGCTAGGGCTAGGGTTAGGGTTTAGGGTTAGGGGTAGGGTTAGGGCTAGGGTTAGGGCTAAGGTTAGGGTTTAGGGTTAGGGTTATAGATAAACCTTATAGTGCTCCGATTCATATTACTTGACGATAATATAGATGTATCTAGACACATTTTAGTTATAGATACATCCATTTTAGCATCAAAGTAGTATGAACCAGAGGCAGTAGGATCAGAAGTTTTTCTTGTATGGTTATTTTATTTCAAGGATTCATTTCCGTACTAGCTAGTATTTTTCGAAACAAACTTCCAATTACGCTAAATTTCATAGCAAATCTAACGAATATCCACCCATATGTATATACCTCAATTTCATGTGGTGGAGTCAAACAAACTATGGTTAGGGTTAGGGTTAGGGTTAGTGTTTAGGGTTAGGGTTTAGGGTTAGGGTTCAAGGTTAGGGTTAGGGTTTGAGTTTAGGGTTAGGGTTTAGGGGGGTAGGGTTAGGGTTAGGGTTTAAGGTTTAGGGTTTAAGGTTTTTAGGGTTAGGGTTATAGATAAACCTTATAGTCTCTGATTCATATTATACTTGATGATAATATAGTTGTATCTGGATACATTTTAGTTATAGATACATCCAATTTAGCATCAAGTAGTATGAATCAGAGGCAGCAGGATCGGAAGTTTTTGTTGTATGGTTATTTTATTTCAAGGATTTATTTCCGTAATAGCTAGTATTCTTCCAAACAAACTTTCAATTACGCTAAATTTCATAGGAAATCTAACGCAAGTCCACCCATATGTATATACCTCTATTTCATGTGGTGGAATCGAACAAACTATGGTTAGGGTTAGGGTTAGGTTTATGGTTAGGGTTTAGGGTTTAGGGTTAGGGTTTAGGGGTAGGGTTAGGTTTAGGGCTAGGGCTAGGGCTAGGGCTAGGGCTAGGGCTAGGGCTAGGGCTAGGGCTAGGGTTAGGGTTAGGGTTAGGGTTAGGGTTTAGGGTGAGGGTCAGGGCTAGGGTTTAGGGGTTAGGGTATACGGGGTTAGGGTTTATGGTTTATGGTTTAGGATTTAGGGTTAGGGTTAGGGTTAGGGTACACGTTGTGTCTATGGGAGGGGTGGGGTAGGTGAGGTGGGATGCATGGGGCAGGGTGGGGTCAATGTGGGTGTGGTGGGCGGTGTTGGAGATTGAGGAAATGTGGGTGTTTAATTATTAGGTCCGCGAGAGATGGGACGGGGGAGGTAATCGGGAGGTGGGGTGAGGTCAATGAACTTCGAAAAAATTTAGTGAACTTCCCAAAAAATCAATGAACTTCGAAAAAATGAAGTGAACAAATAATAAGCGAACTTAAAAAAAGTGAATTTCCAAGAGAAAAATAAAGTAAACTTCGAAAATATGGACATAACTTTCAGAAAATTAAGTGAACAAATAATAAGCGAACTTAAAAAAGGTGAATTTCCAAGAAAAATATAAAGTAAACTTCGAAAATATAGACAGAACTTTCAGAAAATGAAGTGAACTTCCAAAACAAGTGAAGTGAACTTCCCAAAAGTCTAAGTTCTTTTAACTATTTAAAAAAACACAAAAATCACTAATGGTTAAATAAGTATAAAAGAATATACAAAAACGTCACTTTCGAATAATCTAAAACTTTAAAACTTTACAAAATAAAAATAATATAGGAAATAAAAAATTATTCAAAAAAACTAAATTTTAGGAATTAAAAAAACTTAGTTTTAACAGTACACAAGCTATATATGAGGGGAGGTCCATATCTAGGATTTTAAGGATCTTAATAACAAATATAACAATTGGTGGCCCACATGTTAATGATGACGTGGCATCCATGCTAACAAATCGACATGCGGACATCCGTTTAGTTTTTTTAGCATGTAGATGAGTTATATGTTTCGGAGGAAAATTTCCATCTATTTAAACCTCACACGTTACAAATCCTTTGAATCCTCTCTCTCTCTTTCAAACTTAGTTTACTAGGCTCCAACAGGCCATCATAAACACGCCATCTGATTATCCACATCCCGAGGAAATAAGTTCTATTTTATTTTACTTGATAAGGAGATTAGTATTTGCTTGTTAAATTTCACAAAAGTTCCCTTAACACAAGATAGATCTGTAAAACAGCAACAACTCAATTCGATGAACGGAAGTTGTATTACTAATAAATGATCACGAATGCAAGCAATAAAGCATCAAAAACTGTTTAATCGCGAACAAACACAAGCGGTCGATCACAAGCTCACTCAGATACAACCGTTTCTCTATGCTACCTAAGACAGCCAGAATCCTAGCATAAGATAACTCGGAAGGTAGGTGGCCACGGCAGCTCTAGGGCGTACTCCAGCTCGATGCCCCCGCCTGGTAGCATGACCGGCGAGAACTGAGATGAGAGATCGTCGGACTCTTTGTCAAATGCAAGAACGTAGTTTCCGACCGACCAGTGAGCGAACCGCTTGTTGCCCCCGATGAAGCTGATCGGCCCCGTGACCGTCCAGTAGTCCTTGCCGCATAGCACCCTGCTGCTACTCGCGGTGGCGCCGGAGGAGGTCCAGCGGCCACTAGAGGCGGGGGACAACGCGTAGGTCTTGGCGATGCCAATTTGATAGAACGCGCACATCACCCTGAAATTTGACAGACTGATGTGTGCCCTTGCGTCCTCGCTGTGGAGCAGGACGGCGGCAACAAAATGGCTTCCGTGGAACCACCCCGAGGGAGGGATCGTCATGTAGCGATGTGCCAAGGGCTAGCACGTGACATCTTCACCCAAGACCATCCATCTTCAGCGTGGTTGAAGTACAGAAGGAGTAGGAGGCCGCCCCGAACATCGGCGAGCTCCCATATGAGCTCGCCATCTTTCGTCCGGGGAGGAAGTCGAGCGCCATATTCCTTGCGGTGGCTCCCGTCCAAGATGGCCGGGCAGAGGGAAAGAAGACGGGATGACGGCCGGGCATACGCCAGCCGTGTGAGCGCTTGTCGACGAGGTAGCTGCCGGCGACTTTGGTGGATGGCACGTCGTGGAGAGCGCAGAGGACGTGGAAGCTCTCGGCCACAATGATGTGGCGCCGGCGCCTGCAGGTCACAGCGGCGTAGACTAGGTCCACAGGCTTGGAGAGACGCACGAACACGAGCACAAGAAGTTAATCTGGGATGGCGTCAGCCTTGTCCGCCATGGCGGATTTCCGGCAGGGACTGTCGTTCCCCATCTCCGGCTGGACCTAACTTTTTTTTTTGAATATCGACCGGGCAACCTGAGCTGTAACGTACGAGTGAAAGTTATAAGTGGAGGATGTCAGATTTTTTTCGAACAGAGGAGTGTTTAACCATTTGCACGCGGCACAACAGATGTACAAAGGACGAGATTTTCTTACCAATGGTACTACGGCATATACAAATGGTAAGTAAATTTTCCTCCTAATCCCCTACACAGAACGGAGGTCGCAATGGAGTACTCTAGTGATCATAGACTTGACTTGTCTGGTAATGCCTGTTACGCCCAAGTGAACAGTTGAATGGCCCGTCGTATCATCCGTTGCTGCCCGACAAAGAAGCCGCCCTATGTATGTTATTCTTTTTGCCTTGCATAGAGATATGCACATAAAACCCAGGTTTTCGACTAGCGGTGTGTCCTGTTTGGTAAATTTACGTTACGTATTAATATATAAAATTTCCTTATTTCTTCCACTCACATATTGATATGTTGGTTGAATCTTACATACCATCTAGATCATGCATACAATAACAATTCCACGTGGTATGAGACTTGAAAGCCAAACATGGGTTCAAATCCTTAGCAATACGATACTAATTAAAAGTAAATATTTCTTTCCTCCCTAAAAGAATATCATCCACGCATGTGTGTATGACGTTGCGATATGTAAAAAATCATCCTCCCTAAACCCAAGCCCTAAATCATAAACCCTAGTTAACCCTAACCCTAAACTCTAATAATAAACCAAGAGGTTATATATAATAGATATTAATTATGTCTCTATATATAGTGGGACTATATACTACAACCCCCTAAGAGGATGTATAACATCTATTAATTCTATAAACCCCTCGCTAAAGACATTCTAAACCCGACTCACACCCACTCATCAACTGATAAAGCCACCTCCGCCAATACTAAACTACACTCATCCTACATATATAGCCCACACCCACCGTAGCCTCCCTCCTACCAACCTCACCCACCCGCTTTCCGTCGGCCCCCACAATCCCCACCACATTAATTCAGACCCCCACAGGTAGCCTACCACGCCTCCCGCCGACCCTACCTCGACCCACGTACCTCTTGTGCTAACCCAACCCCAACACCACATTCTGCTAAACCCACCACAAACCCTTCCTCCCACCGACCCAACCCATCTCCCACTGACACCCATTCGAACTTCCACCAACCCGTGACTACGTATATACCCAGGTTTTATACAAGATTTTGACTAGCGGTGTGACCTATTAATTTTGTAAATTTACGTTGCATTAATATATAAAATTTCCTTGTTTCTTCCTATCATATATTGATATGTTGGTTGAATCTTACATACCATCTAAGATCATGCCATGCAATAAAAATTCCACATGGTATCAAACTAGAAAATCAAACGCTGGTTCAAATCCTTAATTTGCAACACTATGCTAAAAGTAAATATTCTTTCCTCCTAAAAGAATAACATCCACGCACGTGTGTGCGTATGACGGTGCGATATGCAAAAAATGATCCGCCCTAAACCCTAACACTAAACCATAAACCCTAGCTAACCCTAACCCTAAACCCTAATAATAAACTAAGAGGTTATATAATAGATATTAATTATCTCTCTATATATGGTGGGACTATACTACAACCCCTTAATTAAAAGGTAGTATAATAGCTATTAATTATACAAACCCCTCGCTCATTAAAGAAATTCTAAACCCGACTCACCCACTCAACTAATAATTAAACCGACCTCCACCACTAATAAATAACTATCCTCATCCATACCCCACACCCACCGCAACCTGCCTCGTGCCTGCTTTCCGCCGACCCACACACCCCACTACTGCATTCCAACCCCACAGGTACCCTACCACGCCACCCGCCACGACCCCACCCGACGTACGTACCTCTTGTGCTAACCCAACCCCAAGACCACATTTTGCTGAACCCACCACAAAACCTCCCTCGCACACCGACCCGCCCACCTCCCGGTGACACCATTATTCGACCTTCCACCGACCCTAGACCACCCACCTACCATAGACACCACACACCCTACCTCGGCCACCCCGTCGACCCCAACCATCCCATCTTCCGTTAACCCCACCCTACCTCCTGCTGACCACCACACATCCCATATATCTCCCGCTAACCCCGCCCAACCCGCCTTTCGTGGACCACGTACATGTTTTGCAGACTCCTGTTGTCGAGGGTACTCCTCGGCAATGCCCTCCGTATGGGGCTTAGGGTAGATGGAATCTTGCAGGCTGACACGAGAGATCGGTTATCAAACAAGCGGGGAGAGAGATTTACCCAGGTTCGGGGCCCTCGATGAGGTAAAACCCTGACGTCCTGCCTGTCTGATCTTGATTATGAAAATATCGGGCTACAATGGGGTGCCGAAGGTTTCGGCTGTGATCTCGTCGAGAGACTAAGTTCTGCAGGGACCTAGCTCTAGACTTGTGGTGGCTATGATTGCTAAGATTGCGTGTGTCCTCGGCAGCCTCTCTCCTGGCCCTTATATTGGGAGCCAGGTCTCGAGAGATATGTCCGGGTACGATTAGGTTACAAAGGGTCCTAGTTCTAAGATTTCCTTGTATTCTTCGTTTCCTTGCCTTGTTCTTCAAGGATCCTTTTTCGGCACCGGCGTACTGGCCCACCTTGCCATCGAGTGCCTTCATGGGCCCCTGGTTGGGCCGCGAGAGGTAGTGTAACATTAGTTACCCGGAGGGTAATGCCCACATCAGTAGCTCCCGAGTGCTTGGCCGAAGATACTTCGGGCAGGGACTAAAGCATGCCTTCTGTCGAATATTTGCCTCAGTCGATAGATCTTTTCCTCCTTGTAACATCATCTTCTTCTTTTATCGGGTGCGCGTCCAGCGCTCCCGATGGGAGTAGCCCCCGAGTCTAGGTACGGATGCTTGCAACCGTGCGTAGACTCAAGTTGTACTACTCGAACGTTTCTCTGCTGCCGAAGTTTTCTTCAACTTGTTATGGTCATCCGATATTTCCCCTTTTATCGGGTCTTCATTTCTTTCGAGTAAGATTTTAGTATGCAAGGCATATTGAGTAATATGCCCGGTTTTTACCGGTTAACTGCCGATGGCAAAACAACATCACTCTACACAGAATCAAGTCCCAGAGCATGATTCTGGGCTGCGCAAAAGCCCTCGAGTTCATAACTTTTATCGGGTGTGCACTCAGTGCTCCTGATAGGAGTAGCCCCCGAGTCTGAGCGCGGATGCTTGCAACCGAGTGCAGACTTTAGCTCAAATTACTTGAACCTTTCTTCAGATGCTTCTGATGTAATTCCTCTTGTAATAATCTTCGAGCCCAAATTACGTCGGGTGCGCGTCCAGCGCTCCCGATGGGAGTAGCCCCCGAGTCTAGGCATGGATGCTCGCATACGTGTGTAGACTCAAGTTGAACCACTCTATAGTTTTAATTTCCTTCGGATGCTCCATGCAGAATCGATAGTTCTGATGACATCATTGGTGATGTAGCAACTGTTGCGGTTTGATTGATAGTACGTGACCTCACGGGCCCACCCTACTTCTGCACGGTCAGTTTAGGAAATGACCAGTACTTGTGCGGTTATCAAGGCGTCTCCTCGATTTTTGCGCACAATGATGAAAATAGATCCTTTAATAAATCGAAGGAAGCGACACGTGGCCACCCAATCTGAAACTCCCTTTAGTTTATAATCTTCAGAGGGCAGATTTTACCCTTTCCACGCTTTCTCCTCGCATCCTTTCTTCCTCGTTCATCCTCCTTGCTAACAACCGCTGCGCCGCCGCCACCGCTTTTTAGACCTCCCTCAGATCTTGCGATGGTGAAGAAGAGGAGTCTCACTCTTGCCGCCAGCGCCACGACCAGCAACGCCGCCACCAAGGCTCTTCCGAGCTCATCGAGGAGAGGCGCATCGGATGCTCCTCCCCCAGCTCCGGCGCCGCCTGCGGCGGAAAGCTCCACAGTTGGGCCCGCGCCCGGTGATTGGCCGGCTTCTACTACCACGAAACGCGACGAGAAGAGGGCTCGAAGCCTCGGCATAATCTCCACCGACGAGGGGAACATCATTCTCCCAGGTACACCCAATCTCTTTACTTTGTTTATTGTCTTGCTTTATTTTATTTTCTCTGTCTTGTTTGCTTTCTTTATATCAAAAACACAAAAAAATAGTTACTTGTTTTACTTTATTTAATCGGTTTGCTTTATTTATTTTTATTATTGCTAAAATGAATACTCCTGAGAACACTAAGTTGTGTGACTTCACTAGCACAAATAATAATGATTTCATATGCACTCCTATTGCTCCACCTGCTTCTACAGCAGAATTTTATGAAATTAAACCTGCTTTACTAAATCTTGTTATGAGAGAGCAATTTTCTGGTGTTAGTACTGATGATGATGCTGCCCATCTTAATAATTTTGTTGAACTTTGTGAAATGCAAAAGTATAAGTATGTAGATGGGGATATTATAAAACTGAAATTGTTTCCTTTCTCCTTGAGAGGAAGAGCTAAAGATTGGTTGCTATCTTTGCCTAAAAATAGTATTAGTTCATGGACTAAATGTAAATATGCTTTCATTGGAAGATATTATCCTCCTGCTAAAATTATATCTTTGAGAAGTAGCATTATGAATTTTAAGCAATTGGATACTGAACATGTTGCCCAAGCATGGGAGAGAATGAAATCTTTGGTAAAGAATTGCCCCACCCATGGACTAACTACTTGGATGATCATCCAAAACCTTTATGCAGGATTGAATTTTTCTTCGAGGAACCTATTGGATTCAGCTGCTGGAGGTACTTTTATGTCCATCACTTTGGGTGCTGCAACAAAGCTTCTTGATGATATGATGATCAACTACTCTGAATGGCACACTGAAAGGACTCATCAAGGTAAGAAGGTATATTCTGTTGAAGAAACCTCTTCCTTGAGTGATAAGATTGATGTTATTATGTCTATGCTTGTTAATGGTAAATCTCATGTTGATCCTAATAATGTTCCTTTAGCTTCATTGGTTGCTCAAGAAGAACATGTTGATGTGAACTTCATTAAAAATAATAATTTCAACAACAATGCTTATAGGAATAATTTTGGTAACAACTATAGGCCATATCCTTCTAATAATGGTAATTCTTATGGTAATTCTTACAACCATAGTAGGAGTGTACCCTCTGATCTTTAAGTCATGATTAAAGAATTTATTAGTACACAAACTGCTTTTAACAAATCTGTTGAGGAAAAGCTTGGTAAAATTGATGCTCTTGCTTCTAAGGTTGATAGTCTTGCTGTTGATGTTGATCTTTTAAAACTGAAAGTTATGCCTAATGAAACTAAAGATATTAAGTCATTTTCTACAGCAAATGCTATCCAAGTTCGAATTAATGACAATATTAGAATGATGGCTGAATTACATACTAGGTGGGAAAGAGAAGAAAAACTTGCTAAAGAGAATAATATAGCCAAAGTTTGGACTATTACCACCACTAGTAATGTTGATTCTTCATGCTAAACCTCCTACTATCAATGGTAAAATAATTGGTGTTGGCAATGTTTCTACTTCTACTATAAAGCGTGCAAAATTGCCTGAAACTGCTGAAATTGTTTGTGATAAAAGTGCTGAAATTTTTCAAAGTGTTGGGGACAATGGTCCCATTGATTTAGATCATAATGGTTTTAATTTTGATAATTGTCATATTTATGAAGTTAATAAGTTCTTGGAAAAACTTGCTAGAAGTCCTAATGCTAGTGCTATAAACTTGGCCTTTACAAAACATATTACAAATGCTCTCATTAAAGCTAGAGAAGAGGAATTAAAACTTGAAGCTTCTATCCCTAGGAAGTTGGAAGATGGTTGGGAGCCCATCATTAAAATGAAGGTCAATGATTTTGATTGTAATGCTTTATGTGATCTAGGTGCAAGTATTTCAGTTATGCCTAAGAAACTTTATGATATGCTTGACTTGCCACCTTTGGAATATTTTTATTTGGATGTTAATCTTGCTGATAATTTTATAAAGAAACCTTTGGGGAGAATTGAAAATGTTCACATTACAGTTAACAATAACCTTGTCCCCGTTGATTTTATTGTTTTGGATATTGAATGCAATGCATCTTGTCCTATTGTTTTGGGAAGACCCTTTCTTCGAACCGTTGGTGCTATTATTGATATGAAAGAAGGAAATATTAAATATCAATTCCCTCTTAAGAAAGGTATGGAACACTTACCTACAAAGAGAATGAAGTTGCCTTTTGATTCTATTATTAGAACAAATTATGATGTTGATGCTTCTTCTCTTGATGTTACTTGATTTTAACTTTCTGCGCCTAGCTGAAAGGCGTTAAAGAAAAGCACTTATGGGAGACAACCCATTATTTTATTTCTGCAATTTTTGTTTTATATTTGAGTCAAGGTGCTTGTTAATACTGTAGAAATACCTTTGTATCTTTAATTTATTGCATTGTTGTGCCAAGTAAAGTCTTTGATAGAAAGTAGATACTAGATTTGGATTTCTGCGCAGGAACATATTTTTAGCTGTCACGAATTTGAGTTGTTCTCTCTGTAGAAAAATCGTAAAATCTTGAAACAATTCATGAGTAATCCTCAGATATGTACGCAACTTTCATTCAACTGGAGCTTTTCCATCTGAGCATGTTAAGTGCCTCGAAAAAATACGTCTTTACGGACTGTTCTGTTTTGACATATTCTGCCTTTTATTTCGCATTGCCTCTTTTGCTGTGTTTGAGTGGGTTTCTTTGCTTCATTAAATTTCAGTAACCTTGGGTAATGTCCAGAAGTGTTTGGAATGATTGTGTCCTTGCTGAACATGTGAATTTTTGATTATGCACTAACCCTCTAATGAGATTGCTTTGAGTTTGGTGTCAAGGAAGTTTTCAAGGATCAAGAGAGGAGGATGATATAATATGATCAAGAAGAGTGAAAAGTCTAAGCTTGGGGATGCCCCCGGGTTCATCCCTGCATATTTCGAGAAGACTCAAGCGTCTAAGCTTGGGGATGCCCAAGGCATCCCCTTCTTCATCAACAACTTATCAGGTCACCTCTAGTGAAACTATATTTTAATTCCGTCACATCTTATGTGCTTTACTTGGAGCGTCTGTGTGCGTTTATTTTCGTTTTGTTATTTTCTTTCTCTGAATAAATCGGATCCTAACATGCTTGTGTGGGAGAGAGACACGCTCCGCTTTTTCATATGAACACTGGTGTTCTTCGGTTTACTTTTAATGTTCATGGCAAAAGCTGAAAGCCGCTGCGCTTATTGCTATTTGGTTGGAAACAGAAAATGCTTCATGAGGTAATTGGTATATTGTCTTGAATAATTTGATACTTGGCAATTGTTTTGAGCTCTCAAGTAGATCATGTTTAAGCTCTTGCATCATGTAGTTTAAACCTATTAGTGGAGAACTACCGTAGAGCTTGTTAAAATTTGGTTTGCATGATTGGTCTCTCTAAGGTCTAGATATTTTCTGATAAAACTGTTTGAGGAACAAGGAAGACATTGTAGAGTCTTATAATGCTTACAATATGTTCTTATGTAAGTTTTGTTGTACCGGTTCATACTTGTGTTTGCTTCAAACAACCTTACTAGCCAAAGCCTTGTACTGAGAGGGAATGCTTCTCGTGCATCCAAAACCTTGAGCCAAAACCTATGCCATTTGTGTCCACCATAACTACCTACTATGTGGTATTTTTCTGCCATTCCAAGTAAATACTTCATGTGCTACCTTTAAACAGTTCAAAACTTTATTACTCCTTATTTGTGTCAATGTTTCATAGCTCATGAGGAAGTATGTGGTGTTTTATCTTTCAATCTTGTTGGGCAGACTTTCACCAATGGACTAGTGGCACATCCGCTTATCCAATAATTTTGCAAAAAGAGCTGGCAACGGGGTGCCCATCCCCAATTAATTAACTTTCATTAATAATTCTCTTCACATGTTTTGCCCTGATTCATCAGTAAGCAACTTAATTTTGCAAATAGACACTCCTCCATGGTATGTGAAATGTTGGAAGGCACCCGAGGATTCGGTTAGCCATGGCTTGTGAAAGCAAAAGGTTGGGAGGAGTGTCATCCATAAATAAAACTAAAGTACATGTGTAAACAAAAGAGAAGAGGGATGATCTACCTTGCCGGTAGAGATAACGTCCTTCATGGGAGCCGCTCTTTGAAAGTCTGTTTGACAAGGGGGTTAGAGTGCCCACTACCATTCGTTGACAACAACAAACACCTCTCAAAACTTTACTTTTATGCTCTCTATATGATTTCAAAACTTGAAAAGCTCTAGCACATGATTTAATCCCTGCTTCCCTCTGCGAAGGGCCTTTCTTTTACTTTATGTTGAGTCAGTTTACCTACTTCTTTCTATCTTAGAAGCAAACACTTGTGTCAACTGTGCTCATTGATTCTTACATGCTTACTTATTGCACTCATCATATTACTTTGTGTTGACAATTATCCATGAGATATACATGTTGAAAGTTGAAAGCAATTGCTGAAACTTAAATCTTCCTTTGTGTTGCTTCAAAACCTTCTATCAAGAATCTATTGCTTTATGAGTTAACTCTTATGCAAGACTTTTCGATGCTTGTCTTGAAAGTACTATTCATGAAAAGTTTTTGCTATATGATTCAGTTGTTTAGTCATTATCTCTTTGTTAGCAAACTATAGACCATTGCTTTGAGTCACTTCATTCATCTCATATGCTTTACAATAGTATTGATCAAGATTATGTTGGTAGCATGTCACTTCAGAAATTATTCTTTTTATCGTTTACCTACTCGAGGGCGAGTAGGAACTAAGCTTGGGGATGCTTGATACGTCTCCAACGTATCTATAATTTCTTATGTTCCATGCTAGTTTTATGACAATACATGCATGTTTTATTCACACTTTATAATGTTTTTATGCATTTTCTGGGACTAACCTATTAACAAGATGCCACAGTGCTAGTTCCTGTTTTCTGCTATTTTTGGTTTCAGAAATTCTACACAGGAAATATTCTCGAAATTGGACCCCACGAAGACAGAAATCAATATTTTGCCGAGACGGACCCAGAGAGCCAGAGAAGGGCCAGAGGGGGGGCCAAGGGGCCCCCACACCATAGGGCGGCGCGGCTGGGCCCACTGCCGCGCCCAGGTGTGGGGAGCCCACCCCTGGCTCCTCCAACGCTGCCCCTTCGCGTATTTATTCCTTCGTATCGGAAAACCCTAGTACCGAGAGCCACGATACGAGAAAAGTTCCAGAGACGCCGCCGCAGTCAGCCCCATCTCGGGGGGTTCTGAAGATCGCCTCCGGCACCCTGCCGGAGAGGGGAATCATCACCGGAGGGCTCTACATTACCATGCCCGCCTCCGGACTGATGCGTGAGTAGTTCATCCTTGGACTATGGGTCCATAGTAGTAGCTAGATTGTTGTCTTCTCCTCTTGTGCTATCATGTTTAGATCTTGTGAGCTGCCTATCATGATCAAGATCATCTATTTGTAATGCTACATGTTGTGTTTGTTGGGATCCGATGAATATGGAATACTATGTCAAGTTGATTATCGATCTATCATATATGTGTTGTTTATGATCTTGCATGATCTCCGTTGCTAGTAGAGGCGCTAGCCAAGTTGATACTTGTAACTCCAAGAGGGAGTATTGTCGTGGTATCATCACGGCATATGCCATAGGGTGGCTAATCGAAGGTGGTTCCTAGACGGTCTCACGGTGGTATCCGGATGTGGGTATGGGGACGAATGACACAGTCGACGTACCCAGGTTCGAGGCCCTCCGGTGGAGGTAAAACCTCTACTCCTGCTATGAGTGTATATGATGATCACACAGTACAATGGTGCTCCTAGAGCTGTATCCGGCTGCTCAGGGAGGCTAAGGAAGACGAAGGTCTCTCTCCTCGAGTAGCGCTAAGACTAGAGTGAAGTAAGAATGATCGATCCTCCCCCGCACGAGGGGGGTAGTGCAGCTTATATAGGCGCTGGCACTTTACAATGAAGTCCCTACGAACTAGTGGCCGACTGGCCGGCTTCGGCTTCTGCTCCTTCCCGAGGCGTTGACGTCAGGGAGCCGTTGAGACCTCATGGCCTGTCCCGTCCGCCTGCCGGAGTCAGCGGTATGGAGAGGAGGTGTCTCTGTCGCCATCATGCCCTGTAGCCGGTACGGATCGGCGTACGCCATGATGGCCTGTCCGCCGCGTGGCACTATTGCTCTACAGTGCCCCGCGCTTTACGGGAGAGGAGGTCAGCGTGGACCTGCGAACCCGGACCACCTACCCAGTTCCTTCTCATGCAAGACTCGCCAGCCTCGAGTCGGTCTAGAGTGTAAACCCCAGTCGGATATGGCTTGTAGAAGCCGGCCCAGCCACAGCTCAGACGGCCGTAGCCAGGCCGACTAGGACTTAGAGCCAGCCGGCTTCCGAGGCAGCCGGCTTCCGAAGCAGCCGGCCACGGCTCCAGCCGGCTGCTCCTCAGCCGGCCTTTGCCGCGAGCCGGCCAACCTCTAGCCGGCTGCTCCGCGTCCATTGCCCTACCCGGGGTCTTCCCCCCGACAAGTATTTATGCTCGATAGTGGGTTCATGCCTCCATTTAATCTGGGACAGTGACAGAAAGTTATAAGGTTGTGGATGTGTTGTTGCCACTAGGGATAAAACAACAATGCTTTGTCTAAGGATATTTGTATTGTTTACAATACGCACAGTACTTAATGCAATTGTCTGTTGTTTGCAACTTAATACTGGAAGGGGTGCGGATGCTAACCCGAAGGTGGACTTTTTAGGCATAGATGCATGCTGGATAGCGGTCTATGTTCTTTGTCGTAATTCCCTAAGTAAAACTCATAGTAGTCATCATGATATGTATGTGCATTGTTATGCCCTCTGACGTGGGCATTACCCTTCGGGTAACCAATGTTGCCCGACCCTATATCTCCTAGTTGGGGGCCCATGAAGACACTCGGTGGCGAGGTGGGCCGCTAGGACGATGCAACGGAAGATACCTTGGAGTACAAGATGCGGAAGGAGCCGAACAAGGAAAGTCTAGAGTTAGATCTACTGTAAACCTAGTCGTACTCGACTAGGCCTCTTGAGACCTGGCCTCCTATATAAAGGCCAGGAGAGGGGCTGTCGAGGAACAATAACCAATCTTGGCGATCTTAGCCAGCAGTAGCTTAAAGCTAGGTTACCTTAGCGATTAGCCAAACTCGACGAGATCTCAGCCGAACTATTCGGCACCCCATTGTGACCCATTATCATCATAATCAAGAACAGACAGGCAGGACGTAAGGGTTTTACCTCATCGAGGGCCCCGAACCTAGGTAAATCGCTCTCCCCGCTTGTCTGCGAACCGATGTCTCGTGTCAGCCTGCAGGATTCCACCAACCCTAAGCCCCTATCGGAGGGCATTGCCGAGGAGCACCCTCGACAATTGGCGCCGTCTGTGGGAAACCTGTCGGCACATGATCGGTCATCGGCAGATCCAATCATGACACCGGCGACTTCACCGGCCACTTCATCAGCAACTTCATCGACACCGTCATCGCCAAACCTGGGAAGCCCGATTCGGTTCGGCTCCTATGAGTTCACCCCACACAGCGATTCTTCTCGCTCGAACTTCTCAGATCTACAAGGAAACATGGAGATAACTTTCGGCAGCGTCCACTACAACGTCAACGCAGAAGGAATCCTTCGACTCGCTGGAATCGCCCACTTCCGGATCGATGAGTCCAAGCGCGTCATCATCACTCGACCTTTCGGCTGGCCCGACGGGCTCGACGAGTTTACCCGCACCCTCGACTCCCCGTTCCGTGTCTTCCATGTCGGTAGGATCCGACGATCCCACATCTTCGGAGTTAACTTCGTACTACTGCTTGAACTGCGACACCAGGCACGGGCTGGGATCGAGCGACACGCCGTTCATCTGCACTGCCCAGTATTCATCGGGAGAGGACAGTATCGACAACATCGTCCAAGGAACCACCCGAAGAACGGCGCACCATCAGGTCTGTGTCGCCAATAACACAGGAAACACAAGGCACAGAGGAAACGGAGACCATACTCCTCGTTCTAGTAGGCGGGCGAGTTTCGACAACAGCGCCAGCAACCACGACAGCGACTACACCATCGCAGACGAGGAGTGGGCAGCCGCCAGGGCAGCAGTACTCAACAACACACCGCTCCCCGCAGGAACCTCAGTCGGAACCCTCAATGCTTATCGCTCTATACTAGAGAAAAATTGGGAGCACCTGTCAAAGGAACAAGCCTCTCTCGAGAGACGCCTATCTGCGGCGGATTGATCCAGTGAGCGGCGAAGAGGGTCGCAGGCGAGCGCCTCTCGGAATACTCAAGGGGCAGGAAAGCACAGGTCGAGGCTGTCCAGGCTCTCGGAAGATGATGCCAGAGAAATCACGTCAAACCTGACCAAGTCCTTTATGACTACGGACACCGCAGGCATGCCACGACCGAAAACCGTTGCAGGAGCAACTGCCAACCTTGCTGCATACCTCATTAACCAACGCCCTGAAGGGTCCATGGCCCAAGCTCATCGAGGCGCCCTGGAAAGTCTCGCGATACTGGGAAATAATCTAGTTCCACAAAAGGAAAGGACCACGCTGCAGGGCAGCGGCTCGAAGTATCATGCGAGAGACGCTCGGGATGAAATCACCCAGAGCAGGATCGACAAAGCGAGGCGACGACGCACCGCTAGGAACGAGAACGACAGCGATTCTTCGGATGAGGATCAGGAGTACGACGGCGAGCTCATGGGAGCCGACTGTTTAAGTCACAGAATCCGCGAGGCAATGCCGCCCAGGAAGTTCAAGCCTACGCCTACCGACGCTGCCAAATACGATGGGCAACAAGAGCCAAGATCTTGGATAGATGACTACCTACAGACTATAATACTACATAAGGGGAACCAAATAGCAGCAATGCAGTGCTTACAACTCTATCTCAAAGATTCAGCACGAGCCTGGCTAAGGGGGTTGCCGAAGGGTTCCATCAAATCATGGGACGATCTAGTAGACGCCTTCGTTGCCAATTTCCAAGCAACATACAAGAGACCCGTCGGGATTGAAGAGCTACGGAACTGCCAGCAGAAGCAGAAGGAGTCGATGCGCTCATACATTGGGAGATTCACCAAACTCCTAAACGCTGCCGAAGATGTGTCTGCACAGAGCAATCGACACTTTCAGCGACGGCGTTCGACGTGAGAGTTACATAGAAGAACTCGGGCGTGAAAAGCCTAAAACCATAACCAAGTTAATGGAAATCGCCAACAGCTGGGCTGATGGCGAGGACAACGTGCGAAGGCCAGGACAGCGCAGTGACGACGAGGACGATGACCAGCCGAAGCACGACTCGGGTGACCGAAGGGATCGCCACAAAAGAAGGAAGAACCGCAACTATGATGACAACAACCTGGTAGCCGCAGGGTACTCTGATCGGCAGGACGATCGGTATGACGACAGAAGAGACGATCGACAGGACGGTAAACGGAACAACGCCGGGAACCGTGGCAATTATAAACCTCGGCAGCAGAGGGCCCCCGAACTACCTTACGCTGAGCAGATCAACGCTCCCTGTTACTTGCAATCGTATACCGATTCTAAGGACGGAAAAACGAAGTCGAGTCACCTACTCAGGGACTGTCGGCAGTTCATTGACATGCATAAACTCATCCAGCAGGGAGGCCAGCAACCGCTACCACCACCACCTCCACCTCCACCGCAGCACCAAGTCCAGCAAGATCAACCTCATCAACCCAACGAGACGTTTCCGCCACCACGGGGGCAGATGAGCATGATCCATAGGACAGGTGTCTCAAGAAGAGAGATGAAGAAGCTCACCCGAGAGATTAACTCGGCGAGAAAGCATCATGGCAAACATCCCCGAGTATGTCCAGTGGTCCTCTCAGAACATTACGTTCAGTCGAGCAGATCACCCGATGACCATACCAAAACCAGGACACGCTGCCTTAGTAGTCGAGGCACAAATCGGGGGGGTTCAAGATGAGCAAAGTTTTCATGGATGGTGGAAGCGGATTAAACCTGATATTCATCGAAACAATCAAAAGTATGGGGATCACCATGAAGATGTTAGAAGAAACAGACACCTGCTTCCATGGGATTCTCCCAACTGCACCTGGCTACTCCCTTGGCAAAGTTTACCTGAACGTCGTCTTTGGCAAAACCGACAATTTCAGGAAGGAGAAGATCGAGTTTGAGGTAGTGAACAGGGAGTCACAGTATCACGCCATACTCGGGAGACCAGCTTATGCCAAGTTCATGGCTGTGCCGCACTATGCATACCTCAAGCTGAAAATGCCTGGGAACAGCGGGACGAACATCACAGTCTATGGAAGTTTCTGACGCTCGGACAATTGTGATCGCGACTTTCAAAGGATTGCTGCAAAGTTCGGGCCAATACGAGAAATTGTCAACCCTCTGCCCAAGCTGTCGATACGAGAAATCAAGGAGGAACAGCATGTCAGGGAAACCAAGAAGAAGCCAGCCAACCTTGCTCCTGAAGCTTCGACAGCAGAAGCTTCGGCAGCAGAAGCTTCCGCAGCAAAAGCTTCGGCAGCAGACGGCATAGAAGGCACAGGAGAAAGCAAGACGCTGGCAATCATTGCCCAGACCCCTGGTGAAGTCAACAACGCCGTAGCAACCACTAACGTGGTGAAAAAGGCAGAAGATGAGAAGAACCCCTTCATTGCTTAAGCAACTTATTAGCGTTTAATTTTTTTTCCTTTATATAAACAGGGCCTTCCTTTTTCGCCCTCTAGTCTCGTGCTTACCTTATTAATGAGAACCTAAGTTTCGATCCTTTGTTGAGTTTTGCAGTACTTCAAAACGTCTAAAGCCGCATCACCAGAACGCGGCAGAAGAACGTGCTTCATAAAAAAAAGAGGCCTCTACGAGTGCCAAAAGACACAAAGCAAACAAGGATGTTAATCCTTCCCTCAGCTATAGATGCCTCTACGAGTGCCGTAAATAGCAAGAGTGTGGAAATACATATAAACACAACCTACGTTCGATATTTTACTTATGAAAATATCAATGAACAACAGGATCATCGGCACAACCACTACACCCGAAAGATTCGGGAGTGACTGTCGCAACATACATCGGTTGAAAGCAAAGTTGCGCATACAACGGGTTTAGCAAGACCTGCAACACGAGCTGATCACTCAAACATTTGCTGACCAACGAATACGAAAAATTCTTAAGCGGACAATTAAGATTTGCTCCCTCAAAAATCGCCAACGGCACCACTACGGCAAAAGTACATATACATGTATCTACCGAGTAAAAATTCTTGGCTCAACAATCCTAACACTTGGATAAAGCAGTCAAACCAACCTATTTACAAAAACAACCCTAATCCACGAAATTACCCTTGTGGAGCTTCTCTTTCCTCAGGTACCCTCGAATGCCCTTCAAGCTTGTCGACGATTATATTGGCAGGAAGCAACACCCTCGGATACAAAGTATCGAAGTCACCAACAGCGTTGGCAATAGCAAGCAGATCCACCGAGGGGTACCGTGCAAGCACAAGGGCAAGCGTCAACCTGGCCCCTGCGAAAACCTGAGCTCGTACCAAGTCTTGAATCTTCTTGGCGTTCCCAAACTCAGACATCAAAGACAGCAGCGTAGGGGGAACTGCGTTTAAAGGGAACATCGTCTTCCACACCACCCTGATAGCTTTGTAGCACTTGTCGAAGAAATGATGGACTTGCTGAACCCGATCCTGAAATTTTGCGACAGCCGAAGCCTTCGAGTGTTCCCGCCAGAAAATCTCTTCGGATGAGGATAGCTGGGTTAAAGCATGCACTCGCTCGTGAATCCGCTTGTTCTCTTCCGCTCGGTTCAAAGCTATGACTGGCAAAAGAATCAATAAAAGATCAGACAAGGCGTTGTTGACAAAAGGACAAAGGAATCAGGAAGCTTAGAGTTCAAACTCTCGGTAGCTTTATGTAGCTCAGTAAAAGCGTATCGCTCTACTTCGGCTGCAATCTCGCTCTTCTTATTGATAATAGCAGCTAAAGCATAAGTGCTGCGCAGGTCCTTTTCCATCTGAGTGATCCGACCCTTCATACGTTGGATCCGATCACCCTCAGGAAGAACACCCGAAGAGTCTTCGACAAATGAGGGCACTGCGAAAACCTGCAGGAAACAACGTTAAAAAGGATGACGGACATGGCCAAGTTGAGCATCCGAAGTAACTCCCATCGGGAGAAGTGCAAGTAGAAATATCATAACAAAGGTGTGCTAGCAACATTGCTAGCACGGAGTTTATTACAAGCATAAGTTTTGCAGCAGAACAATGTTTCGTATCACCTCGAGCGTAAGTTTGTTACAAAAATCAAGGGGCTTGGGTCTTAGTCGATAAACTGGGTCTAGACGACGACTTCCTTGACGAAACTAGCTCAAAGAGCTGGCGAGCACAAGTAAGGGCAGACGATTTAAAGGTGCTTAAGTCAACAAACTGCCTGTCTTGCTCTTTCGGCAGCTCCTTAGTCATTTCTTCGATGTCACCCTTAAAGCCGTAACCCATCATAAGCTGGAAGGCAAGGAGGGCACCATAGGTGCGCGAAGTACGCTTGAATACCTCGATAACCTCCTTGGTGTCAACTGCGAAGGCCTCGATCAGCTGCCCCAGGGTTTTGTCCTGCTTGATCTTGGGGAAAATCATCAGGTGCATCCGCGCCAGGGCACCTTTTCCTTTTTCAAGAAGCTCCCGCGTAAGCTGGTGGGAGGCGAGAGCCATCGACACACCATTTGCCGGAGAATTGTTTGGAACTTTGTCCAAGGCGGCAGCAGGAATGTTGGCGGCCTCTGCAAGAAAGTGAATTGGAAAAGATCATTGATAAAGGAACAAATCCATAAGAATAATAATCGACAGAGATGTATGAAAAATCTTACCAAGTAGAGCCAAAGAAGATTGGCGAAGGAGTTCATCCTTTTCGGCTGCTTGAGCTTTGGCAGCCAACCATGACGCCTCCTCCTCCTTCAGCTTTTCCTTCAGCTTACCCAGTTCCTCCTTCAGGGAATCAATTTCTTGGCGGGCCTTGGCAGCTATCTTGACTGCGCCTTCCAGCTTCGAGGAAGAGGATTCGACTTCCTTCTGCAGTCGAACCTTGTCTGCCTCCAGAGAAGTGAACTGGGAAGCGAAGGCCTCCAAAGAGGAAATAACACCTCCGAGATCCTTAAGGGAAAAAGGATGTTTTGCAAAGGATCATCTGAAAAGTTACATTTCAGAAAATCCACGATGTATTTAAAAAAGGACTTACAGAAGGAGGAGTCGTGGTGGCGGCAGGAGCATCTCTTCCCTTGGAAAGGGAAGAAGCAGTCGACGCCTGAGCCGTGGGAGCCTCCTTAGGAGCTAAAGCTCCGGAAGCAGCAGCGGCCGGTGGAATATCATCAGATCTGGTCCTCTTAGGTGGAGGCTCGGCGAAACCTTCGTCACTATAAAAAGGAAATGGTCGACTGAAGTTACGAAAAGAATGCGAAGAATAAAGGGACAAGCTAAGGCATCAGAGAAAAAAGCGCTTACATGTCGAAGAGATCGTCTTCATCGGCAAAGCCGCCGGTTGATCTCTTCGCAGGCGAAGCCCTGGTCGCCTCCACAGCTGCATTAACAAAGGCATCACGATCAGCGTCATCATTGCGCACTGATCCCTCTGTATCGCAAGCATCGTCGGCTGAAGGAGGAAGGTCGGTGTGAACAGTTTCAGAATCTATCGGATCATCACGCTCACTCTCTGGGCTTGCGTGCTCGACAGTGGGAAAATCAACAGGAACTGAGGAGCCTCTTCCCTCAGAAATATCATTTGGCGAATCGTGTAAGTCTCCAGAGGCTATGGGGGCCTGTCGAAAAGAAGAACAAGTAAGAATAAAAGCAATCATACTAGCTAGGTGAAAGTAGTATGGTAAGGACGTCAAAAGAGGGTTACCTCTGGTGGCGGATGATCAGCATCAAGAGGAGTGTAAGAAGATATTAACGGGATCGAGTCTTCCTGGCTAAAGGAAGTAAGGCGACGGACTTCATCAAGCAACTCTTTTTCCGACAGATCGGCAGCATTAATCCTGGTTTCATCCTTTGGACCTGAGTACAACCACATCGGGTGAACTCGGCCATGACCGGTTGGACTCGACGTTTCAAGAACACTCGCTGCCACCTCCGTGCCAACCATAGTTTGGCCATCGGCCTCTTTGATTCGAAGAAATTTGGCAAATAATTCTTCGGCTGCTACTCTTTCGTCGGGTGAGAGAATGTTCTTCCGAGAATTCTTGGGCTTGGCTTCGGAGACATCGGCAAAGCAAGGAAGCTGAGATTCGGGTGACAGGGAGTCCTTAACGTAAAACCATTTCAGTCTCCACCCTTGCACAGATTCTCGCATTGGGAAATTGAAGTAATTAACCTCTGAACAGGATACAAACCCTACTCCCCCGGTGACAAAGAATCCATTACTACTGCTGTATCTCTTCACATAGAAGATCTTTTTCCACAGCCCGAAGTGAGGTTTGATACCCAGAAACGCCTCGCAAAGGGTGATGAACACAACAACGTGGAGGATTGAGTTGGGAGTGAGTTGCCATAATTGGATTTCATAAGTTCGCAAGAGATGGAGGAGGAATTCATGAGCGGGAAGCGAAAGACCTCGATATAGGAACGATAAGAACATCACGGTAAAGCCAGCAGGGGGATTAGGCCGAGAAATCGCACCTGGAAAGATCACATTTCCCTCGTCGGAGGAGATTAATCCTAGGCTTCGAGATCTCTTTTCGTCACGCCTGGTGACGGTCGACGCTACCCAATCTCCGGGCTTGCCACCGAGCTTGGCGGCGCTGGCGGCGCCGGAGTTGGGAGAGGAGCGCTCGGGGCGCTTCCCTTCGGAAGAGTCGAGGAAGATTTGGCGGTGGCGCCTCCGCTAGTAGAACTGGCGGTGGCAGTAACGCCCTTCTTCTTCACCATTGTGAGATCCGGGGAAAAGCCGAAAAATAGTGGTGGCGGCGCAGCAGCAGCGAAGGGAGGAAGAATGAGAAGAACGAAGAGATGCTACAGAAAGTGCGGAAGAGGATTAGGGATTTTTTCACCCTTTGCAGATTTTAAGGGGGACTTGAGAACTGAGTGGGGCACGTGTCGTTGCCTCCGGTCCACTCGGTAATCTTTTCTATTGAAGGTTGCAGGAATCGAGGAGACGCTTTGATGACTGTGCGAAAAGGGCCGGACAGAGAATAGGCCCAGCAGGTTACGTCCTGTCAGTCAGAATCAAGATATCAGTAGAGCGTCATCGATGATGTCATGAAAAATGCTAAAAGTATTCGAAGGAAAAATGAAAAGTTATCGGATGAAAGATTTGAGTCTAAGCACAGACTGTGAAGCATCCGCACTTAGACTTGGGGGCTACTCCCATCGGGGGCGCTGACGCGCACCCGATAAAAAGAAGACTTGAAGAAAGGGACAGTTGTTCGACTCGAGTCTGCGCTCCGTTGCAAGCACCTGTGCCCAGACTCGGGGGCTACTCCCATCGGGAGCGCTGACGTGCACCCGACGGAACTTTTTTGCACTCCAGGATCATGCCCGGGGACTTGATTCTGTGTAGGGTAACGTTGTTTTGCCATCGGTAGTTAACCAACAAAAGTTGGGCACGTTACTTATCATCCCTTGCATGAGGAAAATATATCGGATGACCTACGAAGACCTGCAGACAAACTTCGACAGAGAAAAATATTCGAGTGGTACAACTTGAGTCTACACACGGATTGCAAGCATCCGTACCTAGACTCGGGGGCTACTCCCATCGGGAGCGCTGACGCGCACCCGATAGAAGAAGATGATGCAGGTTCAAGAACAATCAAGGAGAAGAACCTTGGGAGGAGGCATGCTTTAGTCTCTACCCGAACTACCTTCGGCTAGACACTCGGGGGCTACTGACGTGGGCATTACCCTTCGGGTAACCAATGTTGCCCGACCCTATATCTCCTAGTTGGGGGCCCATGAAGACACTCGGTGGCGAGGTGGGCCGCTAGGACGATGCAACGGAAGATACTTTGGAGTACAAGATGCGGAAGGAGCCGAACAAGGAAAGTCTAGAGTTAGATCTACTGTAAACCTAGTCGTACTCGACTAGGCCTCTTGAGAACTGGCCTCCTATATAAAGGCCAGGAGAGGGGCTGTCGAGGAACAATAACCAATCTTAGCGATCTTAGCCAGCATAAGCTTAAAGCTAGGTTACCTTAGCGATTAGCCAAACTCGACGAGATCTCAGCCGAACTATTCGGCACCCCATTGTAACCCATTATCATCATAATCAAGAACAGACAGGCAGGACGTAAGGGTTTTACCTCATCGAGGGCCCCGAACCTGGGTAAATCGCTCTCCCCGCTTGTCTACGAACCGATGTCTCGTGTCAGCCTGCAGGATTCCACCAACCCTAAGCCCCTATCGGAGGGCATTGCCGAGGAGCACCCTCGACGCCCTCTCTATTTGTCAATTGCCCAACTGTAATTTGTTCACCCAACATGCTATTTATCTTGTTGGAGAGACACCACTAGTGAACTGTGGACCCCGGTCCATTGTTTTACATCTTAAATACAACCTACTGCAATCATTATTCTCTGCTGTTGTTTTCAAACAAACATCATTCTCCACACCATATGTTTAATCCTTTGTTTACAGCAAGCCGGTGAGATTGACAACCTCACTGTTAAGTTGGGGCAAAGTATTTTGATTGTGTTGTGCAGGTTCCACGTTGGCACCGGAATCCCTGGTGTTGCGCCGCACTACACTCCTTCACCAACAACCTTCACGTGGCCTTAATCTCCTACTGGTTCGATAAACCTTGGTTTCTTACTGAGGGAAACTTGCTGTTGTACGCATCACACCTTCCTCTTGGGGTTCCCAATGGACGTGTGCTTCACGCGTCATCAGCGCGCGGTAACTTCCTCCTAGTAAAAATGAAGTATCAAGATCTTCCCCTTTTCATCCAACGGCTGAGCGTATCATCTTCCAGGTATAAGGTATACCCTTCTCCTCACTTTTCCCCCTTCGCTGCGCCGGACATCCTCTCTCTCTCTGTTCCTCTTCCTCCTCGAGCACCTCGCGCACGCACCCTCTGCTTCCCCTCTGTTTCTCCACCGTTCTTTCGCCATGGCTCCGCGCACCAAGCTCTGCAAAAACCGCACACCAGGCACCGAGGAGCGTGTGGAGAAGAACAAGATCTCTGGATGGGAGAGGTCGAAGCTCTCCGCGAAGGACAAGCGGCTGCTCAAGAAGATGGGCCTGCTCAACAAGGAAGCAATGAGGATGCCAGGGGACGAAAGTTCCCCTCATCATCCCTCCGGTTTCCGGGTAACATTCGTCGATTTCATCATCTGCGGCTTTTTCATTCACGTCCATGAATATCTCCGTGGCCTCCTTTTCATCTATGGGATTCAGCTTCACCAGCTGACCCCTAATTCTCTCCTCCTTATCTCTATCTTCATCACCCTCTGTGAGTGCTTCCTGGACATCCATCCTCACTGGGGCAACAACTCGAAGAACACCATCTACAACGTAGGTGGTGTGTGCATCTGCGTCCGGCCAGAGGTCGGATATTTTGATGTAAAGTTAGCCGACTCCGTCCAAGGCTGGCGCAGGAAGTGGCTTTACATCAAGGATGAATCTTCGGATGCCCAATAGTACGGTCTTGCTCCTTTTGACACTTTCGAAAATATTCAGAGGCGCAAGTCTTAGGATGCAGAGGCTACAGCCGAAGAAAAGGTAGTCACTGGCGCGCTGATTGCTCGCATCCAAGAGCTCCAAAACACCCAAGGAGCAGAACTATTGGGTGTGCAAATTATTGCATACTTTATGCGGATTCGAGTGCAGCCTCTTCAGGCTCGCCAAAATCCTCTCTGGATATGCTCGGGTGCTGAGGACGCTGATAGGGTTTCCGAAGATCTTCCCTTGAAAGATTCGGAGAAGCTTGTCCACTGCTTCACCTCCCTGAGCAAGAATAATGAAGTCCCTTCTTCCTGCCGCGTGGAACCTTTCATTGGTGACCATGCGCTCCCCGATGTAAGTGCTTTTCTTCGAATTTGACTTCTATCTTTTGGCTGCAATTGTTTGTCCCTCGAGTTTTGATAATGTTGTCTAGCTTTCTCTCTTTTTTATGTGTAGGATGATCAGTCCCTTTCTTCTCTTCCTCCACTTCCTGAGGGTGGAGACGTAGATGAGGGAGCCGTCATTATGGACGACTCGCAAGAATCTTCCATTCCTGAGAGTGAGCCCCCTGAATCTCAGAAAAGTGCGGGTTCCTCTGACAAGGATTCGGAGTTAGAGCAACCTTCTGACTCCGCTCACTGCGTCTCTTCTCCTCTTGCTGCTTCTCCAGACAAGCGCAAGAGGAAGAGAAAAGCCGACGAAGAAGATTCTGGCGCGTCCAAACTCTCCGAACCAGCCGCCGAAGAATCTTCTCCCGAAGAACAAGAAGTACGTCTTCGACCCCTACGCCGCTACTGGCGACGTTAGCTCGTAAGTTGCAATTTATTGTTCATTCCTATCTTTTTTCCTTCTAGGTTCCTTATATCTATTTTGCTGCTATATTGATAGAGTCAACGAGGAAGAGGTAGAGCCCGAATCTCATGGGCCAGCCAACACGAGCACCTCCAACACGTTGGTCCTTTCTGAGGATCGTCGTGTCACGCCAGAAGCGTCGCCTCCCACGCAAGATGATCCAGAAGCATCAATTCTAGTGCCCAGCCCCCGAGCACCGAAGAAGAAAAGGGCTAAAATCGGGGGTGCTGGCAAACAAGAACTTGCCGCCGGGAGTATGTCGACTCCTCTCCTTGATGGTGTAAGTTACCTCTTCTTGGTTGTCGACTTTTTTGTTTAGTCGAACAATTTTCTACTTCTTGGTGCTATATTTCTTTCTTGTCGAATTTTTGCAGCCCTTGATGAAGGAGTTGGTCAACTCAGGCTCCCGCTTTATCAGGTTCCACGACGAGGCTGCAACTTTAAGAGGTAAAGCTTTGCCGCACTTGACATTTTGTATATTCCTATCTTGTTTTTGCGTCTTCATTTTTTCAGAGGCGTTGCGTTGTGCCGAAGAATGCGCAAACGACTTGGAGGAGAAGCTCAGAGCTAGCGAGGAAGCTCGCGAAAAGGCTGAAGAGGATGCTGCCGGTGTCGAAGATCTTCATCGAAGACTTCAAGCTGCTGAAGATGCCTTGAGCGACAGGGAGGCCAATCTCATCCAGCGCGATAATGATATAATTACGCGCCTCGAGACACAATCCCGAAGATTCTCGAGTAATACTATCTCTCCCTTTGTCATTCAACTTTTCCTTGTGCTAAAACTATCTTTGATGTTGATGAAGTCCTTTTTTCTCTAGCAGGGAAGATGGGTGAGCACTACACCTTGAACAAGGAATCGGAAGATCATGTCCTGGACACTCTCGAAATTCAGCTGAACTGCGACCTGGCGCGCATGTGCTTGACGGCCGCACGGAATGCACTGAAATGCATCTTCCCTCACTTCTTCCCGAAGATCACGCAGCCTGAGATTTTCTCTCAACTTGCCCAGCAATTTCTGGCAAAGGATGATCCAGCTTTGGCCTATCGTCAAGCGAGCTTGAAGATTGGAGTCGAAGGGACCATCGCTCTTGTGGCGGCCAGTGGTCAAAAGGTTGACTGGGTGAGAGCTGCTGCTATGAAGGGCTTGAATAGCGAGAAGTGGAAGGCCCTGGTGAAGGATGCCAAGCTTTCCTCGAAGAAACTTATCGCCTTCCTTGACCCGAAGTCTTCAGCATCTGCTAGCACTGCCCAAACGAAGGTCAAGTAGACCAACTTGTATTTCCTTTTGTTTTCCTTTTTGTAGATACTGCCGCCTTTTGTTGCTCCCGATCATTTATGTAGGCTCCCTATGAGCCGTATTTTGTAAAGACTCGTTTGTGCAATGTGCCATGAATATGAATGAAAAAACGTGTCTTGCCGAATGATTGATGTCGATAATTTCTTGTGTTCCAGTTAATTTTTGACAACTATACTAGGGCTGGACCTTCCGACGTTTCTCCTGGTACTTCTCATTCCGCGAGAATATCTGGCGGTGCTTCCTTGCATGTTTCATCGTGTCCTAGCTCCATTGACCAAGAGATAGTTGATCTACGACAACAGTTGCAGTCAATGAAAAAACAAAACGTGATTGTTCTGGAGCAATCCCGTAAATCCTCAGATCGGGAACAAGCTGCTCTTCGTCAAGCGCAGGAAGCTCTTGAGTTGAAGGAAACTGCGACTGCTAACGCCGCTCGATCTGCTCAGCGCGAGAGTTATATGCTCGACCTGATGACTGATGCAAGTCAAGATATCGCTGGTATGTTACTTCTGTCTCATTGTTTCTTTGCTGTATTTCTGTGCCTCTCCTTGTGCTATATTGCTTTTCCCTTTTATTTCTCATAGGTGCCTTTTTGGATGCTGTCGCTGAAGAGCAAAGAGTAAATTCGCGACTTGAAGCCCTTCTTCGTCTTGCCAAGGCTAATGACATTGATTTTCGGGCGGACAAAGATCGCACTTGCCGTATTGTTCAATTTCAGGATCGGGCCGCCCAAACTCGAGGATTTATTGACTTCTGCAATAGTACCTTAGCTATGGTGTATAATGCCATGTTTCCTCGGAACCCTCAGCCCACAAATCTTACCCAACTTATGGATAAATTCAAGGACGTTCTCAATATCCACGACTTTGTGAAGGCTCGGATAGTGGCAGGCGCCAAGTATGCCCTGATTTGGTTGAAGATTTGTCATTGAAAATTGGATATTAACAAGGTCTGCGAGAGCCTTCTTCTCAAGATGTCGAAGAGCAAAATAAACATTGACAAGCACAATGCGGCTGTATCTCCTGTCACCGAAAAAATGATTGATGAGCTTCTCAAGGTAGACACCACTTTCTTCAAGGAGTATCGATACGAAGATTCCACACAGAATAATCGTGTTGCCAGGGAAAACATAGATAAGTGGATATACTGGTTCTCTTATATTGCTCAATGCGTGGGGTTTGGATCAAGATGCAGAGTTGTACATGTATATTTATCGTGTATATTGTAAATTTCTGCCAGACATATATGAAGTCAAAGCAAGTTCTTCTGGTTGTATTATAACCTTTCCTTCAGCCCCCGGAGTATCTCGGATAACATGATTATGTTTATTTTTCGCGAGGTTTTTGTAGAACCAAAGCGTATATATTTGCTGAGTGTGTCGAAGTCGGCTATATATATTGTAATTTTGTGGTTTCGAGCCCCGGAGTTTTGCTCATACAGAGAGAAAACATATATCACCAATATTTTTTATTTCAACCATGCTATATTGCAGCACCGCAAGCCCGCCTCATTAAAAACCTTTCAGCTCCACTCGGTGCCCTGAAAGGAAAAGAGTGCGTCTAAAAACTTGCGGGCTCTTCAAATATAATGTATGTTCACATAGTTGGTACTTATCGATTTCCTTCTAGGCGTAAAAACGGCGCAGCTACGGAACGTTCCCGGCTCGTCCTTGCCCGTCTTCTTGTCCTTTAGTCGATATGCTCCTCCCAGAATAACTTCAGTAATAATGTATGGTCCTAACCATGGAGATTCCAGCTTCTCGTTTCCATCTTGCTTGAGTCGAAGAACTAGATCGCCGACTTCAAATGATTTGGGCCATAAACGTCGGCTGTGATAATTTTTAAGGTTCTGTTGGTATGCACTTACTCTTGATAGCACCACATCTCTTGCTTCATCAATTGCATCGAAATCATCTTCCAGCGCCTTGTGCGAAGCTTCTTCTTCATATTCCACGACTCTTGGAAAGTTGTGTTCTATTTCTATCGGGCGCACTGCTTCAGCACCATGGACCAAAAAGAACGGAGTTTCTTGAGTTGCTTCATTTGGCATTGTTGGTAAGCTGCACAACACGTAGGGCAACTCGTCGACCCAAGTGTGTCTCGCTTTTTCAAGTGGTGTCAGCAGACGTTTCTTGATGCCGTTGGAGATGAGGCCGTTTGCTTTTTGACTTGACCATTGGTTTGCGGGTGCACCACCGATGCAAACTGCAACTTGATACCTACACCTTCACAATAATCCTTGAATTCTCGGGAGGTGAAATTGCTGCCATTGTCCGTGACTATGCTATTAGGGACACCGAACCGAAAAACTATCCCCTTGATGAAGTTTACGGCTGATGTTGCATCTGCCGAAGTTACTGGTACCGTTTCAATCCACATGGTGATATGCTGACTGCCACAAGCAAATATACGTGTCCTCCTGGCCAGGACTTATGTAATTTTCCCACCATATCTAATCCCCATTGTGCGAAAGGCCAAGCCAAGGGTATTGGCATTAGTTCTGCTGCTGGAGAATGAGGTTTAGATGCAAATCTTTGACAAGCCTCGCAAGTACGCGCGATTTCTTTTGCATCCTCTATTGCTGTCAACCAATAAAATCCCGTTCGAAAAGCCTTAGCTGCTATTGCTCGACTTCTTGCATGGTGGCCACATATCCCTTCGTGTATGTCCTTCAGTATGACTCACCCTTCTTTGGGTGTAACACACCTTTACATCACACCCGATATGCTTCGCTTGTATAGTTCTCCCTTGACCACTGTAAACGCCTTAGATCGTTGAATAACTCATCTTGCTTCGACCGGATCTCCGGGTATTTCTTTCTTCGTGATATACGTCAAGTATACCTGCATCCAGGGGACTTGAATTATCATGACCTCCTCTGGTTCTTCCTCATCATCCGACACATGTGTTTCTAGAGCTGCTGGAGCCTCTGAGTCTTTCTTTGGTTTCTCCTTTTTCTTCGACTGGTGCCTTCTTTGTCTTGGTTGATCTTTCACTGATTTCCAACCAGAAAACTCCGGGTGGTATGGGCGAACACTGCGAACCGATGTTGGCCAAAACGTCGGCCTCGTCGTTGCTGAGCATGCTCACGTGATTGACTTCACAACCATCGAAGGTTTTCTCGAGTTCATTGTACACCTCCTTGTATGCTATCATATTGTCATTGAATGCATCACACTTGTTCATCACCTATTGGGCGACCAACTGGGAGTCGCCAAAGATTTTTAGGCGAGTAGCGCCGCACGCTTTTGCCATCTTCATCCCGTGAATAAGGGCTTCATATTATGCTTCATTGTTTGATACGTTGGGGAAGGTCGTCCGCAATATATACTTCATCTTGTCGCACTGTGGTGAAACAAGTACCACGCCTGCTCCATCTCCTTCCAAACTCTTAGAACCGTCGAAGTTCATATACCAAGTACTCGATAAATCTGGGGGTCCCATGTTTTAGAGTTCCATCCACTCTGCAACAAAGTTTGGCAGAATTTGCGACTTGATTGCCTTTGTTTTTTTCATATGTGATGTCCCGAGGGGAAAGCTCGATTCCCCAAAGGGAGACACGTCCTGTAGCTTCTGGATTGTTCAAGATGTTCGAGAGAGGCGCCTCGTTGACCACTATTATCAGGTGTGCCGAAAAATATTGTCTTAGCTTCCGTGCTGACATAAAAACTCGGTATGCCAACTTCTGATAATGCGGGTAGCACTGCTTGGATGGTGATAAGACTTCGCTGACGAAATGTATTGGTCGCTGAACCCCATGAATGTTCCCTTCTTTCTCTCGTTCTACCACGAGAACCGTGGTAACCACTTGAGGTGTGGCTGCAATGTATAGCAACAGAGGCTCTTTTTCTCGTGGTGCCACCAATACTGGAGGTGTCGAAACTGTACGCTTCAGATGCTCAAAATCTTTGTCTGCCTCCTCGTTCCACACGAACTTTTCTCCTTGCTTGATGAGCGTGTAAAAGGGCAGCGCTTATTCTCCCAACCTTGCGACGAACCTGCTCAAAGCTGCGATTCTTCCGGTTAACTTCTGTATCTTCTTGAGCTTGGTTGGTTTTCTCATCATCAGGATAGCTTGTATTTTTTTCGGATTGGCCTCGACTCCTCTAGCTGACACCAAGTATCAGAGGAGTTCTCCCGCAGGAACACCAAAGGAACATTTTGTCGGGTTCAATTTTAGACGGAACTTGTCGAGGTTGTCGAAGGTTTCCCTAAGATCATCAATGAGAGATGTCCCTTGCTTTGTTATGATGACCACATCATCAATATATACTTGGACATTTTTTACGATCTGGGTGGAGAGGCACTTTTGCATCATCTGCTGATATGTGGCTCCCGTGTTTTTCAACCCGAAAGGCATTGTTCTGTAACAGAATACGCCATAAGGGGTTATAAAAGCTGTTTTGACATCATCTTCTTCTTTCAAGCGGAACTGATTGTAACCAGAATACGCCTCGAGGAAGGAAAGACGTTCGCAACCTACTGTGGAATCGATAATTTGGTCGATCCTCGGGAGGGGAAAGTGATCCTTTTGACAATGTTTGTTGAGACACGTGAAATCGATGCACATGCGAAGGACTTCAGTGTTTTCTTCGGGACCAGCACTGGGTTAGCGACCCACGTGGCCTCAGTGTGTAGTTCCTTGATGAAATCCGCTTCTTTAAGTCGACGGATCTCAGATAGCATAGCTTTGCGGTTTGGCTCGGAGAATCGCCGCAAAGGTTATCTAGTTGGTCTAGCTCTTGGATTTAAATTGAGAGGGTGCTCGGCAAGTTCCTTGGGTACACCTGGCATGTCAGCTGGACACCATACGAAGATTTCCCAGCACTCACAGAGGAACTCGACGAGCATGCTTTCCTATGCGTTGTCCAAGTTGGAAGCGATGGATGTCGTCTTTTTAGGATATGTCGGGTGGATCTGCACTTCTTTAGAATTCTTGGAGGTGTCAAAAGCTTTCTCTTGCAAGGATCTACCTCCGTCAAGCAACACGTCGTAGTTGGTGGTAAGCTTGGATGCCTCGTACTCAGCCTGCATCCCGAATGTTTCGGAAAGCTTGTGGAAATCCTTGTCGCACTTATCTGCCAAAGCCAAACTTCCTTTGACTCTTATCGGTCCCTTGGGTCTAGGGATTCTCCAGAGCAGGTACGTGTAGTGTGGCACAACCATGAATCTGGCATATGCGGGTCATCCCAAGAGGGCGTGATATTGCGACGGCCAGTCGATGGCTTCAAACTCCAGCTTCTCATCCTGAAATTTTCTCGTGTTCCAAACTGTACATCAAGTGCAATCTTGCCCAAACGATAATTTGGTTTCTCGGGTGCAATGCCGTGAAAACGCGTGTCCGTTGGTGTGACGCCCCGGAACCGGTACCATGAGGATTCCAGCGATCCCGCCGAAATCCGCACGATATTGATTCTGAGACGCCATCCAACACGACGTGCACGACGAATCACACACGTGATGCCAGAGGAATTAACACGAGCGGTAACATTACAACAAGATTACAATAGAGCCCACAAGATACATATATTACAACAACGACTCCAACGAGTCAAGATACAAATATACAATACAAAGGTCCAAATCATACAGAAGATCGAAAACGTCCGAGTACGAACAAGATACAAATTGGACTAAGAGTCCTGAAGATAACCAGTAGCGTCCATAACCCTGCCCAGGCCAAGCCAGAAAGGTAACCTTGCTAACGTTGTCATCTTGTACCTGTCGAAGTCGGGCCATCGGTTGCCGACAAAAGGGAGGAAACAGAAGAGAAAAAGAAAAGGCGAGAGTAAGTACCAAGGAACGAACTCCGGTACGTACTTAGCGAGACTAGAAATGGCTATGCTCGCCGGGCGAATATATCGCCTGGGGCTATATGGTAGGTTTAGCGATAGCAAAACTATAACCAATAGAGACACGCTACAACATCCGTCTAATCAGAGAAGATAAGAGAGAGCAAAAGGTAACAGATACATACTACACAAACATAACCCAGCCGATTACACATATCCCCTTCAACGAAGCGAAGAGGCAATGTAAAAGGCACTCAATGGTGGACAAGTTTTTTTTTTTGAAGATTGACTGTGAGGCAAAAGCCCCACAGTTATTTTATTACTTATATAAACAGAAGAAGAAAAATACAACAAAAGGGGGGTAGAGAGATCCTACCTAACTGTACAAAAAGAAAAGAAGAGCTCATGGCAATCTGCCTATCCAAGTTAGAAGACTATCTCTATGTCTATCTTTAATCCTATGCTGAAGTAAAGATATATCATGGATGAAATTACACTTCCACTTTGCAAAAGTGGGTCTTTGATGCTCAAAAATCTCCCCATTACGATGCTTCCAAATGTGCTAGCATGCAAGGATCATGACTTCAATGAAAAAGGGTTTGCCAAAATCTTTCCTTGCATTCGGCACATAACTCTGATTATCATTGCCCCTTGACCAATCAATTTGCAAATAGTTCCATACATGCCTGCTGAAATTACATTCGAAAAATAGGTGTAGCCGATCCTCATATGCTCGGCACAACACACAATGTTTATCCTCGGTCACCTTCCAGTTTCTTCTTATCAGTAGGTCTCTGGTGTTTAAGCGATCATTAAGCAACAGCCAAGCAAACACCTTGGTTTTCATCACACAAGAGGATTTCCAAAGCCATTTAAAAACAGCAGGCTCCACCAGATGAGCATGAACCAAAGCATATTGCTTGGAGGGCAAATAAGTACCCCGCCAATTGTATGTCCAAATGTCATGAGTCGATGACAGTGGTTGAGTATCCATGCCTTGCTGAACTAAACACATTTCCTGATATGCCTGGGCGGAAAGAGGTCTGTAAAAGAGATGTGTGAAGTCTTCCGCAGCAAAAACTTCAGCAGCTGACATATCCTTATCCAGGACAAAAGAAAACAGATGGGGAAAACGCTCAGACAAAGGCTGGTTAGTCCCCAAAAAAGTCCATTTATCTGTCCAGAAGGAAAAGGAAACCCCAGACCCTGGTGTCACAGATGAAAACGACTTGAAGTCCCTAGCTAGCTGCATTATGTATCTCCACCAGAATGAACCACAAGGCCTGGCCACTTGTGGCACCACATTATCATAATATGTGCTCCAAATAAGCTGCACCCATGGTGTATCTGCCTTGTTATAAAATTTGTGAAGATGTTTCATCAGTAGAGAATCATTCTTCTTTTCGAAATTCACTATACCAAGACCTCCATTCTCCTTAGGCTTACAAACCATGTCCCACGCAGCCAAAGATGGTTTTGGCTGATCCTTATCTCTCCATAAGCATTGTCTAAGAATCCTATCCAACTGAAGGATCAGACCAGGTGGCAGTTTGAGGGAAAGCAAGAAATGCAACGGCATGGAGCTTAAAGCAGAAGAAATAAGCTGTAATCTTGCCCCTTGGGACAAGAAAATCGATGTGGCAGTCAATCTTCTCTCTAGTCCATTAACTATAGGCAGAAGGTCTTGAATGCATGGTCTAGTTGTACCCAAAGGCAGCCCCAAGTAAGGAAATGGTAATGAACCAACTTGACATCCCATTATTGCAGCAAGTGATGCAGTCGTTTGAGGCTCCACATTGAGTGGAATACTTAAGGATTTCTGAAAATTCACCTTTAATCCAGTGGATAAACCAAACTTATGCAAAATATCTTTAAGGATCAACACTTGGTTAGGCTCAGCAGAAAGCATCAGAATGGTATCATCAGCATATTGTACCACTGGAAAATCAACATCATTTGTTTGAATAGACAATTTCAGTTCCCCTTTACTCAAACTGTCATTGATCACTGATTACAGCAGATCACCTCCACAAACATAAAGGAGGGGTGACAGAGGATCACCCTGCCTCACACCACGTTTGCAGATAAATTGCTTACCCGGCACACCATTCAGCAGGATTGAAGAGGAACCAGATGTGAGGGCATCCTTCATCCATCCAATACATACCTTGTCAAAACCTTTGTGTCTCAGAATTTCCAAGATGGCCTCATGCTCAATTGTATCAAAGGCTTTAGCAAAATCAAGCTTTATAATTAGGATTGGTTGTAGTAATGCTATATTACTACGCAAGTTATTAGCAAATTATTAGCATCAACATAAAGGTGTAAGTTGTTCTATGATGAAGATATACAATTCCAAGTCGTCCATAACCGCGGACACGGCTTATCGATAAGATGTACACCCTGCAGGGGTTGCCCAAATGTAACCATACGCATGCTCGAACCCGCATAGCAAGTGCGGAGTCTCACAACAAGACCGTTCCCAGTTAACCAAGAAAGTCTAGGGGGGCCACCCGACTAAGCTACCCGTAACAAAGTCCGGCCGTACTCCGAAGCAGACTCAGGGTTTGCGACGGCGGTTAGGCGTGCGAACCACACACTTTTGCTAAACGTCCCGCCGGGTACAGTATAGAATATAAACACCCGAAGGAAACATGAAGTAAACACCCGAAGGCAACAGTAAGTAAAGCATGGCATACATGGCATAGGCAAATAAAACCAAGGTCGTGGCCCCCTTTTCAACTGACTTGAGAAAAGGTAAAGGGTGAGGGGGGTCCCAATGTAACATCCCAATTTCAATCAATGAGAAAACTTTAATTTTGCATATAGTGCTATGCATAGTATTTGTGCATTTGGGTGACATTGCCATGATGTGTGCTTGCAACCCTTACCAATGTACTAAAACCCTACCCTTGATCTCTTGTGATCACAAAGAAAAGCAAAAACAAAAAGAAAAGAATAAAAGTTAGAAAATCACAAAACCCTCACATATGGTTTATGCCATTTTTGCAAATCTTGAACCTAGACCATTTTGGCTTGCACCATTGGTTGGAGATGGTTACTAAACACTTATAAACCCTTTTGGAATCAAAGAAACTCAAATCAAAACAAATTTGAATTCAAAATGTGCTCACATGCACTAATGGTCAAATCTGCCATTTTTAGCATGATGCCCACTTTGAGGCTCTGTAGTTAGAGATTCTTAAACCAAACAAATCCAACTCTTTGCACCTCATCCAGGACCTCATCAAGGAGAACAACTTTGCTCAAGAACACCCTGCAAACTCCCTCTGGATTCAAAGATATGCTCAAGCAAAGTGGAGACATTGAAGCCAGATTCAAGATGGTGCACTTTTTGTATTTTTGCAAATCAACTCAAATTTGAGCACCACCACCACCACTATGCTTTAAATGTGATATCTTTCAACTCCACCAAAATTCACTGAAAATTTCCAAATTTTTGTTCATGCGGCCATTTGGTCGAGCACCTTGTGTGCATGAACCTGCCAACTCTATACATTGCAATATCCAGTGGATCATCGACTCAACCATCAACCCTAGGTCATCACCAGTACCCTCCTTCCCTCCTTGCATCATGCCAGTACTGGAGACACTTTAGTTTGTGCAAATAATTGGAGAAACATGTCATGCCGTGGCATGACATGGCCACACACATGCTCTCTCACCTCTGCTCGAATCCAAAGTGCACAACCATGTCAACGCGCTCCTCCTCACCCTCCTGGACTCGACCGTGCTCGCCAACGTCAGAGAAAACCACCACACTGGCCAGGACACGCACGCCCAGACACGCCCAGGTCATGCCAGGACCGTTCCCAGTTAACCAAGAAAGTCTAGGGGGGCCACACGACTAAGCTACCCGTAACAAAGTCCGGCCGTACTCCGAAGCAGACTCAGGGTTTGCGACGGCGGTTAGGCGTGCGAACCACACACTTTTGCTAAACATCCCGCGGGGTACAGTACAGAATATAAACACCCGAAGGCAACATGAAGTAAACACCCGAAGGCAACAGTAAGTAAAGCATGGCATACATGGCATAGGCAAATAAAACCAAGGTCGTGGCCCCCTTTTCAACTGACTTGAGAAAAGGTAAAGGGTGAGGGGGGTCCCAATGTAACATCCCAATTTCAATCAATGAGAAATGATGGTTTCCCAAAGTTCAAATTTTGCAACCAACAAAAACTTTAATTTTGCATATAGTGCTATGCATAGTATTTGTGCATTTGGGTGACATTGCCATGATGTGTGCTTGCAACCCTTACCAATGTACTAAAACCCTACCCTTGATCTCTTGTGATCACAAAGAAAAGCAAAAACAAAAAGAAAAGAATAAAAGTTAGAAAATCACAAAACCCTCACATATGGTTTATGCCATTTTTGCAAATCTTGAACCTAGACCATTTTGGCTTGCACCATTGGTTGGAGATGGTTACTAAACACTTATAAACCCTTTTGGAATCAAAGAAACTCAAATTAAAACAAATTTGAATTCAAAATGTGCTCACATGCACTAATGGTCAAATCTGCCATTTTTAGCATGATGCCCACTTTGAGGCTCTGTAGTTAGAGATTCTTAAACCAAACAATTCCAACTCTTTGCACCTCATCCAGGACCTCATCAAGGAGAACAACTTTGCTCAAGAACACCCTGCAAACTCCCTCTGGATTCAAAGATATGCTCAAGCAAAGTGGAGACATTGAAGCAGATTCAAGATGGTGCACTTTTTGTATTTTTGCAAATCAACTCAAATTTGAGCACCACCACCACCACTATGCTTCAAATGTGATATCTTTCAACTCCACCAAAATTCACTGAAAATTTCCAAATTTTTGTTCATGCGGTCATTTGGTCGAGCACCTTGTGTGCATGAACCTGCCAACTCTATACATTGCAATATCCAGTGGATCATCGACTCAACCATCAACCCTAGGTCATCACCAGTACCCTCCATCCCTCCTTGCATCATGCCAGTACTGGAGACACTTTAGTTTGTGCAAATAATTGGAGAAACGTGTCATGCCGTGGCATGACATGGCCACACACATGCTCTCTCACCTCTGCTCGAATCCAAAGTGCACAACCATGTCAACGCGCTCCTCCTCACCCTCCTGGACTCGACCGTGCTCGCCAACGTCAGAGAAAACCACCACACTGGCCAGGACACGCACGCCCAGACACGCCCAGGTCATGCCAGGACCGTTCCCAGTTAACCAAGAAAGTCTAGGGGGGCCACCCGACTAAGCTACCCGTAACAAAGTCCGGCCGTACTCCGAAGCAGACTCAGGGTTTGCGACGGCGGTTAGGCGTGCGAACCACACACTTTTGCTAAACGTCCCGCGGGGTACAGTATAGAATATAAACACCCGAAGGAAACATGAAGTAAACACCCGAAGGCAACAGTAAGTAAAGCATGGCATACATGGCATAGGCAAATAAAACCAAGGTCGTGGCCCCCTTTTCAACTGACTTGAGAAAAGGTAAAGGGTGAGGGGGGTCCCAATGTAACATCCCAATTTCAATCAATGAGAAATGATGGTTTCCCAAAGTTCAAATTTTGCAACCAACAAAAACTTTAATTTTGCATATAGTGCTATGCATAGTATTTGTGCATTTGGGTGACATTGCCATGATGTGTGCTTGCAACCCTTACCAATGTACTAAAACCCTACCCTTGATCTCTTGTGATCACAAAGAAAAGCAAAAACAAAAAGAAAAGAATAAAAGTTAGAAAATCACAAAACCCTCACATATGGTTTATGCCATTTTTGCAAATCTTGAACCTAGACTATTTTGGCTTGCACCATTGGTTGGAGATGGTTACTAAACACTTATAAACCCTTTTGGAATCAAAGAAACTCAAATCAAAACAAATTTGAATTCAAAATGTGCTCACATGCACTAATGGTCAAATCTGCCATTTTTAGCATGATGCCCACTTTGAGGCTCTGTAGTTAGAGATTCTTAAACCAAACAAATCCAACTCTTTGCACCTCATCCAGGACCTCATCAAGGAGAACAACTTTGCTCAAGAACACCCTGCAAACTCCCTCTGGATTCAAAGATATGCTCAAGCAAAGTGGAGACATTGAAGCAGATTCAAGATGGTGCACTTTTTGTATTTTTGCAAATCAACTCAAATTTGAGCACCACCACCACCACTATGCTTCAAATGTGATATCTTTCAACTCCACCAAAATTCACTGAAAATTTCCAAATTTTTGTTCATGCGGCCATTTGGTCGAGCACCTTGTGTGCATGAACCTGCCAACTCTATACATTGCAATATCCAGTGGATCATCGACTCAACCATCAACCCTAGGTCATCACCAGTACCCTCCTTCCCTCCTTGCATCATGCCAGTACTGGAGACACTTTAGTTTGTGCAAATAATTGGAGAAACATGTCATGCCGTGGCATGACATGGCCACACACATGCTCTCTCACCTCTGCTCGAATCCAAAGTGCACAACCATGTCAACGCGCTCCTCCTCACCCTCCTGGACTCGACCGTGCTCGCCAACGTCAGAGAAAACCACCACACTGGCCAGGACACGCACGCCCAGACACGCCCAGGTCATGCCAGGACGTGCCCAGACACGACACTGGACGCGCCAGAGCGCACGCTCGCCTCGCTGCGTCAGCACTCGCCTTGACCTCTCCGCTCGCCACCAACTTCCCCACGTCACCCTCTACGCACCAGACATGCCCATTGGCTCGCTCGACGCCTGTAGACGACGACACCGTCGGTGACTTCCGCCGCAGTACCGTGTGCCTCTGTCGTGCGCATGCCATCGTCCTTGCCTCATTTTCACCGCCGTCAAGCGCTGCGTGACCTCACTGACCCCGCCAACTCGCGCGCGTCATCATCAGTGCTCCTGCGCCCCTGTAGCGACGTCGCCATGGCCACCACCTCCGCAGCACCTCGGCCTCGCCTCGCCGCTATAAAAGGAGCCGCTCCCCTCTCGTTTTCTTCACACCACCAGCCTCCCCTCTCATCACAACCTCTCCTCATCCACTCGCCGCTGCACATTTCCCACTAGCGCCGCCCAATTTCACCACCGTAGCTCGTAGCGCCGCCGCGGAAGAAGGAGGAGCTAGGAGCTGTTCGAGGAGATCCGCCGTCGTCCACAACGCCACCGCCGCATCTCGCCGATGATCACCGCGCCGCCGGTGAGCCTCCGACCCCCTCCCCTCGCCGCGCCAGAGCCTCTCTCTCGCCATCGATGACGATGAACGTGGTCCGTCGGATCACTTTCTAATCGTGTGGCGCAGATTAGAACATACCGTTTCGGTGAGTTACACTCGCTGACGGGTGGAGCCCACCCTGTCAGGCAGCCCACGCGTGCTGGACGCATGGTGGGCTGGCCTTTGCGTTTTTAAACGGATTAGGCCCAGTTTCGTTTCCCGCCAGCCCACTTAATTCAAATTCGACTTTTCAGTTATTTCCAAAATTGCTTACTGGTTCCATTTTCAAAATTGAATAGTTTCAAATCCAATGGGCCAAATTTGATGAATTTGGTATTGTTGGAAAGCTTATGAAAAGATCTATCCAACCCCACTGGTCTCACCCCTAAGTTCGTTGTAGAATTAATGTGACAAAAATAACAAGGCAGAGACTTTTATAACTTCAAACAATTATTAAAAGTCAACCCTAAGTGATTTTGAGTTGATTCCAACTCTCATAAATCACATTTCACATACTCTACAGGTTTATGTAAAAACATCACCTAGTTGTTTGTATGATCATGGACTAGAGCAAGAGAATGGTGTTGACGTCAGAAACCCCCTGGCGGGCAGAGACGGGCAACACAGTAGAGCCGGGAACAACTAGGGCTGCGGCTGGCCCCAGTCCCTCAGAGCGACGGCCCGCAAAGCCTCCTGGTCGCACGTCCGATGCTTATCACAAGGGCGTGCCACCTGACCTATACCTGGTCAGGAAGGTGTGGATGATGCCTCGCTTAGTTTCCTGCATGGCATACACGTAAACATTAAATACGAGCCTCGATCGGCTCTCAGGTTATCCTGTGAATCGGCTCAAAGAGCCGATCCACCCATGATTCGGACGAGGTGTCCGAATATATGGTGGTCCTGCTTGATCAAGATAAAGCTGATTAGATCTACGACGATTTAGGGTTTTCACCGCATAATCGGATCATCCTACTCACGATTGGGCCTCGCGCTCGCGCACGGTGACCGTAAGCCGATCCTAGACAGGGCCTAAAAACCAACACGAGGTTGATCCTCGGAACGTCCTTTCTAGGGCTAGCAAACGTCACCCTACACGCCGCTGGATCCTCCAACCCTTTGTAAGGCCTAACTAGTGCGGATGTTAAACTAATCCTTGATGAAACAAGGAGCAACCGTAACGGATCAGATCTACTAAACTATGATCAAGCGGGGTGCCGCCCCTACACCTAAGATAGGTGTAAGGGCGGCTAGATGTGCAAGGGTCGCATAACGAAAACATGTAATTCGAAGTACAATGCTAACCCTAACACATCTAAGATAACTACGTTGCTCGCCATCAAAAAGGCTTCAGCACGAGCAACGCATGAACAACGTGGGCAGGCTGGTGCTGCCTAGATCGCAAGATGCGATCTAGGCAGCATGGTGCTTACCGGAGAAACCCTCGAGACGAAGGAGTTGGCGATGCGTCGAGATTTGTTTGTGTTGAACGTTGGTTGTTGTTTATTCCATAAACCCTCGATACATATTTATAGTCCAGGGGACTTTCTAATGTGGGCGTGCACTAAACCGTGCACGGGTAAAACTCTAACTTCTAAACTAAGATGCGATCTAATATGTTACATGATACAAGGGCAAACTAGCCCAACTTGGTATAAAAGGCCGATTCTCGTATTTCTTCTATATATAATCTTCAAATCCATCTCGATCACGGCCCACCTCTGACTCGGTCAAATTCTGGTGATAACACATGCCCCCCTGGTTTTGGAAATGATATTTCCAAAATCATTATACTCTTCTTTCGTCGGGTCATGTCGTGGCAGAGCAGAACTGCCGCAAAATCTTCCATTATCACGCCTCGCCTCCTGGGCTTCTCTGTATGAATTGACAATTTCGGCATCACGCTCTCGAGAACCGTCATGGCATTAAATCTCCACTACACTCTCTTCATTTATCTGTGCCGAACGGTTCACCATTCCATCCCCTTGCTCTGCTTTGTCCACCAACGCCAAAAAACCCTCTCCCCCTGCAGCCATGTCTTCCTCTTCCTCCTCCGCTTCAAGCCTCTCTCTCCAATCGTCGCCGAAGAACAAGGAAGAGGACGATCCCCGCTCCGGGGCGAACCCCATCTCCTCTGACAAGGAGAAGAAAGAAGGAGAAGCGGAGAGGACCAAGGCCTCCCCCTCCGCCAGGCTGCCGCCGAAGAAGCGCTCCCGCATGTGGGCGGACAGCGAGGACGACGATGACGACGAGGAAGGAGAAGATGAGGAGGAGGAAGATGATTCCTCTTCCTCCGCTGGGTATCCTCCAACGAAGCGCTTCCGCAGCTCGGGCGGATAGCGAGGATGATGATGATGACGAGGAGGAGGAGGAAGCCCCAGCCGATGGTTGGGACAGCAGCGGCGAGGACTTCTCCGGCAGTAGCGCCGATGGCGACGCCGACGACGACGACGCTAGCGAGGAGTAGTTATGTAGGACCAGTAGCTCCTTGAGCAATCGGCTCTTCTTTTGTTCTTCTTCTGAGCAATCGGCTTTTCATTGTAAGGAATCCCAATATTAATGAAAAATTTCCTTTTAACTTGATTTCGCCGATTTCTTCTCATCTGACCTTGTCGACTGTTGGCCTAATCCACGCTTAATGACTGATAGCAACGCATCAGTTTCTTACGATAATCTGCGAGGCAGGCCAATTCAGTCATCTATCCAAGCTAGCCATTTCTGCCGATGACGATGGCACAGCCGATCTTAGTAGGCTGGCGATTTGATCTTGAGCAGGCGTCTTTAAGAGAGCCCTGGCACTGTCTTGGATGCTCAAACTGATGACTCTATAAAAAACACCACTCTCCAGACCAGTCGCGATGCAGGGCTAGCCGATTCCAACCAAATTGGCTCCCCAGAGCAAGGACCTTTGGGGCTAGCTGCCCCCCGAGCCTTAATCAAGGCGAATCAGCTAAATGTGCCGCCATTTAGCCTCAAATTATGATGTAGCCAGCCGATTTTAACAACATCGGCTCACCATAGCAGCGAACCTTCAGGGCGAGCTGCCCCCCGAGCTTCCTCAGTCCACTTCTTTGTCTGAGGCAAACCACCCTTAGCTTGATCTGCACATCCCTGCTACTCTTGGCATTGTTTTTGAAGAGAGGATCCGAGCCATTGAACCATTGACCCACTCCATTAAGGAGTTCTTCCATCATAGTCTCTCTTCGTTGTACACTTCGTGCTCCATTGATCCTCTGACAATTATACCTCTTGAGTCGATGGCCATGCATCGGCTTGTATATCCTTAAGTCGATGTCTGCTGCATCGGCTGTGTTCAAAAAATTTCGAATTTTTCGAATTTCTTGAATTTTTACGGCCGATTTATGCATCGGCCCCCATACTTTAATACTCATCACCAAAGAATGAGACACTTCTACTGCATATCCTTGTGTTTCATTCACCTGGGTGCCCCCCCGAGCCGATTCTGTCAAGAGAATTGATGGTATCGGCTCTGTCAGATTACAGTTGAACCCAGGCAGAATGGATGGTGAGGATAATTTTGGCCGATTGCTGGAATCGGCCTCCACGTTGCTTGCTCGGTGAAGGTTTTGTAATGTCCCTTCATAAATTTTTTGGGGCCGATCACAAGGATCAGCCTCGCCGCGTTTGCTCATTGACGTGCTCTTGCTACTCGTTCAGGCCGGTAGATAAAACCATCCCAATCTCTGACTTTATCATGTTGGTGCGCTTGCTGTCGTCCACCTTGAGTGCATCGTGCAAACGTGGAGCACTAAGCTTCGTCGGAAGAACGAGCACCATGTTTGTGCCAGCCGATGTTTCATCATCGGCTTTCCTTTGCTTGGGGCGCCACTCCATTTTCCGTGGACGACCCTCTTCATCCAGGGTTCGCTGAACCTTCGCAACCAGATCAGGCCTTGCCTTCCTCAATGTATGCAAGTATAACCTCTCGGCTTCCTCCATGCCGCGCAATCGCTGCACCCTGCGTTTCTGGGAACGGCTGAGTCCATCAGGGCACCACCTTGGCCGGTGGTACCTGTCTTCTTCTTCTCCCTCGTCTTCTGAATCTTCGAGATCTTTCAACCGAGGGGACTCAGCGCGTTTGCTTTGTGGCGGGAGAGGCCCTAGGCGCTTGAACACGGACATGTTGGCTGTCTCCTTCTTCTGGTTGCATTCTGGGCAGTTGCCGATTGTGGGCAATCGGCTCATTCCTGAATCCCAGCGAGTGTCCGAAGAAGGGACAGTCCCGGTGCCTATCCTCGTCGACTCGCTCCCCCAACTTTTCCTTGGCACGGCGCACGTGCTCCTCCTCATCACGATCATGCCGACGACGTCTCCCGTCGTCCCTAGCTAGACGATCTTCTTCATCATCGTCGTTGAATCGCCGGCGTTGGTCATACCGACTCACATACTTGTTGAGGAGGTGATCAGAGAGAGGTCGTTGATACCTTATGTTTTTCACCTCTCCCTCTGTGACGTAGCGCTTGCCGTCTTGGCGGAGCCGATCGCGTGGAGCGGCTTCCTCTGTATCTTTGCTATGAGAGCAGCTTCCTTCATCTCCGTCCTTACCCGAGTGGTGTCCAGGTCCTACCATGTTGATATTGCACGAGAAATCCGGCTGGCACCCTCCATGGTAAGTATACTCCACCATATTCACGGCGGGGAAGGGGTGTGTGTCGACCTTCATGGCGTATTGGTTGAAAATCAACCGTCCATTTTCTATCGCCATTTGGATCTGCTGCCGCCACACCCTGCAGTCGTTGGTGGTGTGGGTGAATGTGTTATGCCACTTGCATTATGGCTTTCCGTTCAGTTCTTGCACCGTGGGGATCTTGAGGCCTTCGGGTACCTTTATATGCTTCTCCGTGAGTAAGAGATCAAAAATCTGCTCCGTCTTGGTCACGTCGAAGTCGAACCCTTTTGGAGGGCCTTGTGGCTTCACCCATTTGCAGGTCACGGGGCCCGTCGCTCGAGTCCATTCAGCCACTGCTATCTCTCGATCTCCCGCAGCACCTTCATCCTCGTCTGGCCTCAACCGGGGTCACCGCACGCTTGAATTTGTCCCGGTAAACATCCGGGTGGCGCTGCTCATATGCCGACAGCCTTCGCACCATGTGCGCCAATGAAGGGTAGTCTCGCTTGGGAGGCCACGTCCTTAATCGATGATGAGAGACCCACCACCGCCAACTCGATCGCTTCCTTTTCACTTATATGAGCCGAAAAGCATCGGTTCCTAATGGTCCCGAAGCGTTGGACGTATTCCGACACCTGTCTCCCCGCGCTTCTGTCGTACTTGCGCTAGATCGGCAATACCAATATCGGAAGCCTCCGAGTGATACTCGCTCATGGAACCGCTCTTCCAACCGCTTCCAAGTCCGGATGGAGTTCGGTGGCAGCGATGTGTACCACCCGAAAGCCGATCCCGTGAGGGATTGTGCGAAGAACCTCACACGCAACTCGTCTGATGCTGAGATCGTGCCCAGCTGTGCCAAATATCGGCTCACATGCTCGATGGAGCTGGAACCATCCGATCCACTAAACTTTGTGAAGTCCGGGAGCCGATATTTGGGTGGTAGCGGGATCAGTTCGTAGTCGTTGGGGTACGGCTTGGTGTAGCCGAACGTCTTCCTTTTCGGCATCATGCCGAACTGATCTTTCAGGATTGCACAAATCTGATCCGCTGTGATGGCTGAAGGTGTCGAACCCTGAAGATTCGCCGGGGTGGCATACTTAACCAGCCATGCTTGCTTTTCCGGTTCTAAGCCAACTGCAGGAGCTGGGCTCTGGAGGTTTGTCGGAGTGGCGTACTTAGCTAGCCACGATTGCTTCTCAGGATCGGCTCCTGACGTTCCTCCTGCCGTTCCAGAGGCCCCTGATGTTGCAGCCTGGTTCGAGAGTGCCCAGGTGTTGCAGTCCGGTACGTATGCGCACGCGTATCCGTGCGGGATCTCCTTGGGTGCCTCAGGTAGGAATTGGTAGTCACTAGGATCACCACCAATCTTGTAGACGACGTATGCCGATGAGTTCGGCAGTTCCGGTGCTGCCCATGCGAACGGCTGGGGCTGGAGTGGCATCTCTCCCTTGAAAGTCCCCGCAGCTGGTCCCGACGGAGAATACCGGTGGCTCATGATTTCCTGGACCACGCGCGGAGCGACACGCTCCAAAGTGTTCACCAGGCTCTCACAGTGGCGGTGCAGCGAATGAGCCACCATGTAGTTGATTTCCTGCCGCAGCGACCTGGTGCGTTCTTCTGACGGGGCGGACAGGTCTACTCCATCGAGTGCGCCTTCAGGTGTGAAACCCTTCCACCCGACGCCATGGGAGCGGGTTCGGTGGAAAGAGCCGATGAGTTCGGCTTCGAGGGTTGCCTTGATCTCGTCATGTTTCTTCTTGAGCTCATCGGGCGGATCCTCGTACTTGACCGGAGTGCTTTCCGCCATCTCGGATGCGGATGGCGATGTGGTGGATGTCGAAGGTTGTCCCACCGGGCGTGCCGGAATGTGTTGACGTCGAAACCCCCGGCGGGCAGAGACGGGCAACACAGGTAGAGCCGGGAACAACTAGGGCTGCGGCTGGCCCCGGTCCCTCGGAGCGACGGCCCGCAAAGCCTCCCCGGTCGCACGTCCGATGCTTATCACAAGGGCGTGCCACCTGACCTATACCTGGTCGGGAAGGTGTGGATGATGCCTCGCTTAGTTTCCTGCATGGCATACACGTAAACATTAAATACGAGCCTCGATCGGCTCTCGGGTTATCCCGTGAATCGGCTCAAAGAGCCGATCCACCCATGATTCGGACGAGGTGTCCGAATATATGGTGGTCCTGCTTGATCAAGATAAAGCTGATTAGATCTACGACGATTTAGGGTTTTCACCGCATAATCGGATCATCCTACTCACGATTGGGCCTCGCGCTCGCGCACGGTGACCGTAAGCCGATCCTAGACAGGGCCTAAAAACCAACACGAGGTTGATCCTCGGAACGTCCTTTCTAGGGCTAGCAAACGTCACCCTACACGCCGCTGGATCCTCCAACCCTTTGTAAGGCCTAACTAGTGCGGATGTTAAACTAATCCTTGATGAAACAAGGAGCAACCGTAACGGATCAGATCTACTAAACTATGATCAAGCGGGTGCCGCCCCTACACCTAAGATAGGTGTAAGGGCGGCTAGATGTGCAAGGGTCGCATAACGAAAACATGTAATTCGAAGAACAATGCTAACCCTAACACATCTAAGATAACTACGTTGCTCGCCATCAAAAAGGCTTCAAGCACGAGCAACGCATGAACAACGTGGGCAGGTGGTGCTGCCTAGATCGCAAGATGCGATCTAGGCAGCATGGTGCTTACCGGAGAAACCCTCGAGACGAAGGAGTTGGCGATGCGCCGAGATTTGTTTGTGTTGAACGTTGGTTGTTGTTTATTCCATAAACCCTCGATACATATTTATAGTCCAGGGGACTTTCTAATGTGGGCGTGCACTAAACCGTGCACGGGTAAAACTCTAACTTCTAAACTAAGATGCGATCTAATATGTTACATGATACAAGGGCAAACTAGCCCAACTTGGTATAAAAGGCCGATTCTCGTATTTCTTCTATATATAATCTTCAAATCCATCTCGATCACGGCCCACCTCTGACTCGGTCAAATTCTGGTGATAACAAATGGCTATGTAGCTATTTCTAGTCTATTTAAATTATCCAAAATGATTTCTCAAATAGTATGAGAGGTTTCCTCTCATTTAAATCATGGTCCTAAGAAATTCAAAGTGAGGTGTTGACTTGGTATATATAATCTCATAATGGATTACTTAGAGACATTAAATTATTGTAAGATTAAGGTTTAAATTGTATGGGGTTAGTGCCTCATTTAAATCATTTTTCCCAAATGATAGATATGAATTGTTGACCTTGATCAACATGAATTCATACCCTATTATTATTTGAGGAAATTAAATTGTAAAAAGATTCAATGAGAGGAAATTATTTCTCTCTTACAAGTTTTCTTAACACACAAGCCAAACCCCTTTGGGATTAGTGTTGTGATGATAGAATAGCTTGTGTGAACCATGTGTGTGCTTAGTATAGCCTTAAGACTTGCTTGGCGATTGTATTCCTCGTATTTCGATAATAGACGCTAGTACCGACGAAAATACCAGGAGGAGGAGGTCTACTCACAGGAAGAAGAAGACCATTTTGATCAGTACACCAACCAATGCAAGCTAATATTCTTGCAAGCTACCTTAGTGCAAAGCTCTCCATGAGCAAGGCACCATTACCCTATTATCTTGTGTTTACTTTACCAATCCCAGTTTTTATCTCTCAAAGCATTACTTTGCTTTACAAGATTACTTTTATAGTTAACTTGAGTCTAGTTGTGAAGTAGTACAAGAGTATCAAAGTTAGCCTAGAAAGCTACAACCTAGTTAGCACCCCTCATGCATATTTGCTAGTGCTAAATTAAAAATGACTACTCTAGCTCGGAACTTGTGAAACTTTTGATTTCTGAAAACCCTCGAATGATGAGTCATTCTATTGAGAGATTTTGAAGGTGAATATGACTTGAATGAAATGGGGTTTTGATGAAAACTGATGATTGGGTTCGGATGCGATACCCATCTGATTCTTAAGTACCCCCACAATACCTGATTATGGGTAAGGCTTTAGCTAGAAATTTATGTGTCTTAGTATGGGTTCCCTCTGAACAAGCGTCATAGAGGTTACGCCGAGGCTGCCTCCGTTGAAAGTGAAATGACGTGAAATGAGGTGAATGTACGACCCAAGCCCTGTGCAGTTCCTGGGATAATAGTTGGCTATCACCGGGAGGCCAAGCTCATGGGGAGAGGTGCCTATACTAGGGTGCGTAAGTGAAAGGTTAATGGTTGATGATCCGCGTACGGAGTTACGATTATTCAGGGCTAGCCCTGACGGATGTAATCAAATGTTGTGGCACAAGTGTGCAACCTCTGCAGAGTGTAAACCTATTCGAATAGCCGCGTCCGCGGTCATGGACAGTTGGAAGGGCCATACTGTTTCGTCACCAGAACTTTTACTAAAGGGTGACTTGTGGTTTGAATTTGAAAGGTGACTTTGATTTGAATCACAACAGAGTTGTGGAAATGACACCAATGTTCCCACTTGAGTTAGTTAGCATATGAGGAGTCTTTTACAAAATATCTATGAACTAAAGTTGGCTTTATGCAAATAAACCTAGAGCTTAGCACACTCTCACTAGAACTGTTAGTACTTACACTAGTATTGGTTTGCGAGTACTTGAAAGTACTCACGGCTGTGTCCCTGGCTATTCAAATGGCCAGACTATGAGGCTAAACAGCAGTATGAAGATGACGGCCAGCAGGACGTCTACGACAACTAGGAGCTTCTTCTAACGTCAAGCGTTGCCTGTGGAATAGATAGTCCACTACTACTTCGCTTCCGCTACGTATTATGTAATGATCATTAGATCAAGTGTTGTAATGAGACTGGATCATGTGATCCTTTTTATGTAATGACTATTATGGTGTTGTAATAAATGATGACTCTATGATATTCAACTGTTATGTCTCGCAAAAACAATCTTCCTGGGATGGCGATGTATGGCATAATAGGCATCTGGACTTAAAAATCCGGGTGTTGACACCCAATAATCGTCCCCACGTACGGGTGGAGCGCTCAATCTTGGAACAGATAACAAGAACTCGGGTCCTAGGGGACATTAGCAAGTCAAAGTTCCGATGCTTTCGCAAAGGGGCTCACAGAGGCCTCTGCTTACAATTTTAGTTGTTAACAATTAAATAGAGCATGCGTATCTCCAAAAACTGATATAGCATGTGATAACCTCCCAACAACCAAACATATCCCAATAACAAATCGAGATAAACAAAAGTGCCTAAACACGCCTACGACTCGCAAGGCTCAAACATCAAGCAACGGCTATGGGTAAGGAATGATACATATAGGATTATTATGGTAAACAAGTGGAATAGGACACGTGACTCGATAAAGAAGCGCAACCTATGTATAGCAGTGCGAGGGAGAGCAAAATATAAAATAGGTGAAGAGGGAGGGCTCGCCTATGAAACGCTGTCGGAGAACTTGTCGTATCTCGCAACACCACTTCGTGATCCTATCCGGGAAGAAGCAAATGCTGGAACACACAACGGATGCAAATCTTACTACTACGGTTAAAGAAGATCCAGCATGATCATGATGAGATATGCATGACATGGCAGATATGATGCGATGCAACTTATCCATATTAATCGGAGTCGGAACCCCGGACAAACAAATTAGGTTGGCGTTGCAGTTTCTGTCGTCAAAGTTAAGGGTGGATTAGCATAGCAAACATGGCAGGGGTGAGCTACAACAAAGTTAGATGGAACCGGGACAACATTTTGTTGCGGTCAGAAACCCACCGGCGAGCAGCGACGGGCAACACAGTAGAGCCGGGAGGCTCCCAGGACTGCGGCTGGCCCTGGTCCCTCCGAGCGACGGCCCGCAAAGACTCGGCACGCACGTCCGATGCTGGTGCAAGGGCGTGCCACCTGACCTATACCTGGTCAGGAAGGTGATGGATGTGCCTCGCTTAGTTTCCTGCATGCCATACAAGTAAACATTAAATACGAGCCTCGATCGGCTCTCAGGTTGTCCTGTGAATCGGCTCAAGGAGCCGATCCACCCATGATTCGTACGAGGTGTACGATCAGATGGTGGTCCTGCTTGATCAAAATAAAGCTAAAACGACCTACTACGATTTAGGGTTTTCACCACATAATCGGAACGTCCTACTCGTGATTGAGCTCCGGCGGCCACGCACGGTGATCGTAAACCGACCCTAGACAAGGCCTAAAAACCAACACGAAGTTGATCCCCGGAACATCCTGTCTAGGGCTAGCAAACTACACCCTACGCGCCACCTGGATCCTTCAACCCGTTTGTAAGGCCTAACTATGCAGATATTAAACTAATCCTTGAAGAACAAGGAGCAATCATAACGGATCGGATCTACTAAATAATGATCAAGCGGGGTGCCGCCCTTACACCTAAGATAGGTGTAAGGGCAGCTAGATGTCTAAGGGTTGCACGACGACAGCATATGATACGATGAACAATGCTAACCCTAACACATCTATGATAACTACGTTGCTCGCCATCAACAAGGCTTCAAGCACGAGCAACGCATGAACAACGAATAAACGTGTATCGCCTAGATCGCAAGATGCGATCTAGGCAGCATGATGCTTACCCGGAAGAAAACCCTCGAGACAAGGGAGTTGGCGATGCGCCTAGATTGGTTTGTGGTGAACGTGATTGTTGTTTATTTCATAAACCCTAGATACATATTTATAGTCCGTAGACTTTCTAACGTGGGAATAATCCCAACCGGGCACGAGCCAAACTCTATCTAACCGACACGTATCCTACTATATTACAGATACACGGGCAAACTAGCCCAAACTTTGCATATAAGGCCGATTCATGTATTTCTTCCATGTATATCCTTCAAGCCCATCTTTAATCGCGGCCCACCTCTGATCCGGTCAAATTCTGGTGATAACACATGCCCCCCTGGTTTTGGAAATGACAATTCCAAAATCACTCTGCTTTTTTTTCTTCATCGGGTCATGTCGTGGCGTCTTGCCTCCTTGATTTCATCACCAATCTAAAAAACCCCTCTTATTAATGAAGGAATGCTTCCATTTAATTTTACCGATAGTCGAAGTCAAACACTCCCCGAAAGAGCCGATGGCATCACATCAGCCTCTACGATAAAACAAGAGTAAGGCCAACCTAATTGCTCCTCTAAACGGTAACCTGCGACCTCCGTCTGAGAAAGCAAACTCAGATTCCCAAATCGCCGCCCAAGCAGCTCCACGAATCTCAGATCTCAACCGCGCCGTCCCAATTCCTCAGCGCATCAAATGGCGGAATCATCCAACGCCAACGCCATGGTCTCCGGTCTGAAGGTAATCCTCAACCGCCTCCTCGCCATTCGAATCAATGTTAGGAGTAAACAGCAAACACCTGAATTAATGTCCTATTCCGTTATCAATTTTAGGTTTCAGATATCCTGCTGCCGCACCCTTCTCTCCCAAACTCTATGTGTCTTGGCCCCCGTTCTTCCGAGAGTCCCGCTCACCTAATTTCATGCGAGGCCAATAGAATCCCCTTCGTGAATCAGAATTTAGATCTGACTTCCTGGGCCGACTGCCTGCGAGCCTGGCCTAATCCTCCCGAAGGTTGGGTGGCATGGTACAGTAGAGTGTCTAAAACACACTATGCTACCTGGGACGCGATAGGGATAGCCGATGCCTTATCATTATCACTATCTCCTCTTGAAAAGAATGAGAACATCCTGAAAACCATCGGCTACTTTTGGTCTGATGCACTGAATTGCTTCATGTTCGGCCATGGCCCCATGACGCCAACTCTGCTGGACGTGGCCATGATCACGAGCCCGGACATTGCATCCCCAAGCCCCTCTGCCTTTAAATTGCCAAAGGTCCCTTTCACCCTTTCCTCTAAAATAGAGTGTACAAGCTGGGGCGCCTACCTCAGGCGTTATATGAAAACCAAAGGCCCTGTGATAGAAAGAGAGCACACGGCCTTCTTGAACTTCTGGCTGGAACACTTCATATTTTGTTGTCCTTCACTTGCCCCAACCAAGAATTACCTTTCCCTGGCCTACGAGCTCGCCAAAGGTACTCACCTTGGCCTCGGAAAACTACTCCTTGGAGAGGTCTATCGATCTCTTCAACTGATGTCCGTCAAACTGTTCTCCCAAAAGACAGTTAAAACAGGAGGCCCCTGGTGGTTTATTCAGTTATGGGCTCAGCTGTACTTTCAAAACCAGATCCCAAACTTCCCCCCTTTGGCCACCTGCACCTTCCCAGACGCAAATGGGAAGGATATCCGATGCACTAGCTATGGTCAAGCCCTGTACAGTCTCCCAGGCAGCAGGTTGATCCCCTAGGAAGCAGCAGAGTGGTTCAAGATTTTCTTCCAAGGCCTGGACAACCCCCTGTTCTTTCCCTATACTGAATCGGAAAACTTTGAGAATCCAGTCTCCTTCCGATTAGACAGCCTTGCCGATGACGCTAGCACCCGGCACTTGTACTCTATCATGATCCGTCCTTGCTTTCTCCCAGTTGGTATGAGTACCTCAAACAGGATCATCAAGCCTGGTTATGAGTCTTACCAACCGGTGGTAGTAGCCCGGCAACTTGGTCTTGGGCAAGTGCCCCCACACTTCTTTCTCCACCACCTGACAGCAAGCAGAGCTGAACTGCCTGACATTCTTACTGGCCAAAGGTGCTATACCTTCTTTGACGCTCTGGCCATTCCAATTCCTCATAACCTCTGTTTCACCACCACTACCGATGGTTTCGAGACTTGGTGGTCCATGTGGAAGACCCACGCCTTCAGAAGAGCTCTAGGACCATTGCTGAAGCAACTTGATGCCGACTATGACGTTCTTGCACACCAGGTACCATTCCACATAAATTACTCGCAATGGCTCATGATGATTGTCCGTAACCTGACTCTACTTCTTGGCAGCAACAGGATGGTCCAGAGCCCACGCAAGCCGATGGCTCCCCCTTCAAGTTCCTTCCACCAGCCCCGGTGGTTCTCTTCAAGAAGGTCATAATGCAGAGCTCGCCCCCCTTGAAGAAGGTCATAATGCAGAGCCAGCCGATTTCACCGAAATCGGCTCCCAAAGATAAAGCGTCTTCGGGGCCTGTTGCCCCACGAGCCTCAATCCAGGTGAGGAAGGTAGTGAGGAAAGTAGCTGCCAGAAAGACCCTGAAGCGCAAAGCTCCTGTCCAAGCAAGCTTGCATGTAAGCTGACTCATGCCTCGACCAAATTCATTTGCCTTCCCAGTCTTCCCAGTCTTTTGTAACATGGTTGTACCTCTTCTTACAGACTTCCACTGAAGAGAACTCCAGCGAGGAAGCACAGTCCAGCCCAAGGGACTCCACCCCGGGCGATTCTGGGAGATCCACCACACGAGCCGGACGGACTCGCCGGCGTCGGCTTCTAGGAAAAGGTCGACTCCCGAGCCTGCTGACCTTCAAGCTCCGATCAAAACAGGGTCACGCGTGAAGCGTCGATGCGTCAAAAGGGCTCGCAAAGACCCACGAGTTTCCTCGCCGAGCCAGGAGGTTTCAAATGTAATTACTTCAACAGCTCATATTCCATGCCGTCCCGTTGCTACTTGGATCGGCTCACCATTTCTTTTGCAGACTAATGGGACCTCTAGCGGGGACGTTGAAGAGGTACCGATGCCATCCGCCACGCTAGGCCTAACCACCTCGACGAGCGTGGCTGACCAAGTGGCTAACCTGGCCCAGTCCACCGAAAAGCCGATTGTCACAACATCGGCTGCTCTTCCTTCTTTGGGAGAGGTACGCTCCACTCTCTCGGGCCTACCCTTTTTCTTTGTTGTATGCTCATACTGTTCTTGCTCGTCTGTCAGGGTTGTGATCTTTCAAGCTTGCTGACGTTCGATCCCGACTCCATCGAGCCAGCTATTTCCAAAGCAGGTGAAGAGCCAAGCCCTAGCGCGGTCCATGGTCCGCTCCAGCGTCTCAAGGTTTTGCTCTCCTCCTCGGTCGAAACCCTGGTCGAGAACCCCGAGGCAGTCAAGGGCATCCTCGAAGACATCCAGCCCCATCTCCCGGTGACGCTGCAGGTTAAGCTTTGGCCGGCTGTGACTTTTTCGGTTTTTAGGTCAAGGGTGCAGTCGGCTCGTCAAAGAATTATTCTTCGCCGCGCCCAGCTTCCGTTGAGAGCCGATATTGCAGACAAGTGTCAACGGCTCAACGAGAAGAAGGCCGCTTTAGACGCCAAAACCGACACTTCTACCAATAGTGCCGAACTCGAGATCCTGCGCAAGGAACTCGGAGAACCTTGAAAAGAGGGTCGGGGAGACCAAGCAACTTATCCAAGACAAGGAAACCCTCATTGCTCGCTCTCAAGAGGAAGCAAAAGGCCTCACAGCCGATCCGAAGACCGATCTGGCTGAAATTCGTGCCTTGAGCAGTCAGCTGGTGACGGGCAGAGATGAGGACGACGAGGCTGAGATCGCCGAGGTGGATCGCATCCGTGCCGACGCCCTTCACGCCCTCAACGCTTTTCTTCAGTAGCCTCTCTATGTAAACTGATAAATGTTTCTGACAAATGTTTTGTCTGAAGTCGACGGCTGTGCATCGGCTTTTCACATGTACTGATATATATATATATTTTTTTACTGGCCGATTTTTCTATCGGCCCCCAATATTTCACTGCACATGTATCGCACATGTTCATCTGATTAGGTGCCCCCCGAGCCGGATCTGCCGAGTAGCTCGCGGATATCGGCTCTGTGGTGAGCCAAGGCACTGTATTTGAACGTCGGCTCTGTTAGGACCAATGTTGACTTCTTCCAGCTCATCAGCCGACGTAAACCCGTTGCCCGTTAGATCGACGTTGAACACAGGCAGAGCGTATGGTGAGGATAATTTGGGCCGATTGCTGGAATCGGCCTCCATGTTGATTGAATCGCTCCATGAAGGTTTTGCAATGTTCCTCCATAGATCTTTGGGGCCGATCACAAGGATCGGCCTCGCCACGTTCGTCTATAGATTTTTTGGGAAGTGCTGGAGCCGATCGCGTGGAACGGCTTCCTCCTTGTCCTCGTTATGAGAGCAGCTGCCCTCGTCTCCGTCCTTACCAGAGTGGTGCCCAGGTCCTACCATGTTGATGTTGAACGAGAATCCTGGCTGGCACCCTCCGGGGTAAGTGCACTCCACCATGTTAACGGCGGGGAAGGGGTGTGTGTCGACTTTCATGGCGTACTGGCTGAAAATTAGACGCCCTTGTTCTATCGCCATTTGGATCTGCTGACGCCACACCCTGCAGTCGTTGGTGGCGTGGGTGAACGTGTTATGCCACTTGCAGTATGGCTTTCCGTTCAGCTCCTGAGCCGTGGGGATCTTGTGGCCTTCGGGTACCTTTAGCTGCTTCTCCTTAAGTAAGAGGTCGAAAATCTGCTCAGCTTTGGTAACGTCGAAGTCAAACCCTCTTGGAGGACCTTGTGGCTTAACCCACTTACGGGACACGGGGCTTGCCCCCCGAGTCCATTCAGCCACTGCTACCTCTTGATCTCCCGCAGAACCTTCATCTTCATCTGCCTCAACCAGGACCACCGCACGTTTGAATTTATCCTGGTATACATCTGGGTGGCGCTGTTCATATACTGACAGCTTCTGCACCATGTGCGCCAGTGAAGGGTAGTCTGCTTGGGAGGCCACGTCCTTGATCGGTGATGCGAGACCCACCACCGCCAACTCGACTGCTTCTTTTCAGTCACACGAGCCGAATAGCATCGGTTCCTAACGGTCCTGAAGCACCGGACGTATTCGACACTCGTTTCTCCGCGCTTCCGTCGTACTTGTGCTAGATCGGCAATGCCAGCCTCGGAAGCCTCCGAGTGATACTCGCATGTGGAACTGCTCTTCCAACCGCTTCCAAGTCCGGATTGAGTCGCGGTGGCAGCGATGTGTACCACCCGAAAGCCGATCCCGTGAGGGACTCGTGCGAAGAACCTCACACGCAGCTCATCCGATGCCGAGATCGTGCCCATCCGTGCCAAATATCGGCTCACATGCTCGATGGAGCTGGAACCATCTGATCCATTAAACTTGGAGAAATCAGGGAGCCGATATTTGGGTGGTAGCAGGATCAACTCGTACTCGTTGGGGTACGGCTTGGAATAGCCGATTGTCCTCCTTTTCGGCACCATGCCGAACTGGTCTTTTAAGATGGTACTAATCTGATCCGCGGTGCTGGCTACAGGAGTTGAACTCTGAAGATTCGCCGGAGTGGCATACTTAGCCAGCCACGCTTGCTTTTCCAGCTCTGAGCCAACTGCAAGAGCTGAGCTCTGGAGGTTTGTCGGAGTGGCATACTTAGCTAGCCACGTCTGCTTCTCAAGATCTGTTCCCGAAGTTCCTCCTGTCTGTTCCGAAGTCCCTCGCTGTTGCGGTCTGGTTCGTGAGTGCCCGATTCATTGCGATCGGCACGTATGTGCACGTGTATCCGTGAGGGATCTCCTTAGGCGCCTCATGCAAGAACTGGTAGTCACTAGGGTCACCACCGATCTTGTAGACGACGTATGCCGGTGAATTCGGCACTTCTGGTGCTGCCAACGCGAATGGCAGTGGTGGACGGGACTGGAGTGGCATCTCTCCTTGGTGAGTCCCTAGAGCTGGTCCTGGCGGAGAGTACTGATGTCTCATGATTTCCTGGATCACCCGAAGAGCGACACGCTCCAAAGTGTTCACAAGGCTCTCAGAATGGCGGTGCAGCGAATGAGCTACCATGAAGTTAATCTCCTAACGCAGAGACCTGGTGCGTTCTTCTGACGGGGCGGACAGGTCCACTCCATCGAGCGCGCCTTCAGGTCAGAACCCTTTCCACCTGATGCCATGTGAGCGGGTTCTGTGAAAAGAGCCGATGAGGTCGGCTTCGAGGATTGCTTTGACCTCGTCATACTTCTTCTTGAGCTCCTCGGTCAGATCCTCGTACGTGATCGGAGTGCCTTCCGCCATCTCGGATGTAGATGGCGATGCGGTTGATGTCGAAGACTGTCCCACCGGGCGTGCGAGAATGTGTTGCGGTCGGAATCCCACCGGCGAGCAGCGACGGGCAACACGATAGAGCCGGGAGGCTCCCGGGACTGCGGCTGGCCCTGGTCCCTCCGAGCGACGGCCCGCAAAGACTCGGCACGCACGTCCGATGCTGGTGCAAGGGCGTGCCACCTGACCTATACCTGGTCAGGAAGGTGATGGATGTGCCTCGCTTAGTTTCCTGCATGCCATACACGTAAACATTAAATACGAGCCTCGATCGGCTCTCAGGTTGTCCTGTGAATCGGCTCAAGGAGCCGATCCACCCATGATTCGTACGAGGTGTACGATCAGATGGTGGTCCTGCTTGATCAAAATAAAGCTAAAACGACCTACTACGATTTAGGGTTTTCACCACATAATCGGAACGTCCTACTCGTGATTGAGCACGGCGGCCACGCACGGTGATCGTAAACCGACCCTAGACAAGGCCTAAAAACCAACACGAAGTTGATCCCCGGAACATCCTGTCTAGGGCTAGCAAACTACACCCTACGCGCCACTTGGATCCTTCAACCCGTTTGTAAGGCCTAACTATGCAGATATTAAACTAATCCTTGAAGAACAAGGAGCAATCATAACGGATCGGATCTACTAAATAATGATCAAGCGGGGTGCCGCCCTTACACATAAGATAGGTGTAAGGGCGGCTAGATGTCTAAGGGTTGCACGACGACAGCATATGATACGATGAACAATGCTAACCCGAACACATGTATGATAACTACGTTGCTCGCCATCAACAAGGCTTCAGCACGAGCAACGCATGAACAACGAATAAACGTGTACTGCCTAGATCGCAAGATGCGATCTAGGCAGCATGATGCTTACCCGGAAGAAAACCCTCGAGACAAGGGAGTTGGCGATGCGCCTAGATTGGCTTGTGGTGAACGTGATTGTTGTTTATTTCATAAACCCTAGATACATATTTATAGTCCGTAGACTTTCTAACGTGGGAATAATCCCAACCGGGCACGAGCCAAACTCTATCTAACCGACACGTATCCTACTATATTACAGATACACGGGCAAACTAGCCCAAACTTTGCATATAAGGCCGATTCGTGTATTTCTTCCATGTATATCCTTCAAGCCCATCTTTAATCGCGGCGCACCTCTGATCCGGTCAAATTCTGGTGATAACACATTTATATAGTATCCCTCATATTCCATATGTTACATAATAGGTGGTAATGCAAACTATCACGCGATTGTATGATGCATTATGCAAAAGCAAGTATGGATGGCATATTAATGTTCAGTGCATTTTTCGGAGAAATTTTCATATATAACACTTTTTATTTTGAATTACCAATTAAAAGATATTAGCAGATTAGTTTTTAGTATTTAAATATGGAGAAAATATTTTATTTTAAATAGAAAAGGGCGCAGATATAATTTCAGAAAAGGGGGAAGGACCCCGGGTTACTTTTGAAGACTTCCAGGGGTTAGGTTACGGAATAAAAATAGGCAGGGGCCTAGATGCAAAAGTGCTAGATCTGGATCTAGAGAAGAATTCTCACCCAGGGGAGATCTAGCCGGGGTCGATGACAGGTGGGGCCCGATGGAGAGGACGTGGCGCCAGCGTGGCGAAGCTTCCGTGCGCGCACGGAGGGTGTTTGATGCCGTGCGCGGCGCGGGGGCGGCGGTGACCACGCAGGCATCGCGCGTGCGGACGATGTAGGCTGCTCCAGGAAGCGAGGATAGGCGCGTTCATCGCGCCTCGTCGATGCAGACCAGAGAGGGACAGCGCCATTGTCAGGGGGTTGCCATGGAGCTGCCGGCGGCGAGGTCTGCGGAGACGCGGGTCGGCAACACCGTGAGGATGGGGAAGCAAGACGCGAGGAGGAGTACCACGGTGTCCAGGAGGTTCGCAACCTTACCCTGAGGTTCGAGGTGGGCTCGGTGTCGCCGGAGGTGCACTGTGCCCACCGGAATCGTCGCCGGAGTGCGTCGGCCATGGAGGAGAAATGGCGAAAACCCGATCGATTGAGTGCGTCCCGCTTCGATCCCTTGCACAGAGAGGTAGAGGACGTCGAGGCGCTCCGTTTGGTGGCCTTGGCTCGGCAGGGGAGCATCCATAGCAGCGGCGCCAAGCAGTCCTGTGGCGGTGGCGTTTTCTCGGTTTCGTGAGGAAGAAGGAAGAGAGAAGATGCTGGCGGCGGCGCGAGGGAGGGAGGAAGAAAATCTAGGGTTTGGAGGGGGCTGAAGAGGGATTAAGAAGAGAGGGAGAGGGAGCAGGTGGAGGTGGGCGCGGCGGCAAGGTGGACAGCGACGTGAGAGGGGGCTCACACTCTCCTCGTGTGGAAGAAGAATACAGAGAGGAAAAAGGGGCGAAGGGGTACGCGGGCCAGGCCGAAAGGAAAAAGGAGAGAAGAGAAGTGGGTTGCGGCTTGGGCCGTCGGATTGGGCTGCGGCCAGGAGGAAGGAAGAGGAGAGAGGGAATGGCCCAAGGGGAAGGGGGTTTAGGTTTTCTCTTTTGAATTTATTTTTCTTTTGTTTTGAAAACTGATTTGAAATCAATTTTGGAAACCAAGTAGAACCAGTTTGATTTTAGATTTAAAAGTATTTGAAACTAGTTTTATTTGTTACATAGTTTTGGGGAGTTTAGGGTTTTGTTAAAGGAGAAGACATAGAGGAGGTTTAGTAAATAAACCATATGAGAGGAGGAAACTCAAAATAGTTTTTATTCAGAATAATTTTTATTTGATAAAATCTTGTGGATGATATGATGCATGATGCATGATGATGCACAAAATAAAAAGACAAGAAGATCTATTAGGGGTACTACCCAGGGCCGTTACAGTTGGTATCAATTTTGCCAAAGAGATGTTCATCTTCCTCAGTGTGTCCGCATATATGAGATTTACACTGCTTCCACCATCTATGAATATTTGGGAGACATCATATCCCTCGATGACCGCTGGTAGTATCATAGCTGACTGTCCCGGCCGTGGAACTTTAGGTGGATGATCCTCTTGCGTGAATCCTATTGGCTGTCCCGACCAATTGAGGTACTTGATGGTTCGTGGAGGTGATGTTACTACCATGTACACTTGTCACGAAATTAACTTCTGCGACCTATTCGAAGGTCTACCCTTCTGTATCATCGATACTGCTCCTCTTGTGTTTATAAAGTCGTCTCTGTTGCTTGAAGGTGCCGCAAGTTGCAACTGATGCTGATTCGCACTAGTAATTGCGGGTGGTGGTGGCAGGGGTGCATGAATTTCGCTCCTTGGCCCCTGCACATATCCCCTGTTTGCTGCTTGCGCGTTTGCGCTCTCCGTATATCTTCGCAAAGCCTGGAAAGTTCGGCAGTCCTTCTGAAGATGACCCGACTGTCTCCTTCCATCGTTGTCAAGGTAGAAATGCATCTGGCATGGTCCATTCAGTAGATCTTTGGGTGACACATTGTATGGTCTTGGAAACCTCAGTCGATTATTTTGTCTGCTGGAGCTCGGTGTATCCTTATGATCATTACGGTGATCATTGCTCCTTTGGTAATCATCACGATGATTTCCTCCGCTGTTTCCTCGGAAACCAGCCGCTACTTGGCTAGTACCGTCACAATCCGTGAAGTTGCGAAAACGTCGTCTATTTTGATTGTTGTTTCTATTACGATCCTCTTCGGGTGGCATCTGCCTTTTGTTATGAACATCATCTTCCCCGTCTGCACATCGATTCGCTATTTCCATGAGGTCTCCTATCGTTTTGGGGTTGGATCTCCCCAACTCTTCAACTAGATCTCTTCTTCGGATTCCTGTGACGAATGCGTTGATTGCTCTTTCATCAGATACGTGCTCAGCCGAGTTTTTTATGATACTCCACCACTGAATATACATCCTCATCGATTCATCCGACTTCTTCTTGCAAGTCCTTAGCTGCTCTATCGATGCTGGTTTTTTGCATGTGGAACGGAAGTTCCTTACGAACAAGTCCTCGAAATTCTCCCAGCTATCGATGGATCCTTCCGGCAGCTTCTTCATCCAAGATCTTGTGGCTCCACTGAGGTGGACCTGAATGCTCTGCATGGCCGTTGCTCTGGTTCCGCCTATTAGTTTCACTGTCTCCGGATAATCAACCAACCAATCCTCTGGATCTTGTAGGACGTCGAACTTTTTATAATTGTGAGGTAGCTTGAAGCTAGTGGGCACTCGAGTTTTGCGAACCCGTCGGGTAAAGCAAGTGAGTCCGCACAAGTCCTCGTTGCTATCTTCTGGAGTGTGTCGACGATCACGTGTTTTATTTTTGCGATTCCTCTCCTCTCGTGCTCTGTTGACTCGAGCTTGAGTCACCGTGTTTCTTGCATCGCCTTCTCTTGGAGCGTCTCGCGCCGCCACCGCAGTGGGTTGGGGACTATTTTGCCTTGGATTGTTCCGGCGTGGAGCGCTTTCGGGTTGTGGTGCAACTTCTCTTCCTGCTATCGCTGCACCCATAACACCGACTCTTGCCATAGCCATCTGGTACAGTGATGACCTGGGATCTCCTTGAGGTGGCTTGGATGCCATTAGGAAAGCATGTGTTGCCATATACCCTGCCTCCGGGTTTCCGGGATGATGTGCCCTCTCGTGTCTATTGACATGAAGGACATGTCGAGATTTTGAATCAGTTTTTTCCGATCTTGCTCGGGTATTCCTGCCAATCGAGACCTTGCTCTTGAGCGGGTGTTCCTGTGACTACCTTCTGAAGTCCTCAAATTTCGACTCAGGTTATTTCTGCGCTCACTTGACGCATCAGCTGCAGCCCTTTTTTTCGAGTGTTTGCTGTAATTTTTCTAACTCTCGTCTTGAACGAGCGATTTTATATTGATATGCTTGCAGCGCTTGCGGCGTGGCTGTAGTGGTCATCGGCTCTGTACCGTCCATGGCTCTCTGAGCTCTATCCCACGCTTCCTGCGGCAGCTGCACTTTTTCTCGCGGCGTGGTTCCGATTTACTTGTTGCCAGTTCCACGCGTGAGATCTGCGGGATCGACGTAGGGGTTACCCAAATCGTCGAAAGCCTCAGACGCTCCATCCTCTTGACGGCTTGCTCCTGCGATTAGGTAGATCTAATGGTATATTGCAGTCGTGCTTTTATCAACCTTAGGGTCGGCGACACCGTCGTATGGATCGGTGAAGACCTCCCTACTAGCAGTAGAGTTGTTGGTGAAGTCGTAGTTGTTGACGCTTTCCGAGTCGCTTTCTAGATCAGAATCTGTGAACGACCCGAAAGTCATGTCACCGAACAGATCGGTGAGTGCCCCACCGTCGGTGGGCTTGATGAAGCATTCTGGCGAGACTTCCTCGTCGCCTGACTCGACAGATGATGTTGACGATCCCGAGAAAACAGATCTGACCGCTAACGGTCCCAAAAAAATCGGTGCCGCGAGACGATGCGATCCTTCTTTCCTAACGAGGAAGCGGAAGCTCCCGAACGTCATCTCCGTCGACTCCTCCAGATCGGCAAATGCATGCAAACGGGCGGGAGGGTGAGGAACAAAATCGGCGAGATCAGGTTGGACTCGTTTACCTCCGTCCACCGCGTTGCTTGCAGTTGATGATGATGTTGACGATGCCATCGAGATCAGGACCTTGTGACCTCCAATTCCCACAGACGGCGCCAATTGACGAGGGATTGCCTCGTTAATGTCTACATATTGTACACTTATGGTTTCGTAAGAAATAGAGGGCAAGTAGATCTCGAAGGTTTCAGCCGACAAAGGTGCTCGACTAAGGGTTACGGTGGTTCTATTGACAAAGATTTGATCCCTCTTTTCTCCCTCGGCTCCCCTTTATATAGGAGGTGGAGCCGAGGCTTTTTATGTCGTACAAGTTACAAACTATGCTGGGTGTAGTGGGCCTTTCCGATTTTAATACAACATTCCTACTACAACTCTACTTTTCCTTATCCGAAGATCTCTGGGCTTCTGGGCCTCCAAAACTTCGAGTCCGTGGGCTTCACGTGCTCTCCATATAGCCTGGGTACTTTATTTGGTATACCTATTTGGGATACCTATGTCATCCTGTTTCCTCTCCAATTAGGATCTTCTAAATGACCATGGAATACCCTGCAGCAAGAAGACATGCTCTATATGTTGTTATTTCAGTTACATATATAGGTTTTTATGATGTGTTATGTTGTTATGCAGGTTTGTTGGATATGTGCAGCCGATTAAGCTTATTTGCCAGCAAGGCCAGCATTTTGAGTCAGATGATGTTGAAATTGTTGATGTAGTGGATTTCTTGGTTATGAACCCACATGCTGTCTGTGGATGTTGTTGATTTAGGTTTTGGTGCGGTGATCTGTGCATGACTAAGAATTTTAGATGTAAGGTAACCGATTCAAAGATGGCGGTTGTTATCATATGATGAATGCAATTGGAGGGCAATATAGGAAGGCTTGGGTATCAGTCTTCTGAAGACATATGTGGTCGTTGTGCCAGACCTCTTTTGGCCCTATTGCAAGTTTTTTGTGTGTTTATGATTCTCTTCCTTTTGTGGTCGATTACATGTTACAGATCTCCATAATAGTATGTAGAGATGGATATGTTGTTGACATGGTTTTCTTTGGGACGTGGCTTGGGATCTGGCTGGTTAACCTGTCTTCCGCGTTCCTCTCTATTGTGTATATTGGAATATCATGTTTGTTTGGTAGAAGCTAATTTATGTTTGTTGTCATAGTGTTCCCGTATTCTTCTGGGAAGGAGGAGAATTATTTTCAGGTCCATACTCCCTCTCGATCCTTACTTTGCTACATTCTAGAAAACAACTGAGGAAGTATATTATCTTGAAAATTGTTCTGCTTTTGCCTGTCCTGTTTGAAAGTAGGTGTGCCACTAAGATAAAATAGTACTCCCTCTGTTTATAAAAGGATGTTGCAATTTTATTAAAATTTAGGTTTATTTGGACATTATTTAATGTATAGATACATCTAAATTTAGATAAATCTAAAACAACATATTATAGCTGTGGGAAGTAGAAATTAAGTGATATATCGGTGAATCAAGCAAAACGCCAATGAATCTACCATACCAGCCACATTACAAGAACGAAATGTAGGCGGCGCGGCGAAGCGCGTATATTCACCTAGTATGTAATAGTTTAGATTTCTTTGAACCAATTTAGGTACTTCAAATAAAGGAAACATAAACATAAAAAAACTGGGGATCTCCATATGGGTGCAGTTTATCTTTCTAGTTGCTCCACATTTTATCAAAGTGACCCCCACCGGTTACCTTTCTATGTTTTTGTAATGAATATGGTACCTGGGTACTGAAAAGTTAGATACTCACAGTTTATTAGGCATGTGTGTACTCCTAGATCGCAAATTTAGCAAGTTACCATTAGTTATATGTTATAAAATTTATATCATTAGAAAGTTTAGGTGTTCTATTTTCTGATGATATAATTTCTGCATTATATAATTTAAATTATATAGGTTAAATTAGCGACCTAGGAATACAGAAAAGACTAGTAAACTGAGACGGGGAAGTAACCAACTTTGTAGCCAACTAATTTATTGTATGGACCCTCATCCTTCATCACATTTCCCAAAAAATGATGCCCCTCTTAAGGTAATTAATCTAAAAAACCATACAACTGTTCAAACTACAAAGAATGTGTTTCATGTTAACGCTTTTCTCCAAATAGTTTCCCATAAGGATAGTGTATGATTTGCATGATGGATGCTCCATCCTCCAATAAATGTGTAATAATATCACCTGGCCGGCCATCCTATTTTGCTCTAGTCATGAGGACGGGCACCACTAGCAATCGGCACCCGATACTTGACTTCCCATCGACCACATTCTTGTTGTAGGATTGAAGGTGGTCTGGCCGTTGGATTTTCTATCAGGCCCTACGCGTGGGAATATCCAACAGAACAAGCTCAGTTAATAGCGGCCCACTCCCTCTCCCTTGATTGTTTCCAAAATAAAATTTCCGCTAATCACTCTGTATGAAAACTTCCGTTAAGTTCGTTGCTTCAAGCGCCCTATACTGCTTCGGTAGTTTCCACATATAAATTTCCTGTAATTACGTTGCTTCCATATATGCTCCCAATATTCACTCCAGTAATCACGCATGATTCAATATACACTGATGCTTCCTTTTCTTTGTGAGAACAGATGATGCTTCCTTTTTTTCGTGAGGACTGATGATGCTTCATTTTCATTATTTACTGTTTCCATACAATAAAGATGCGCAACCTTCCATGCTTCGTAATTTAGTCATGATTTTGTGCAAGCAAGTGTCATGATTCAGCTTCTGCTATGAAGCTGTATATTTGCATCTGGAAACACATTTGGAAAGATTGTTATTATTGTAGTTGTAAGTAAGGAAGCATACATGTATGTTCCTGGAGACATACTGCGTTTATGATTGAAGCACACAGGTTTCCAATATGCTTTGATGGCGAACCAAACTTGCTTCAATTTAATAGAAATGTGAGTAAGATAAACTTCTGTTTCTCAAACATTACAATGGTGTTTCCATCGATTATAATTGCTTCTAACCAAATAGAAATTTATACCCATAAAAAGATAATCATTATCCAGAGTACACATGTTTTTGTTGTGAAGTGTATATGTGGATTGCCTAGCTCTGATACCATGTAGAGAGAGATGCAATGCTCGATGAAGTACTAAAAGGAAGCCGAACATGTTTGCCTAGTCGGCAGGCATCACATGAGTGAGCCGCCAGTTTATTACATGAAAAAGAAAAGCCTCTCATTATTTGTCGAAGCGAGGTGGAGCTGGGATGGCCAAGACGAGCGTGCCAAAGATCGACGCCGGCAAGAGTCGGTGTTAAGTGGAGGGAGATGGCTGAACGGGGTACAGGTCGCCGGGACTCTCACAGCGGTGCAAAACCATCCGGGTACGGGCGTCCTTTACAGAAAAACCAAACTCGTCAAATTCCACAGTTACAGAGTTATCACGAGAAAGAGTTTTGACGGAAACTAAATTATGAACAAGATGTGGGGAAACTAAGACATTATTAAGAGACAATGGTGTGGAATTAGAAGGAAAGTGAGTGGAGCCAATATGAGAGATGGGAAGACCAGCACCGTTACCGATGATGATGCGAGAGGAAGTTGATGTCGGAGATGAAGTGGAACGGTTACCCGGGTGAGCAGCCATGTGTGCGGAGGCTCCGGTGTCCATGAACCAGTCGCCACCGCCAGAGTAAGCGCCTGGCGAGGGGGCGTGCTGAAGGGCGGTGTACAGCGCAGGGTCCCAGTGGGCCGTCGGGGCCGGCGGCATCATGCCGCCGTAGACGGGAGCGTAGGGCAGGCCGGCGGGAGCCTGCGGTGGCGCGGTGATGAAGGCCTGGTGCGTCGGCGAACGGGGGCCGACGGTGCCGAGGACGGGGGGGCGTGGAACGGGCATGGTGTAGGCGTGCACGACCCCCGTCTAGGGGTTGTGTCCGCCCGCCCACGGTGGAGTGGGGTGTGAGTACCCGGGGCGCGGACCGACGATGCCAGGGCCGCCGTTGTTGCCACCGCCACGGCCACCACCACGGCCACGGCGACGGCCGCGGTCACCGCCCCCTCCTCCTTGGTGTTGTTGCGGCTGAGGCGCAGGGTGTGGAGGGGCGGTGGTGGGCGCCGGTGGAGCTCCGCCGCCATGAGGGAGAACGCTGTTGCCGCTGGCCCATAGAGCGGTGTGAACAGCCCGGGTGCGCACACCCTTCAGCCGGCGTTCCTCCAGCCGGAGGTAGTCGACCGCCCGCTCGAACGTAGGGTTGGTCATGAGGGTGAGGTTGGAGGCGGCGTTGCCGAGGTCCTCGTTGAGGCCGGCGGTGAGGGTGGAGAGGAGGAGCTCGTTGCCAATCCGGAACCCAAGGTCCTGGAGCTCGTCGGAGATGGCCTTGAGGCGCAGGCAGTAGGCGTCCAAGGTTTGATCGCCCTGGGGTGTGCCGAAGAATTCCTGCTGCAAAAAGACAACACGTTGGATCTTGTTACATGGTATCAGACACCTCCTAGATCCTAAACCCTAGCCGCGCGCCGCCTCTCTTCCCCGTGCGCTGCACCCCCCCCAACCCCTAAACCCTAGCAGCGCCGCCTCTCCTCCCTCTCTAGCCACGCGCCGCCTCCCCTTCCCCATCATGTCAACCCCTAGCTCCAACCCCTTCGCCGACTCCTCCATCCCCAACCCCGGCCAGCTCCGCGTCGTCGCCATCACCGACCATGTCCCCGTCAAGCTGTCCACCACCGCCGCCAACTACCTCGCCTAGAAGACGTACTTCTACCTCCTCTTCCGCGAGTACAACCTGCGCGATCACATCGACGGCACCGCCGACCTCCTCGCCTGCGAGACGGAGACGCGTCGAGGCAGTCGTGGAGGTTGTCGATGCCGAAGTCGATGCAGTCCGAGCCGTCGAGGACGAGGTGCTACCCTAGTTTTGCCAGAACTAGGTGCACATCGGGGACGAAGGCATACTCCGGTTTTGCCAGAACTGAGTACGCAAGACGAAGTCGAGGAAGGCGAGGCGCCGATCCGAGCTTGCCAGGCCCGGGGACGCGTCGGGGACGAAGGCACGCGGCGGTGTTGCCAGCACCGTGCATGCGTAGGACGGGACCAGTACAAATGGCGTGCCATGTCGGAGTAGACTTAGCAGAGGAAGACTCAACGACAGTTGTCGGAGTAGAGTAGTAGGTGTCGTAGTCGGGGAAGATGCGAGGACGCTGGCGGCGGAGATGTAGTGGACGAAGACGTAGATGGCGGCTAACCCAGCGGTGACCCGGGGTGGTCATGCTGGACGCCTAGACGGGCGTTTGCGGTGGTCGGCGAGCCCAGCGCGACCTGGAGTGATTGGCGAGCCCAGCAGCGACCTGGGGTGGAGGCGCGGCGGCGGTACACGAAGTAGGCGAGGAAGACCCGGCGGCGTGACGAAGACCATGCGCGGACGGAGGTGACCCGCGCCGAAGGGGCGGCGCTGGTGTGGCCTCGGACGTCTGTGCGCGGGGGACGGCGAAGTAGACTGCGTGCGGTGACGTCACGGCCCGAGGGGCCGGCGTGGCTGCAGGGCGCGAGTCGGTGCAGCGGCGGGAGGCCACCGGCGACGTACATGCCTCGGAAGGCGCGTTGGAGGCCGGTAGCATGGACCAAAGGCGGTGGCGCAGCGGCCCGAAGGGGCGACGCAGCGGCAACCCGTAGCTCGATCAGTGGTAGACGCGTGCTCGGGGACGTGCTTGGCGGAGACGTGCGCGCTATCGGTTGATCAGATCGACGGCAGCGCTGTACGCGCCATGGCGTGGACGACGCGCAGATCGGAGTCGATGCCGGCGTTGTCGATGTAGTCCCGGTGATGACGGCGAAGATGAACCGGCGATGGAGACCGTGCAGGCGAAACAGCCTGCTGCATCGCACGTAGGGGCGCCCGTGTACGGCGCGTGCGGCCGTGCCGTGCGGTTGATGGCCGGTGCAGGTCGATGCCATTGTTGGAGTAGAGGCGCAAGTGGACGATGGCGACGGGCGACTCAATCCGATCTATGATCGGTAAACCAAAAAAGAAAACACCGGTCGAGCGACCGGCGACGCAAAAAGAAAACCAATCTACGGATTGAAAAAAAAAACTCGAGGGCAGCGGATCAACGGATCGGCGAACGAACCCTCATACGGGTTGCGCGGCCCCCGGAGTAGATCATGGAGATCGACCTTCCCGGGGGCGGCGCAGCGCGGAAACTTTGCGGCGGCTAGGTCAAGGAGCGTGCCGCTCTGATACCATGTAGAAGGATAGAGAGGGAGAGATATGCGGAATATGTTGGATTGCCTAGCCCTTTCCATCAGTTGGAACCTTTGGTTCAAGTGGCTATTGCATGAATCTTAACATGGTGTCTCGAGTTCAAATTCTGGTTTTCGCAATTAAGCCTAAAAATTGCTGTTGCCCCCCTCTTTAGCCACCGCTGATGCTCTGTTTCGGTGTGCTCTTCTTCTTTCACGTGTTGACTTTCTCTTCTCCCGTCACACGCGAGTGGGGGCGTTGTGAAGTGTATATGTGGATTGCCTAGCCCTTTTCATCAGTTCGGACTTTTGGTTCAAGTGGCTAGTGCATGAAGCTTAACAGTTTCAAACAGATTAAGGCTATGCTCCATTGAAAAAATGTCAGCTTCTATGGACAAACAGTTCTACGTGCCTATGCTTCAAACGAACTTCTGATTGCTTCCTGGTTTGCTTCTCTATGGTGATGAGGAGGCCATCAAATTGAGTACATGTTGGCTGCTTTGTCATGTAGCATGACTGCGTGCCTATCTGCTCCTACCGGCGTCAAGAAGTCGTCCGTGCCCATCTGGTTGTTGAAAATTATGTACAAGAAAAACATTCAGTAGCACGGAATCATTTAATCTTAATTGGGAAGCATGGTAAACAGAAGCATCAATTTTGTTGATATGTAGCATAAAAAATATGTGCAAAATCAGACAGTTTGAAAAGAATAGAATAACAATGGTGGCGGCCAATTTCCTGTCTATGTGCCCATCTTCATCATCACTGTATAATTCTTGGGAAGCATAGTCAACATGAAGCATGAATCACATTCTCACACAACATAACAAACAGTACATGGATGCCTTTGGAAACATCAATTTCTTCCTTCGCAACATAACTAGCACCATGAGAATGGTACTGAAAATGGAAATATCAAAAATCAAAAAGGAAGAAACATGGATATATGCAGAAAACTAATTAATAATCTACATATGAAGCTTGAATATTTCTATGCAAGAGATTGATGCTATCTCAACATAAAACATTTGTAGTGGACGCACAGAAATTTCGTATCCACAAACTCAATATTAGAAATTTCAATTATATTAGTGCTATCTCAACAGATCGATCATGTGGATGCGTAATTATGCGATGAAATTTAACAGGCTTGATATAGAACCTAGATCCGAAACTAGTCAGTTGCACTCACCTACTCCAGGTTTGTGTAGTCGTTCAAGGAAAAAGCCTGCGACGAGTGATGCCTGGTTGACCCGGCTATGCCATCAACGACCCGATAGTGCCAGCCGCCGATGGTCAGGTAGGCCAGGTCGAGAATTCCTCGCGCGTGCAAGCGACATGGCATTCCGGCGCAGGGGACAAACTACGTGGAGGAGCAAGTATCTGCTGGGGGGTGGTGGCGGCGTGGTAGGGAGAGCGACTAGGCGACAACAAATTGATTTACGGCCCGGCAATCTGGCCATGATTTTTGGATGGTTATCTGGACGAATCGTACATCTTTTGGCAAGCAGGTGTGGGCCATGTGCGATGTTATAGGATGAGTTTTTTTTTGTGTGGGAATCCTTGATATATGCAGGCTGTACGATGAAATGAAAATGAGCGGTGTCCGTCACCCTGACTCAATCATGTAACAGTTTGGAAATAATGAGTGGTATCATCATTAACATTGATAGTGATACTTCCTCCCCTCAAAAATTTCCCAACCGATTCACACCACAATTTCGCAAATACTTTCATGCAGATTGTCGAGGTTTTGGGACTTGGATAAGCTGAAGGAGGTAGAAGGAGACCGATAGAGCCTGGGGTTGCTTAGCACGAGGACCTGGTGTAGAGCAAAAACCATGGCGCCGCATCAAATTGAAGTACGAGATAAGTCAGGATTTCATACCCCGGAATCTCCATGATATAATTATAACCGAACCATATTGGATCTAGAACTATCATTTCAGATATAACTAACTCGATGCCTTGTAACCCTAATCGCATCCGTGTAAATAAGGTTTGAAGTGGGCCTACCAAGTCGGTACCTTTCTACAATAGAAGCTCTTATTCAATTTTCATCATACATCACCACTGTAGCTTAATTAAGAACCCCCTCGAGATCTAGACCAAAAGACACTGCCGTGTACTGTAAGCCTCTCCAATACCCTAGCCGCCTCCACTTCAGCCTCCTCCATAGATCGGTTCCCCCTCCTCTGGTCGGCTTCGCCGGCGTCAGGAGGAGTGGGGAACCCGATCTATGCGTGAAGTTTTCAATAAAATTAGTGTTTTCGGTTGATTCTGTTAGGATTTTAGTAGTCGTCTTCTTGTTGGTTTCACCTTAATGGAGATGGCATCATCTGCAATAAGTGATCTTCGGGCTATCGTTCGACGACGAGATCTCCTTCCCGGTGTCAATGGTGGTGTAGAAAGATTACAATCCTCTAGGTACGGGCCTTCAGATCTTGCTTCGCCAGATCAATTTTGGATCTTCTGTCCTTGTTGCCACGAGGAGGATTATCCTCGCAGTTTTTGTCCCGGCTGCTACGTCCTCGACAATGGTGATTCGTATCCCCGGCTCTCCATCGACATCGACAAGGCTAGTCGGTTGTTATTCCCTGACATACTGGTGTTGGTACTCTTGCCGATGTTGAATGACTGTTTTAATGGTGGTTGCCTGCGTGCACACAGCCTTGGCATTGCGGCTCAAATTAAAATTATGGGAGAACCTTCTTCGGTATTTACAGGTCTATGGCTCGTTTACCTTTGGCTGCCCAGAAGAGTACAAGATTATGTTCTGGAAGAAGGAAAAGTTTGAAGATTTGTTAGCATCTTTTAGACTTTATTTTGTAATTGTTGGAGTCAACTCGTGTATCTCTACCATGTACTACTTGTTACTATGAATATATGTGATATTGATTGTCAAAAAAAGACCCCTCTCGAGATCTAGGTGAACAAATGGAATATATCCAGCCTAAGGTTTTACCGAAAGATTGTTTCCCGTGGCCAATCTCTACAAATCTGTCTCTGAGTACTATAGTCGAGATATTCTAGGGGCATCACCCCCTACTCTATATTATTGGCAAAATAACAACTCCTACCCCATATCATAGGTTTTTTAGAAGTCGATTTTTAAAATGACTAAATCTATTTGTTTAGAATGTAATTTATGGATGGTCTTATGCATAACGACAAACCCCCGTCTAAGTTCCGTTGCACATGCATACAAGTTGTTTAGGTTTGAGGAATTACCTTCTAAGACCTACATAATGTTTTTAAAGCACGAACCAAGTAGGCCTATATGATGATATTTTTGGCATCTAGTCGTCCCATGTGGATAAAAGAGTACTAACACCAGAGTTGAAAAACAAATAAACCGATGAACATTCTGAAAGAAATACCGAGCAACCTTATTCGGTGTATCTTTTTAAGATGTGTAAACATTATTTTTCATATAGTCATCATGTAGTTTGAGGTTTACAGTGCGAGCCTGGTTCTCAATGCAAGTTTATATTTATACGTTATTGCTTAACAATTTTCAAATATATTGATAATGTTCTTGTCTTTGGTTGTATGATTCTATATGTCTAGATAGATCTAAATTGATGATAATTAATATGGAACGGAGGGAGTAGCATTTTTATATGTTGTTATTACTTGAATTGGATAGAATAAAGTGGCATCGCCAAAACGACAACGTTACCGGTCAGCGGGACGAGCTGATCAATTTATGGTAAGTTCGAACTTGTACATTAATTCCATATGGGGGTGCCCCGTATGATTAGTGAGTGCACACACACCCCTATTATCTATAGGCCACATATATTCAAAAAGAAAAAAAGCTACTTATCACCCGGAAGATTCCAGGCTCACATCCTCCGATACATCCGTGGATGGGGCCCCACCATACTGGCCTTATGTCTTCGTATCTCTTTTCCCTCCACTCTTTTCGCTTCATCTAGTTTTATTCGCTCTAGCGTCAATTTCTTCCCCATCGCACATGCACCTCCTCCCCATCTTGTTTCCTACACCAGTGACATGCACGGCCTTTCTCCCTCATGTTGGTGCCCTGTACGATATTTTCCCTCTTGTCGGTGCTGGTCACTAATGCAAAGTGCAAAGCGGCTTCGTTGTTGTGGTGGCAGATGTAGGTGTCTTGCCGCACCTCCTTCTCACCCGGAATCATGGATGACAGCAGTGCGGTGAATGAGAAATGCTGCGAGGCGTGTGTAGCGGTGCTATGAAGGAACCCTAATGGTGTTGCGAGGGGTTTCTTGTGGTACTATGAGGGAGCACCACCGGTGTTGCGAAGGAACTCGATGGTGCTTGATGACCCACAAGTATAGGGGATCACAACAGTCTTCGAGGGAAGTAAAACCCAATTTATTGATTCGACACAAGGGGAGACAAAGAATACTTGAAAGCCTTAACAGCGGAGTTGTCAATTCAGCTGCACCTGGAAACAGACTTGCTCGCAAGAGTTTATCAGTAGTAACAGTTTTATAGTAGTAGTAGTAGTGAAATAACAGCAGCAGAGTAACAAAGACAGCAGTAGTGATTTTAGTAAACAGCAGGATTAAAATACTGTAGGCACGGGGACGGATGACGGGCGTTGCATGGATGAGAGAAACTCATGTAACAATCATAGCAGGGCATTTGCGGATAATAATAAAACGGTGTCCAAGTACAAAGCAATCAATAGGCATGTGTTCCAATTATAGTCGTACGTGCTCGCAATGAGAAACTTGCACAACATCTTTTGTCCTACCAGCCGGTGGCAGCCGGGCCTCAAGGGAAACTACTGGATATTAAGGTACTCCTTTTAATAGAGTACCGGAGCAAAGCATTAACACTCCGTGAACACATGTGATCCTCACATCACTACCATTCCCTCCGGTTGTCCCGATTTCTGTCACTTCGGGGCCATTGGTTCCGGACAGTGACATGCGTATACAACTTGCAGGTAAGACCATAAACAATGAATATCATGATGAAATAATAACATGTTCAGATCTGAGATCATGGCACTCGGGCCCTAGTGCCAAGCATTAAGCATAACAAGTTGCAACAATATCATCAAAGTACCAATTACGGACACTAGGCACTATGCCCTAACAATCTTATGCTATTACATGACCAATCTCATCCAATCCCTACCATCCCCTTCGGCCTGCAGCGGGGGAATTACTCACACATGGATGGGGGAAACATGGCTGGTTGATGGAGAGGCGTCGGCGGTGATGACGGCGATGATCTCCTCCAATTCCCCGTCCCGGCGGAGTGCCAGAACGGAGACTTCTGGCTCCCGAGACGGAGTTTCGCGATGTGGCGGCGTTCTGGAGGGTTTCGGCGACTTCGACTTCCCCCGTGCGTTTTTAGGTCGAGGCCGATATATAGTCCGAAGGAGGGCGTCGGAGGCCAGCCGAGGGGCCACACCATAGGGCCGCGCGGGCCCCCCCTAGGCCGCGCCGCCTTATGGTGTGGGGCCCTCGGGCCTCCACTTGGTTTGTCCTTCTGGCACCGTCGGTATTCGGGAAAATAGGGCCTTCCGTCAAAATCCCGAGGTTTTTCCCGAAAGTTGGATTTCTGCACAAAAACGAGACACCGTAACAGTTCACTGAAAACAACGTTAGTCCGTGTTAGTTGCATCCAAAATACACAAATTAGAGGCAAAACAATAGCAAAAGTGTTCGGGAAAGTAGATACGTTTTGGACGTATCAACTCCCCCAAGCTTAGCTTATTGCTTGTCCTCAAGCAATTCAGTTAACAACTGAGCGATAAAAGAACTTTCACGAAAACATTTGTTCATATGATGTATATATTCTCATGATATGGCTAATACTTAAGCAGTTCATAATAAGGTACATGCAAATAAGATCATCTAACAGCTATGTCGATCATGAAGAGGTACCAACAATTAATAATAAGCATCATGAATCATGTATATAAGCAGGATTGCAATGTTCATAAGAGAGTATGATAAAGTGGTATCTCGCTTGCCTATATTTGATCGGCAAAACATAAATGCCCGGGCACCTCTGGAGTTCATAGAAAGACTAGAAGTAGTGATTGTCAAAGATAAAAGCATCAAAGTTATACCACAATCAATCATATTTTGAGACAAGCATATTACACTAAGAATGACAAGTTGTGCTCTCAAGAAAGTGCTCAAAGAAAGGATGGAGACACAACATAAAAGTAAAAGATTGACCCTTCGCAGAGGGAAGCAGGGATTAACATGCGCTAGAGCTTTTCATTTGTAAATCAGGAGTAAAACTATTTTGAGAGGTGTTTGTTGTTGTCAATGAATGGTAATGGGTACACCAACTACCTCGCCAACCGGACTTTCAAGAGCGGCTACCATGAATTATTTGCATGTTTATGTGGCACTCCTTCCAACCTTTCTTACACAAACCATGGCTAACCGAATCCTCGGGTGCCTGCCGACAATCACATACCATGAAGGAGTGCCTTTTTAGTTTAGTTTTATTATAATGATGACACTCCCCCCAACCTTTGCTTACACAAGCCATGGCTAACTGAATCCTTCGGGTGCCGTCCAACAATCACAAACCATGGAGGAGTGTCTATTTAAGTTAATTAATTCGGGACGGGAATCTCATTGCCGACTCTTTTTGCAAAATTATTGGATAAGCGGATGTGCCACTAGTCCATATGAGAGTCCGTCAAAAGTAAATGACAAGGTTGAAAGCTAAACACCACATACTTCCTCATGAGCTATGAAACATTAACACAAATTGAGAAGCATTTTGAAGGTTTTAAAGGTAGCGCATGAGAATTTACTTGGAATGGTTTGAAATGCCATGCATAGGTATTTATGGTGGACACTCTGGAATAACTTGGTTTTCATGTGTTTGGAGGAACGAGCAGCGTTCCCGCTCAGTACAAGTGAAGGCTAGCAAAAGACTAGGGAGCGACAAATCAAGAGAGCAATAAATCTGTCATAATCATGCTTGCGGCAAAATAAATTAACCGAGGCATAAAAGTGATACAAGAACTCTGAAGCAATGTAAGTCATTGAGGCTTAATTGACTTTTGTTCAGTCATATGCATGCGTGAGCATGTGCCAAGTCGATATAAATGAATTATTCGGAGGAGGATACCACAATGCCATACTTACTTATGAATAAAACAATGCAAGCAAACATCCATGACATGCTACTCATATTAATAATTGGAGCTAACATGAGAGATCATGAACTACTAGACTTTCCTAAATGACATATACCTCACATGAACCAACTAAGCATGCTCACATGGATGAGTATATGTACAAAAATGAAAACAAATAGAGTTCATACCAGCCTCTCACCACAATCAGATTGTCGTAGATCGTCATTATTGCCTTTTCACTTGTGTAGCTTGGATAATATGAAATGAAAACCACGCTCCAGCCACCGAAGACCATTGAACTCATGATGAACTTTACAAACCAAAGAAGAACAGCAAATATTTTTGGTGTTTTCGAGTTTGAGAACAAGAACAAAAGGAAATAAGCAAACAAAGCAAAATCTTTTTGGGTTTTCTTATAGCAAACTAGCAATAGCAAATAAAGCGAAACAAATGCAAGAAACCAAGATAAACAAATGATGAAGAGAAACAACAGAAATATTTTTGGTCTTTTTGTGTTTTGGGAAAGAAACAAAGTGAAAGCAAGAAATAGCAAACTAAAAGAATCACAGAAAAGCGAGATGGCAGAACAAAACCTGACAGCAGTACAGAAATCGATTTTTACAAAAATCTTACGTTGCTCAGCTCGAAAAGTGTTCAACTAATGAAAGTTAGATAACAACCTGGGGAACCTGCACAAAAATTGGCAGCTCAAAATAACGTTCTGGCTGTGCGCACGAATTTTTACGGTAACAGTCCAGAATCTGTTTTCAGGCAGCACTTCCCCAAATATCATCTCCTTCTCATTAGAAAACCACTCAAAGAGACTAAACAAGTATGTACAAGTATCCAGCAACCATAATATGCAAAGAATGAGTGATGCCGGTATACCTCCCCCAAGCTTAGGCTTTTGGCCTAAGTGGAGTTCAATCCCATCGAGGCCATGAGGTAGTATCCCCGTGGTACGACGAAGATGGATCATATTCCGGGTATGTGCTAGAAGAAGCACCCGGATACGTGACGGTGTAGTCGTAGGAGGGCTCGGCGTCCTCGGAGTCATGCTGCTGGTGGAAATCTTGTATCTTCATATGTTCATCCACCTCCTCCTTAGTGCGCGACCATGGTTGCCTGTCAATACGAGAACAAACCTGGCTGGGGAAGAGGGATTTCTTTCTCATCCCCGTCAGCAAACAACATTCTATAGACCATGTTATCTACAGTGGAATCAGTGGTAACAAAATGATGGCTTTTCATAGCAGTGATATCAAGCCTCCTAGGAGTTAATGGCACATCATTAGGATCAATAGGAAGCTCTAAATATGTTAAAATGCGCAGTGCAATAGTTCCTCCAAAAATAGGCCCCCTGTTAGACAGGCGGCGAGCAATAAGAGAACCAAGATGATAAGATGTCCGTCCAGTAAGTGCAATATTCAAGAAAGCAAGATGGTAACTAGAAATATTGCTAGTGTTCTCCCTACCAAGAATGCTAGTGGCGATGTAATATGCAAAATATTTAATGGCGGGGAGTTGAATGTTCCTTATCTTGCCACGCTGAATGGTGCGACAATCATCATTGGTGATCCCTCGATAGAGCTCCAACAAGTCCCGAGGGTTGTCATCAATCCTCCTTGCTGTACCTACAGGGGCAATATCCAATGCACGACAAAATTCTTCCAATTCCATAGTAACAGGATTACCATAGATCTTGAATGCAACTGTCGGACTATATTGCGTGTTTTGGAACTTGAAGCTCTCGACGAAAATTTTGGTGAGCATGTAGTATTGCTCCCTTTCATCTCCAACGTAGGTGGCTAAACCCGCCCTGTTGACAAGGGTGAAGAAATCATCCAGTATCCCCGCATTTGTCGGAAAATCATAACATGGGAAGGATGAAGCATTAGGAGCCCCATTGTCCTCTTCGGGCGCGAAGCTAGGTGCGATGATGTCCTCATTGTACGATCGCCTAATTTGGGTGGCGGTCCTAGAAGGCCTCCCGGTGCTGGTTGTTCGCTTCTTGAACAACTCTCCAAATTTGAACTTCTTGATCTCTTTTCTAAAATTTTCAACAAACAATATAAAACTTGATTTGGTGACATATAATTGGGGGAACTACCATAGGAACTTGCTAGAGTACTAATCATGCATCAAAACTAGTTTCTACCACTTATAACAAGCATGCAAGCTCACTAAACATGTTACCTACAGCAGCAAAATATTCAAGATATACTCAACCAAACAAAATTCTATTTGGATAATCGAAGGAGTCACATACCGGAGAGCGGATGTGCCAAATTTCGGACGTAAATCTGGGCTGAGCAAAGAGATCGAAAAATCCTGAGCTCTTGAGCAAAAACGCGAGTGAGAGAAAGTTGGTTCGAGTTTTTTCGGAGAGAGAAGATGCTGGGAGAAAGAGATGAAGAAGTGGGGCAAGGAGGGGCCCACACCACAGTGGTGCGCGCCCTCCGGCTGGCCGTGCCGGCCTGTGGTGTGGCACCTGTGGTGCCCCACAGGTCATCCTCTCGGTGCTCCCAGGTGCCTCGTCGAAAAATAGGACCAACGGTGTAATTTTCGCGAATTTTTGAAAACTTTGAAAAATGCACATTTCTGGGTATTAAGTTTATTATTACTGGCCAGGAAAATTTTTGAAAACTCTAATCAACTAAGGAACTTTGCAAATTAAAAATGCTACAGCAACTAAAACAAGTGGAGGAAGAAAGAGATGTTGTTTACCTCCTCTATGCATATAAAAGGTATTTGTTAACAAGGTTGATCAAGTCTTGCCACCAAATAAATTTTACATAGCATATGAAGAAATAAACCTCAAATCAATCATGTTACCTTGAATTGTATTGATATGGATCCAATCATAAGAGTTTGATATTCTTCTTTAGGCTCATATATAGGACAATCGATAGTTCCCACTTTGATAGTTCTCACATTAGAAATAGTATTAACTCCACACGTTTCTCAATCCTCTTGGGAAAATAGACAGTGTGTTCCTTATCATCAACATTGAAAGTAACCTTTCCTTTATTGCAATCAATAACAGCCCCTGCGGTGTTAAGAAAAGGTCTCCCAAGAATAATAGACATATTATCATCTTCAGGCATTTCCAACACAACAAAATCAGTTAATATCAAGCAGTTATTAGTAACTTGAACAGGAACATCCTCACATATCCCAACAGGAATAGCAGTAGATTTATCAGCCATTTGTAAAGATATATCAGTAGGTATCAACTTATCTAAGTAAAGTCTCTTATAAAGAGAAAAAGACATAACACTAACACCGGCTCCCAAGTCACATAGAGCAGTTTTAACATAATTATTCTTAATAGAACAAGGAATAGTAGGTATACCTGGGTCGCCCAACTTCTTTGGAACTTCACCATTAAAAGAGCAATTAGCAAGCATAGTGGAAATTTCCTCATTGGGGATTTTCCTTTTGTTAGTAACAATATCTTTCATATACTTTGAATACGGAGGCAATTTAATAGCATCAGTCAAAGGGATTTGCAAGAATAAAGGTTTCATCCAATCACAAAATTTATTATAGTGTTCTTCTTCCTTTGATTTTAGTTTCTTAGCAGGAAAAGGCATTTGCTTTTGCACCCAAGGTTCTCTTTCATTACCATGTTTCTCAACAATAAAATCTTCTTTAGTATACTTTTTATTTTTAGCATGCTTTTCAGGTTCTTTTTCAACCTCTTCTTTATCAGGAGTATCATTCTTATCATTATCTTTATCATGTTCATTACCACTTTCAGTTTCAGCATCAGAAATAGAAATACTATTAGGATCATTAGCAGGTTCAGAGGATTCTACAACATTCTTATGTTTCTTTTTCTTTTTCTTAGATGGAGCACTAGTTTCAATTCGTTGAGAATCTTGTTCAACTCTTTTGGGATGCCCTTCAGGATATAGAGGATCCTGGGTAGAGACACCACCTCTAGTTGTTACTTTATAAGCATGTTTTTCTTTAGAATTATTTCCTAGCAAGTCATTTTGCACTTTAGTGAGTTGATCAATTTGAGTTTGAACCATATGAAAATGTTTAACAAGCATCTTAACATCATTGGAGGTTCTCTCCACAATATCATGCAATTCACTAATAGCTTGAGAATTTTCCATTAGATGATTCTCTACTCTCATATTAAAATTTTCTTGCTTAACAATATAATTATCAAACTCATCTAAGCATTGCGCAGGAGGTTTTGAATACGGAATATCTTCCCTAGTAAAGCGTTGAAGGGAGTTTACCTCAATCATGGATGAAGGGGGAATTATCTCACATATATCTTCTATGGGAGGTAGATTCTTCACATCTTCAGATTTAATACCTTTCTCCTGGAGAGACTTCTTGGCTTCCCTCATATCTTCATCATTCAATTTAATTAAACCCCTCTTCTTCAATATTGGCGTTGGAGTTGGTTCAGGCGTAGTCCAATCATCATGATTCCGGCCTATTTTAGCCAATAATTCTTCAACTTCGTCTGGAGTTCTTTTCCTGAAAACACAACCAGCATAACTATCCAGGTATGCCCTAGACTCAATGGTTAGTCCACTATAAAATATATCAAGTAAATCGTGCTTTTCCAAATCATGATCGAGCGGAGCTCTAATAAGAGAGCAAAATCTCGCCCAAGCCTCGGGCAATTTCTCTCCATCTCCCCGATCAAAATTATAGATTCTCTCGCAAAGCAGCATGTTGAGCACTAGCGGGAAAGTATTTCCGGAAGAAAACATTAAGCAATTCTTTTGGACTTTTAATAGAACTAGGTGGCAAACTATTATACCAAGTTTTAGCGTCATCCTTTAATGAGAATGGAAAGATTTTAGCAACAAAGTAAGTACGCTTCTTAACATCATCAGAAAACAAACTACTCAGAGTAGATAACTCAATCATGTGTTCAACAGCACTTTCTCTTTCAGTACCACAAAAGGGTGTTTTCTCAACAATAGATATATGAGATAGATCAAGAGAAAAATCATAATCCTTATCCTTAATGTTTATAGGAGATGTGGCAAATTTAGGATCAGGAGACAGTTTATATCTAACAGTATGTTCTGCAAGCAACTTTTTAATTTTTCTTGCATCAGTAGTATCATTGCATTTTTCAATAAAATCATCATCAAGTTCCACATATTCTTCATCAAGATCATCACTAGAGTATTCAAGTTCGAGGTGAATTAACAGGTGTAGTAACATCAGGAGTTTCAGTATTTTCAATTTGTCTAGACCTAGCAATTGTAGCATCTAGAAAAGTTCCCAATGAACCACTATCATCAAGCACAGCAGAAATATTATCAATATTATGAGAGTTTTCAGATTCAGCAGAAGTACCAGCATTTGAAGCTTGTGGTGGTGAAACAAGTTTATCAATCACAGATGGTGAATCAAGAGCAGCAGAGGTACTCATAGTTGTACCTTTTCTTGTAGTGGATGGTAATATGGCGACCTTAGTATCGCGAGTTTTACCCATGATGGAGAATTTGCAGCGAACAATATCAATCCAAGTGAACTTCCAAATAAAGCTATGCTCCCCGGCAACATCGCCAGAAAATAGTCTTGATGACCCACAAGTATAGGGGATCGCAACAGTCTTCGAGGGAAGCAAAACCCAATTTATTGATTCGACACAAGGGGAGACAAAGAATACTTGAAAGCCTTAACAGCGGAGTTGTCAATTCAGCTGCACCTGGAAACAGACTTGCTCGCAAGAGTTTATCAGTAGTAACAGTTTTATAGTAGTAGCAGTAGTGAAATAACAGCAGCATTTGTACATATCATTCCATTTTAATACAAAAATTATACCGTAGGGGCTTCCCTTACGGTTTCTTGTCAAAAAAAAATAACAGCAGCAGAGTAACAAAGACAGCAGTAGTGATTTTAGTAAACAGCAGGATTAAAATACTGTAGGCACGGGGACGGATGACGGGCGTTGCATGGATGAGAGAAACTCATGTAACAATCATAGCAGTGCATTTGCAGATAATAATAAAACGGTGTCCAAGTACAAAGCAATCAATAGGCATGTGTTCCAATTATAGTCGTACGTGCTCGCAATGAGAAACTTGCACAACATCTTTTGTCCTACCAGCCGAGTGGCAGCCAGGGCCTCGGGGAAACTATCGGATATTAAGGTACTCCTTTAATAGAGTACCGAGCAAAGCATTAACACTCCGTGAACACATGTGATCCTCACATCACTACCATTCCCTCCGGTTGTCCCGATTTCGTCACTTCGGGGCCATTGGTTCCGGACGAGTGACATGTGTATACAACTTGCGAGTAAGACCATAAACAATGAATATCATGATGAAATAATAACATGTTCAGATCTGAGATCATGGCACTCGGGCCCTAGTGACAAGCATTAAGCATAACAAGTTGCAACAATATCATCAAAGTACCAATTACGGACACTAGGCACTATGCCCTAACAATCTTATGCTATTACATGACTGTCAACATCCGGATTTTTAAGTCCAGATGCCTATTATGCCATACATCGCAATCCCAGGAATATTGTTGTTGCGAGACATAATAGTTGAATATCATAGAGTCATCATTTATTACAACACATAATCGTCTTACAAAGGTAGATCACATGATCCCATAATTACAATAGTAGTTGATCTATCGATCAACGAACATCACAAATAGCGGAAGCGAAGTAGTAGTGGCTATCTAATCCACAGGCCAACGCTTGACGTCAAGAGCGGTCCTAGTTGTCGTAGACGTCCTGCTGTCCATCTTCCTCGTATCTGTTGTTCACCTTCATAGTATGGCCATTTGAATAGCCAGGGACAAAGCCATGAGTACTTTTAAAGTACTCGCAAACTAATACTAGTGTAAGCACTATTAATTCTGGTAAGGGGATACTAAGCTCTAGGTTTATTTGCATAAAGCCAAGTTTATTTCATAAACATTTAGAAAAGACTCTTCATTTGCTAAACTAACTCAAGTGGGAACATTAGTGTCATTCCCACAACTCTATTGTGATTCAATTCAAAGTCATCATTCACCTTTCAAATTCAAGTCCCAAGTCATATGTCACAGTTTTGAAAATGGTCTGATGACGGAACAGTATGGCCTTCCCAACCGTCCATAACCGTGGACACGGCTATTCGAATAGTTCTACACTCTGCAGAGGTCGTACACTTGTGCCACAATATTTGCAATAATCCGTCGGGGTTAATCGGCCCTCGATTTATCATACTCCGTATGCGGACTACCAACCATAACCTTTCACTTACATACTCTAGTATAGGCACCTCTCCCCATGAGCTTGGCCTCCCGGTGAAAACCGCAGTCAACCCGGGAACTGCACAGGGCTTGGGCCGGACATTCACCTCATTCCACGTCATATCGCATCGTTTTGTTTGTTGTGGAGGCAGCTTTTTGGCCTAACCCCGATGACGCTTGTTTAGAGGGACCCATACTAAAGCACATAAATTTCTAGTTAAGCCCTTACCCATATTGGGTATTGTGGGGGTACTTTCAAATTGGAATGGTATCGCATCCGAACCCAACCATCAGTTTTTGTAAAATTCACCAAGTCATTCACCAGTCATATTCACCTTCAAAATCTTTCAATAGAATGAATCATCATTCCAAGGTTTTCAAAGTCATTTCATTTCACATGATCCCATCTAGAGTAGTCAATTCTATTTGTTTAGCACTAGCAACTAGTCATGAGGGGTGCTAACTAGCTTGTCTTTCTCTAGGCTAACTTTGATGCTCTTGTTCTACTCTATATCTAAACCAAGTGAATCATGAATCAAAAAGGTAAACTTTGATAAACAAAATTTAGAAAAGCTTGTAAAGTAAAAACTTGGGATAGGAGCATTAAGCATAAAGTAAAAATATTGGTGCCTTGCTCTTGTAGAGCTTTGCACAAGGGAACCTTGCAAGAGTGTTAGCTTGCCTTGATTGGTGAGGTGATCAAAGTTTTCCGGCTCTTCCTCCTGGTAGAATACCTCCTCCTCTTGATAGTCTCCGGTACTAGCGTCTAAAAACGAATACGAGGATACAATCACCAAACAATACTTAAGTACTCTTAATTAGCCTTAATGGCTCACTCAAATGATCTAGCATCACTACTTAACATTTATTCACGAATTATGCTAGGGTTTCTTTATTTACTATTAGGAAAATAATTTCCTCTCATTGAAAATGTGGGTTAGGGTTTCTATTTAGTTTGGGAGAAATAATTTCCTCTCATTGAATTCTTCTTAATATTTAATCTTCTCAAATAACCAGGGATGATCCCATGTTGACCAAGGTCAACACTTCACACTTAGTATTTGAGAAAAGTGATTTAAATGAGATTCATCATCTCATGTGATTTAAATAACTAATGCAATTTAAATACTATGTTGATTTAAATTCTACAAGTGAGCAAGTATGAACCTATGCAGTAGAGGTCATCATATTACTTCATAATATATGAGACCATGATTTAAATGAGATGCTACACCTCATAGATTTAAATTCTAAAATTTGAAATAGTTTAAATGGGCTAGTATTGACTACATAGCCAATATTTTGATTCTAGCCCATGATCATGTACAGAACATATATCATATTTTTACATAGTAAATTAGAGTTTGTTGAAAGTGAATTATTGCAATTGGATTCACTTCAAAATTCATAATGGTTGATTTTTAAGATTTATTTGAATACTGAAAAGTATCTGTTTTGTTATTTTTACTATTCAAAAACTACACAAGGTATGAGTTTGAATCCAGTGGGGTTAGTTAGGAAATTCATAAGCTTTCCGGAACATTTGGATTTGCTAAATTTGAGTTTGTAGAATTTGAACTATTCAACTTTGAAGTGGGCAGCAGTATTGCATTTGAACTAAAATGGATTAACTCATATTTGAATAACTGGGCCACGCGGGAAAACAGAATGGGCTAAACAGTTTAAACGGACGGGCCGGCCCAACTAACGCTGACCACGCTGCGGGCCGCCCGACAAGCGGGGCCCAGGCGTCAGTGTGTTTAAAATACCGAAACGGTATGGGATGATGCGGTGCGTTGGATTTAAAGACGATCGGACGGCTCTGGGTCGCCACCTTCCTCGACACGGCTCGCCGGAGAGCTAACCCTACCGGCGGCAGCGAGGTAGCGAGGGGAGGCTTACCGGCGTCCAGCGGGGTTGGCGAGGCGGGCGATCGGCGTTGGAGACGACGGCGGTTCGAATGGTGGTCGAGGTTGGTCGGGGGAGGCTCGGAGTCGTCTCCTCCGTCGGGTTGCTGTCGCGGCGGACTCCGGTGCAATTCCGGCGACGGTGAGCTTAATTGGAGAAGGGAAGGACTCGAGGAGGTTCAGAGAAGAGAGGGGAGGCGGGCCGGTGTGCTCGTGATCGTCCAGGAGGGGCCTCCTTTTATAGGGGGTCGAGGTGCTGCGGTGCCCGTGGGAGGTCGTCGACGGCGTGGCGTCTCCGGGGCGCGAAGGGGCAAGCTAGGGGGCGCAGGGCGTAGGCGACGTCTAGGCGGAGCTAGCGCGCGTGAAGGGACGACAGGGGAAGGACGGGAGCGTGCTGGCGACGATCAAGTGCGGGCAGTACATGCGCGGCAGGTCGGTGATCATGGCGACGTCGATAGGGCATACGCGAGCTAGCGAGCATGTCTAGCGTGTAGCTGGGGTCGTGGTGATCATGCGTGCCAAGTGGGAGAGGGAGAGAAGGACGAGGGCGTCCGGGCGAGCGGCGTCATTGCGGCGTCCGGTGTCGTCGCTGGTGCACGCTCGCGGCGCGTCCGTGCGTGGTGATCACGATGCGTTCTCGTGCGTGTCGTGTTCCTTTTGATATTATATCATGTCCAGTATGCTCGGTGCTGAGAGGGGAGCTAGTTTGGCAAGGTTTTGTAGAGAGGAGAGGACCGAGGGTAGGGTGGCATGGTGGTGTCCTTGATCTCGGCATGGTGGAGATGTTGATCATTGCTTCGACTTTAGTAGGGCTGCAGGTTATAGGATGATTGCGAGGAAGGGTACAAGGAAGTTGATGATCACCAAGTAAAAGGGGTGGAGGCTAAGAACCAGAGGGTAATAGCATGTGTTGAAATTCTGAAACTATGCCTGCCATGTGTTTGATGAAATGGCCGCATGAAAATTCTTTTCAAATTTCGAAATTCTTTTTGGTGCAATTCAATTATATAAATAAAGTGATGGAATGGTGGTGGTGGTGTCCATTTTGGTGGTGGTTTGTGAGATTTCCAAAATGGGGGTCATCTTCACATTAATCCAAAGTCTCCACTTGGCACCTCTTTGCTGGTCAACCTGGTCAACATCGGTGATGATGGTCAACATAAAAGTTGTTCACTTTCATAAGGTCTTGGATGACATGGTCATAGTTGACCAAGTTTAGTTTAAGAATTGAGAAAAACAGAGGGGCAAAGTAGTGAAGAAATTATTTTTGGGCCATATGACCATTATCACATGTATGAAGAAATCTTGATTTCCTTGTGTTTGATTCTTGATTCATTGATGCAATTGTGTTAGTTTATCATATTGAAGTATTTTAGAAGCAAGGTAGCAAGCAATTATGGCTTTGGTGAAGGATTTGCATTTTGGCATATGGTGTATGTGAGGGAATTTTGGGGATTTTCTCACTATGTGATTTCTCTCCATTTGATTTGACTTTGGTTGACTCAAATGTGATTCTTATGGGTTTAGAAACATTTTCCAACTATTGAAACCAATTCAAATGGTCTTGTTCAAAGATTTGCAAAAATGGCCATAACACATAAGAGGTGATGTGTCAATTTTTATTAAACTTGTAAATTGTTGATCTTGCTTTACTTGGACATGGGTTAGGGTCAATTTAGTGTTATATTAGGTTGAGAGATGGTTTCACATCAATTGGTCAAGGTTTAGAGTCATAGGGCAAAAATTGATGAAATGGTTATGTGCCACATATGCCTCTATGCATATGTTGCATTTGAATTTTAATTTGACTTGGATTGGCCCAAATGGTGTGGTTGAGTGTTGAAATGTTATATAGGGGTGATCCAACCATTCACCACATATATTAGGGTCAAGATTCTTAAATTCACATATTTGCTATTTTACTCTCATATGCCTCTATGGCATTTTTAGTTTCTTTTTAATCTCTTTGGAAACCACTTGGATTTGGTTTGATAAGCCTTAGTTAAGGTGTGTGAAGGTTTTCCAAATCTCTAAGCAAAGTAGAAAAGCTTAGGGTAAGGTTTTATAAATATAGCCATAGGCACATATGCCTTTTTCTTATTTATTTTCCTTTTATTTTATTTTAGCTAGGGTGGTGAAAAGAGGGGTGAGGTTTAGGGTTTAAGATCACTTCAAATACTAATAACAAGCAATCATAGCAATAACACAAGAATTAAGCAAGATCACTATGTATCATACTCTATTTAATAAAAGTTTTTGTTGGTTCCAAAATTTGGAACTAGTGAAATTCATTTGTTTTATTTTGAAATTCTTGGGATGTTACAAACCCTTCCCCCTTAAACAAATCTCGTCCCGAGATTTTAAGAAAAGTTAGGTTCCTAAGAGAGATTGAGCATTTTATTAACAGGAAGACATACTTGGCATGTTCTGGGGTGCTTCCTGAGCTTCAGTGGCAGTCATGTGGTAGAGGTGGCCGTTGTTGTTGTTCTGGTTCCTTCTACCGGCAAAACGGCGCTGTTGCTGGGCAGGTGCAGCGGTGTTGGCGGCAATCTTGGCAAGCTTCTTGGGGCACTCATTGGAGTAGTGGCCCACAACTCCACATTCATAGCAGTTGATTGTGGACTTGTCCTTGGGGTTGACGGGAACAGTGTTGCTTCAAGTCCTCGGGCCAGTGTTGGTGTTGTTGTTGTTCCCATTGTTGCTGTTGCTGTTGCTGTTGGGGTTGTTGTTGTTGTTGTGGTTGTTGTTGTTGTTGTTGTTGTTGTTGCCTCCGGGCTTCGGGGGTCCTCCGTTGTTGTTGTTGTTGTAGGGGCGATAACTCTGAGCAGGGGGTTTGTTGTATCTTGGGGTGAATCCTCCAGAGGAGTTATTGCGGTACTTCTGGGTATGGTGGGGTCCATTCTGGTTCATCATTCTGCGCTTGCGGTTCTCATTGGCCTGATGCAGCTTTCCTTCCATCTGTATGGCTGAGTCCACGAGGGCTTCGAGGTCAGCGAACGGAATGTTCACTAACACAGTTTGCATCTCGTCATGCAGTCCGTTCAGAAATCTTTCCTTCCTCTTCTCATTGGTGTCGGTCTCATCCGGGGCGTACCTTGACAGAGTGAGAAACCTGCCGCGGTATTCCACCACGGACATCCTTCCTTGCTTGAGTTCACGGAACTCGTCTCTCATTTTCTTGATCAGTCCTTGGGGCACATGGTATTTGCTAAACTTCAGCTTGAAGTCTTCCCATGTCATCATCTGTCCCGCATTCATTGCACGGGCACTTGTCCACCAGGCTCTGGCAGGTCCTGACAGGTAGTGGGTGGCGAACAGTACTTTTTCTGCGGCTTCAACTCCCGCAACTTCAAGGTTGTTCTCCATGGTCTGGAGCCAGTCATCAGCATCGAGGGGCTCTTCAGTCTTGTTGAATACCGGAGGGTTGGTGTGCTGAAATTTCTTCAGCTTTGATCCAGGGTGATCATGATTTCCGTGGCCTTGATTGTTCTGAGCTATCTGTTGCAGTGCGGTAATGTTGGCTTGGCGTTCAGCTCTCTCGACTTCTCGGTCTGCCATCATTGTCTGCAACAGTTGCATCATGGCATCCTGGGTGGTGTTGCGGGTTGGTGGGGCCATCTGAACATTGAGGTAGATGATAAGATAAGGGGGAAATTTCTAGGGTTTGTTTTGTGAAAATTTTATAAAGTTCATAACTTGAAAACTTGAGCAGTGTTGCGGGGGTAAAAACCAACAACACTTTTTCATTCATACCAAACATCACATATTACAAAGCTAACACACCGTTGGTTTGAAGAACCATTCATCGCTCTACGATACAAGGGGATCCTGATACAACTCACACCTACTTAAGTGCTTAGGTGATACTACTCTTCAGGGTGGAATTCTGCGTCTTCACGGGTAATGTGCTTGGCGAGAGGCGAGGGCGTTGTCCAAATCCCTGCGGGTTTTGTACCTCCTGAAGTCCTGGGGTGCTTCATAGGGGTTCATCTCCGTGGGCGGTGGTATGGTCATCGGTCTTCCCATGGAGTCATGTCTTGGGTAGTAGATGAAGCGAGTGTTCTTGATCTTGTTCTCATTTTGTCCGCACAGACGGAAAAGTGCTTCTTGCATAGCTCTGACTAGTCCTTCCTTCCAAGTGTTTCCCGTTACAGAAAACCAGATGGTTTCCCATACCGGGGCTCCAAGCTTTCTTCGTAGGTCAGTAGAAACGTCCCACCGAGGTGGTTCTCCGGAGTGGTTTTTGAGGGGTATTCCGAAGAATTCGGGATACGGGTGGCCTAGGTATTCCACTAGTTGCTTCAAATCTTTTTCGAACGTTAGGTCTCCTCCGCGACCAAGCTGATAGAACTCCCATTGGTACTCCATCTGTGAGCAATGAGGATGAGTAAGTTAATGAGGTGATCAAGTGTGCAAAATTTTATGTACAATTACAAAGAAAAGTAGAGCATGGATTTATTCTTTTGAAAGGATCTTAAGATAAGGGTGAGAATAAGTTTTCAGAAATATTCACTTTCTTTGTTTTGAAATTAAGTTTTTTTTTTCGGACGTCCATTCTAACTAGGGTCTCCTAAGGTCAAACAATGGCTCTGATACCAACTTGTCAACATCCGGATTTTTAAGTCCAGATGCCTATTATGCCATACATCGCAATCCCAGGAATATTGTTGTTGCGAGACATAATAGTTGAATATCATAGAGTCATCATTTATTACAACACATAATCGTCTTACAAAGGTAGATCACATGATCCCATAATTACAATAGTAGTTGATCTATCGATCAACGAACATCACAAATAGCGGAAGCGAAGTAGTAGTGGCTATCTAATCCACAGGCCAACGCTTGACGTCAGGAGCGGTCCTAGTTGTCGTAGACGTCCTGCTGTCCATCTTCCTCGTACTGCTCTTCACCTTCATAGTCTGGCCATTTGAATAGCCAGGGACAAAGCCATGAGTACTTTTAAAGTACTCGCAAACTAATACTAGTGTAAGCACTATTAATTCTAGTAAGGGGATACTAAGCTCTAGGTTTATTTGCATAAAGCCAAGTTTATTTCATAAACATTTAGAAAAGACTCTTCATTTGCTAAACTAACTCAAGTGGGAACATTAGTGTCATTCCCACAACTCTATTGTGATTCAATTCAAAGTCATCATTCACCTTTCAAATTCAAGTCCCAAGTCATATGTCACAGTTTTGAAAATGGTCTGATGACGGAACAAGTATGGCCTTCCCAACCGTCCATAACCGTGGACACGGCTATTCGAATAGTTCTACACTCGCAGAGGTCGTACACTTGTGCCACAATATTTGCAATAATCCGTCGGGTTAATCGGCCCTGATTTATCATACTCCGTATGCGGACTACCAACCATAACCTTTCACTTACATACTCTAGTATAGGCACCTCTCCCCATGAGCTTGGCCTCCCGGTGAAAACCGCAGTCAACCCGGAACCGCACAGGGCTTGGGCCGGACATTCACCTCATTCCACGTCATATCGCATCGTTTTGTTTGTTGTGGAGGCAGCTGTTGGCCTAACCCCGATGACGCTTGTTTAGAGGGAACCCATACTAAAGCACATAAATTTCTAGTTAAGCCCTTACCCATATTGGGTATTGTGGGGGTACTTTCAAATTGGAATGGTATCGCATCCGAACCCAACCATCAGTTTTTGTAAAATTCACCAAGTCATTCACCAGTCATATTCACCTTCAAAATCTTTCAATAGAATGAATCATCATTCCAAGGTTTTCAAAGTCATTTCATTTCACATGATCCCATCTAGAGTAGTCAATTCTATTTGTTTAGCACTAGCAACTAGTCATGAGGGGTGCTAACTAGCTTGTCTTGCTCTAGGCTAACTTTGATGCTCTTGTTCTACTCTATATCTAAACCAAGTGAATCATGAATCAAAAAGGTAAACTTTGATAAACAAAATTTAGAAAAGCTTGTAAAGTAAAAACTTGGGATAGGAGCATTAAGCATAAAGTAAAAATATTGGTGCCTTGCTCTTGTAGAGCTTTGCACAAGGGAACCTTGCAAGAGTGTTAGCTTGCCTTGATTGGTGAGGTGATCAAAGTTTTCCGGCTCTTCCTCCCGGTAGAATACCTCCTCCTCTTGATAGTCTCCGGTACTAGCGTCTAAAAACGAATACGAGGATACAATCACCAAACAATACTTAAGTACTCTTAATTAGCCTTAATGGCTCACTCAAATGATCTAGCATCACTACTTAACATTTATTCACGAATTATGCTAGGGTTTCTTTATTTACTATTAGGAAAATAATTTCCTCTTATTGAAAATGTGGGTTAGGGTTTCTATTTAGTTTGGGAGAAATAATTTCCTCTCATTGAATTCTTCTTAATATTTAATCTTCTCAAATAACCAGGGATGATCCCATGTTGACCAGGGTCAACACTTCACACTTAGTATTTGAGAAAAGTGATTTAAATGAGATTCATCATCTCATGTGATTTAAATAACTAATGCAATTTAAATACTATGTTGATTTAAATTCTACAAGTGAGCAAGTATGAACCTATGCAGTAGAGGTCATCATATTACTTCATAATATATGAGACCATGATTTAAATGAGATGCTACACCTCATAGATTTAAATTCTAAAATTTGAAATAGTTTAAATGGGCTAGTATTGACTACATAGCCAATATTTTGATTCTAGCCCATGATCATGTACAGAACATATATCATATTTTTACATAGTAAATTAGAGTTTGTTGAAAGTGAATTATTGCAATTGGATTCACTTCAAAATTCATAATGGTTGATTTTTAAGATTTATTTGAATACTGAAAAGTATCTGTTTTGTTATTTTTACTATTCAAAAACTACACAAGGTATGAGTTTGAATCCAGTGGGGTTAGTTAGGGAAATTCATAAGCTTTCCAGAACATTTGGATTTGCTAAATTTGAGTTTGTAGAATTTGAACTATTCAACTTTGAAGTGGGCAGCAGTATTGCATTTGAACTAAAATGGATTAACTCATATTTGAATTACTGGGCCACGCGGGAAAACGAAATGGGCTAAACAGTTTAAACGGACTGGGCCGGCCCAACTAACGCTGACCACGCCGCGGGCCGCCTGACAAGCTGGGGCCCAGGCGTCAGTGTGTTTAAAATACCGAAACGGTATGGGATGATGCGGTGCGTTGGATTTAAAGACGATCGGACGGCTCTGGGTCGCCACCTTCCTCGACACGGCTCGCCGGGAGAGCTAACCCTACCGGCGGCAGCGAGGTAGCGAGGGAGGCTTACCGGCGTCCGGCGGGGTTGGCGAGGCGGGCGATCGGCGTTGGAGACGACGGCGGTTCGAATGGTGGTCGAGGTTGGTCTGGGGAGGCTCGGAGTCGTCTCCTCCGTCGGGTTGCTTGTCGCGGCGGACTCCGGTGCAATTCCGGCGACGGTGAGCTTAATTGGAGAAGGGAAGGACTCGAGGAGGTTCAGAGAAGAGAGGGGAGGCGGCTGGTGTGCTGTGATCGTCCAGGAGGGGCCTCCTTTTATAGGGGGTCGAGGTGCTGCGGTGCCCGTGGGAGGTCGTCGACGGCGTGGCATCTCCGGGGCGCGAAGGGGCAAGCTAGGGGGCGCAGGGCGTAGGCGACGTCTAGGCGGAGCTAGCGCGCGTGAAGGGACGACAGGGGAAGGACGGGAGCGTGCTGGCGACGATCAAGTGCGGGCAGTACATGCGCGGCAGGTCGGTGATCATGGCGACGTCGATAGGGCGTACGCGAGCTAGCGAGCATGTCTAGCGTGTAGCCGGGGTCGTGGTGATCATGCGTGCCAAGTGGGAGAGGGAGAGAAGGACGAGGGCGTCCAGGCGAGCGGCGTACTGCGGCGTCCAGTGTCGTGCTGGTGCACGCTCTGGCGCGTCCGTGCGTGGTGATCACGATGCGTTCTCGTGCGTGTCGTGTTCCTTTTGATATTATATCATGTCCAGTATGCTCAGTGCTGAGAGGGGAGCTAGTTTGGCAAGGTTTTGTAGAGAGGAGAGGACCAGGGTAGGGTGGCATGGTGGTGTCCTTGATCTCGGCATGGTGGAGATGTTGATCATTGCTTCGACTTTAGTAGGGCTGCAGGTTATAGGATGATTGCAGGAAGGGTACAAGGAAGTTGATGATCACCAAGTAAAAGGGGTGGAGGCTAAGAACCAGAGGGTAATAGCATGTGTTGAAATTCTGAAACTATGCCTGCCATGTGTTTGATGAAATGGCCGCATGAAAATTCTTTTCAAATTTCGAAATTCTTTTTGGTGCAATTCAATTATATAAATAAAGTGATGGAATGGTGGTGGTGGTGTCCATTTTGGTGGTGGTTTGTGAGATTTCCAAAATGGGGGTCATCTTCACATTAATCCAAAGTCTCCACTTGGCACCTCTTTGCTGGTCAACCTGGTCAACATCAGTGATGATGGTCAACATAAAAGTTGTTCACTTTCATAAGGTCTTGGATGACATGGTCATAGTTGACCAAGTTTAGTTTAAGAATTGAGAAAAACAGAGGGGCAAAGTAGTGAAGAAATTATTTTTGGGCCATATGACCATTATCACATGTATGAAGAAATCTTGATTTCCTTGTGTTTTATTCTTGATTCATTGATTCAATTGTGTTAGTTTATCATATTGAAGTATTTTAGAAGCAAGGGAGCAAGCAATTATGGCTTTGGTGAAGGATTTGCATTTTGGCATATGGTGTATGTGAGGGAATTTTGGGGATTTTCTCACTATGTGATTTCTCTCCATTTGATTTGACTTTGGTTGACTCAAATGTGATTCTTATGGGTTTAGAAACATTTTCCAACTATTGAAACCAATTCAAATGGTCTTGTTCAAAGATTTGCAAAAATGGCCATAACACATAAGAGGTGATGTGTCAATTTTTATTAAACTTGTAAATTGTTGATCTTGCTTTACTTGGACATGGGTTAGGGTCAATTTAGTGTTATATTAGGTTGAGAGATGGTTTCACATCAATTGGTCAAGGTTTAGAGTCATAGGGCAAAAATTGATGAAATGGCTATGTGCCACATATGCCTCTATGCATATGTTGCATTTGAATTTTAATTTGACTTGGATTGGCCCAAATGGTGTGGTTGAGTGTTGAAATGTTATATAGGGGTGATCCAACCATTCACCACATATATTAGGGTCAAGATTCTTAAATTCACATATTTGCTATTTTACTCTCATATGCCTCTATGGCATTTTTAGTTTCTTTTTAATCTCTTTGGAAACCACTTGGATTTGGTTTGATAAGCCTTAGTTAAGGTGTGTGAAGGTTTTCCAAATCTCTAAGCAAAGTAGAAAAGCTTAGGGTAAGGTTTTATAAATATAGCCATAGGCACATATGCCTTTTTCTTATTTATTTTCCTTTTATTTTATTTTAGCTAGGGTGGTGAAAAGAGGGGTGAGGTTTAGGGTTTAAGATCACTTCAAATACAATAACAAGCAATCATAGCAATAACACAAGAATTAAGCAAGATCACTATGTATCATACTCTATTTAATAAAAGTTTTTGTTGGTTCCAAAATTTGGAACTAGTGAAATTCATTTGTTTTATTTTGAAATTCTTGGGATGTTACAATGACCAATCTCATCCAATCCCTACCATCCCCTTCGGCCTACAGCGGGGGAATTACTCACACATGGATGGGGGAAACATGGCTGGTTGATGGAGAGGCGTCGGCGGTGATGGCGGCGATGATCTCCTCCAATTCCCCGTCCCGGGGGAGTGCCAGAACGGAGACTTCTGGCTCCCGAGACGGAGTTTCGCGATGTGGCGGCGTTACGGGAGGGTTTCGGCGACTTCGACTTCCCCCGTGCGTTTTTAGGTCGAGGCCGATATATAGTCCGAAGGAGGGTGTCGGAGGCCAGCCGAGGGGCCACACCATAGGGCCGCGCGGGCCCCCTAGGCCGCGCCGCCTTATGGTGTGGGGCCCTCGGGCCTCCACTTGATTTGTCCTTCGGCTCCGTCGCATTCGGGAAAATAGGGCCTTCCGTCAAAATCCCGAGGTTTTTCCTGAAAGTTGGATTTCTGCACAAAAACGAGACACCAGAACAGTTCTGCTGAAAACAACGTTAGTCCGTGTTAGTTGCATCCAAAATACACAAATTAGAGGTAAAACAATAGCAAAAGTGTTCGGGGAAGTAGATACGTTTTGGACGTATCAGTGCTACGAGGGATGTGCGGTGGTGCTACAAAGGAATCCCGACGATACTACAAGGGTTTGTGATGGCGCTACAAAGCAACCCCAATGTTTCTACAAGGGGTACGCCGTGGTGCTATGAGAGGAACCTGGAAGCTTCGTGAGGAGTGCGCTGCAATGCTGCAAAGGAAACGTCGGTGGCGCCGTTGATGGAGCTAGTGCAAGCTCTCTATGTGGTGACAACAAAGCTACCAGGGTACATGGGAGACAGACTTTCCCCTTTTTCTAGAAACCGTGTGTTGTTGTAGGATCTACCTACACGTGGAGGGAAATGGAGGTATGAACATGATCGATGAACACATCAATGGACCCGATCCCACGATTCAGTGGCGCAAGAGGCAAGGGATCAGGTTTTTCGATCACCCTTACAACTCTCAGGAATTGTTAGTCAGAAAACTACAACATAGGATTACACCCTACAAATCTTATCGAGGTATAAATATGGTATCTTAGTTATTTAGAATCTTTAGTTCTCATGCCAACCAACTCCTTTTCAGCTTCTAGTTTTGTTCGACACTTTGGCAAATGGTGAATCCATTCCTCCTAGATGGCCATTTTGGTGTATGTGTTTACCGATCCATCCTTTTTTACGTCTTCTCATGTTGAACGAATAAAGAGCATTCCCTATGACCCACTATCTGACATTAAAAGGTTATAAATTGCTTGGTTTTTCCAAGTGATTCTCCACTCCTCCACCCCGCAAGACCTAAAAAATGCTACTCCCTTCGATCCATAGTAAATCACTGAAAAGGCTCCTTTCCGGGTGACCGTGGGCACAGTCACCACACGAGGCATGTCGTTGTGGGGCCCATGACCACGCTCGATCCCTTATCCCCTCCATTTCTTCATTTTGTTCCATCTACCGAACCCGACATCCTTCTTCCCCATGAAGCCGTTTCCCCTACACCACCAACCCAACAACGCAACCTCGTCGAAGATCGATAGAAGCAGGAGAGGGAAAGATGGTCTCGCTGGAGGCAGTGATGCCATGGCTGGCCACGGCAGAGGAGGCAACGACAAGCCATGGTAGAGCCAGAGACGGAGCTGGTGCAGATCGCCGCGGCGGTGCCGACGGAGGATCGCCAGAGAAAACTTAGGGTGGTGGGAGTGCAAGGTCACCAGACCTAGGGTTTAGGGGGTGTGAGTGGTCGGTGCCGGTGCTGGAGAAGGATACGGAGGTGGTGGGGGCTTAGAGGGATGTTCTAGGGGGATGGACCGGTGGAGGAGGTGCTTTGGGCAGGGAGGGGTGGCAAGGCGGCGCGAGAGCGATGCCAGCCACGGGTGGCGGTGGCGGGGTCCGGGGGAGTTGAAGGTGGTGGTCCTTTTCATCGAGATGTTGTGGTGCTTTCCTTCCCCTTCCTCTCTGGCGGTGCGGCGACGGTGTTCCTTTCCCTTCCTCTTCGGTTGCCACATGCTCCTCTCATCCCTCTGTTCCAACAAGGAAATCATCCTCGAAAATTTAACCGTGCCCATGGGTGACCATAACCTAGCAGCCCCGTAATTCACATCGATTACCGGCGCATCAGGTTGCGCATGATCTATTTATTTAGGTATCTTGTAGCCAAATCGTATTTATTTATTGGCCTAAACATTTATTATTTATTTACTTATTTAGGTACGTATCTTGTAGCCAAACCGTGCCCATGGGTGACCATAACCTAGTACAGTACTTGTTTCCTTTGCTATTGATGATCGCTACCACACCCCCACTAAGATCATCAAATGAATGACAAGACTACCAATTAATAGAAAGCGTGCAAAACAAAAGGCGATCAACTGACATGTAGTGTGTCCTTCGGTCCTCAAATATGTATTGTTTGGAAGGAAGTAATATTTGGAAGGAAGAAGTAATGCTTATTAGTAATAAATACATAACATTTGCGAGAATCTTGCGCAATAACTAAGAAAGATCGCGCGATATCCTTGACCCTTTAGGCGCCTATTAAAGGAGGGGTTAAGCTCCTTCCTATCGCAAACCATCGCAAGATCGACCGAGCAGTCATTAGCTGATTCTTGGTGTTTTGTGAGCTTCAGTAGTGGTAAACAGACACCTGTCTGAGTGCAATGGCTGTGCGAAGAAGCATGAGCGGCAGCATCGGCGTCGTTGTTCTCCGGCTGATGCTGGCCCTGTGCTTTGCGACGACCCTCGTCTGCGGGCAGAGGGACTGGACCGTCGGCGAGGGCGGCGGTTGGACCTTCGGCGTGGCCGGCTGGGAGAACGGCAAGCCATTCTCGGCCGGCGATGCGCTCGGTGAGTAGCATGTCGATATATATGTATAACTGGTAACTATCAGGAGTACTATGGTAATTGATTGATGGTCTCATAACACGATCTTTCTGTGATCGATCGATCCTGCAGTGTTCAAGTATAATCCGGGCATGCACAACGTGGTTGAGGTGGACGAAGCTGGGTACAACTCGTGCACGGCCGGCGCCGGTGCCAGGACCTACACCTCCGGCAACGACAATATCAGGCTCTCCGGTGGCAAGACCTTTTACATCTGCAGCTTTCCTGGCCACTGCCAGGGAGGGATGAAAATCGCCGTCGCGACCCAGTAGATGGTCTATGTGCAAAAGCACTAAGAAATGTCAATAATTGTCGTGTTATAAAGAATTCATATCATTTGCTCTCCATTTCGGTTCGGTGAACTTTACGTCTAAATCAAACTGCAATTTGGATGCTTAATTTGGTCATGTGTACTGCGAATAAAGGATCTGGTTCCAACGTTCGCAGCGCGACAAAATCTGATTCAAAGTGAATTTCAGACCTAATTTCACCGGGTTTGCTATTTTCAGCCAACTGCGAAATAAATAGTTGTTTCAAACTTGACCAAGATGCATACTGTGACACCTAAGGTTGTAACAAAAAAACATTATAAATTTGAGTCATAGCTCTCATTTTCTAAAAGCAAAATTTCACATGATAAAAAATGGGTACTAATTTCTTTTTTTTTTCAAGAACACGCAACCAAATTGGTTACCTGTCATTTCATTAAGGTTTAAGAGAGTCTGTACAAGAGCTTCTTACAATCCTTTCCTGAACACCACACCCCCACTAAGATCATCAAATGAATGACAAGACTACCAGTTAATAGAAAGCGTGCAAAACAAAAGGCGGTCAACTGACATCTAGTGTGGCCTTCGGTCCTCAAATATGTATTGTGAATATTTACCAATATTTTAACTTTACAATATAATGACTCCGGCCGTGGTGCCACAGTCTTTAGTCTTCTTCTGGGTACATTTAAACATAATGCACGTGCAACCCATGTCTCTTAAATAAATATAACACATGTAATTTGAATTCTATTTACTTTAACTGGGTTGATTTCATGTTTGTTTTTGGTCCACTTAATATGTATCACTGCCTAACGGTCTAACAATGCCGAATGCAATGTACGATTGTCATCCATGACACCGACTAAAATGGATGAGGCATGATTTTTTTTTTTACAATTAGCTTCTAGATAAATACAAGTTAATTCTAGTTTTTGATAAAGGGCTAACTCATTATATGGATCAATAATGTGTTTTTCTATCTATCGTTGAACTATTCGAAGAGTTCATTTTGATGATACAATCTTTAATTTCTACAAACCACGGGATGACCTGCATGATTATAGAATTTGATTTTACAATATTAATACTACCTTTGCGTAGAAAAGAATTTCTTCAAAATTTGACTAAGCTGAGACGTCTTTTTATATGGGGTGCGCTAGTCGTGGGGCGACCGATTTTGAGCAGAAAATCGGTCCCCACGTCCACCGTCCGATGGGACTACACGTCTGGGTCAGAAAACACATGCAAGCAAGAACCGCGTCGCTCACGCGTGTAATCAACGACCTGTCGGCATCACATGCTATTGGGGACCATACGCTTCCGCATGCAAACATGATGCTCCTCTCCCTGTGAATGGCCCCAGAAAAAAACTTCTTTTGTTACCTCTTTTAAAACAAAGTCTTAGCAGCAAAACTTGCACAAGTTTACAATGGAAGAGGTGCTGCCGGGGTGGTCCTGAGAGATGACCGAGGTGATGCTATCGCCGGGTTTGCATGCCCATTATCGCATGTACATGATACTACGACGGCGGCAGAAGCTCTAGCTTTATACAAAGGACTGGTTTTCCTCCTTGACATTGGTGTTACAAGAGTAACAATTGAATCTGACTCCCTGGAGGTTATCCAAGCATGCAACGCCGAGGTGGAAATTTGGAGTCCTTATTCCGCCATCATTTATGATTGCTTCTCAAAGGCTCAAGATTTTGATTATATTGCTTTTACCCATTGTATTAGAGAGGCTAATCAGGTGGCACATGAGCTAGCTAGATATGCTTTTACGGCAAATTCTGTAATTAGATGGGATGAGTCCCCTCCTAGCTTCATTCTGCCTTTTGTTCTTAAGGATGTAACAATGTACTGATCAGGAGCAGCAGGTATCAGACGCACTCTTTTCCTTCCAGGGTACCTAAGGGGGCTGGAAGGTTTTTAATGAGGCGGCCTGCTGACTCAGTTTAATATATATGATGTTCAAAAAAAAAGTTTACAATAAAATATAAAACACTAACGTAATATTGCAGTCACCAAGTTATTAGCAACAATAATCAACATCAAATCTAACAATAATACTAGTTATTTACAACGTTAACAACAAATATAACAGAAAATAGCTATTTACAACAATTATGAACAACAATTCCAATAAAAAATGTTAGCTATTTACAACAATAGTCAACAATCATTTCAATAAATGTGATTGGTCGCATGATATTACTCCCTCCGTCCCGGTTCACAAGACCTAATCTGAAAAAATATTTGTCCCATAATACCTTCCTACTAAGGCCTGCATGCATTTAATTAGAAGTAGTAACCCCCTCTAATTACTGTTCATCTTTTCTTTCTTCTTTTTTTAGCTGACTAAAACAAGCTAGTGCATGCGGGTGGGGTGGAAAATCAAAGCAAAAAACAAAACTGGCCTATGCATGCTCGCACAGCTCGGGTGAGATTGGATTCCACGCAACGTGGTAGGTCTATTGCGATTTAGCACAAGACTGTTTAGCATTCCTATTTAATAGAGAGTATACCAATCAAATTCTGTCTTGGTCGTGATGCAAAATCATGTGAGCCCTGTAAACCGAGACAGAGGGTATTTTCCACAATTCCAAAGTGTGGTTCACCACAAAAATCAAAAACAAAATCAACAAAAATGCTGGTTGTTTACAGCAATACACAATAAAAAAATTCAGCTCCGTCAAGTAACAATTTCAACATTAATAACTGCAAATGCATTTAAAACAAAAATCTACATGGTTCACCAAAAAATTCAGTAGCAAAAACTACAAAAATCTTTGTGCAGAACACAAAAAGGACCTAGAGCAAAACCGGCAGGTCGAAGCAGTCGCCGTCAACTCGCCGGGGAAGAGTACTTGCCGAAATTGCGGCCGGCCCTTTATGTGGCGGTCGGCGACCGGAGCATCGGCGTCGTAGCTCGAGCAGATGATGGCAGCGGGGGAAAGACGAGGGAGACTTGGAGCGCCGCCGCGGCGGAGACGGCCCACGGCTTGCAGCAGCAGCTTGTAGCACAGACTGTCCCAGTTTAGACGGTCAACGCCCGACAAATTAAAGCAGCGCGAGCGCAGAGATGTGGGAGGGCGGGGGAGCGGCGCCGGAGAGCTCTTCCAGCAGCATGATCGCGTGAGGGGATAAGGGGGAAAATGGCGACATCGGCGGGGGATCAGGTGGTCAGCGGTGTTCACGCGAGAGAGAAGAAAAAAGATAAGATAAGTATAAAGAAGAACGAAAAAATTGGGAGCAACGTGGATGGCCCCATGCGGCGCTGGGTTCTTGGCTACGTCATGGACGTCTCCAGCGAAGCGACCGATCTTTCACGGTGGATTGGTGGACTGATACCAAGCGTTATAAACGGTGAGAATATGTTATATAAAACCAATTATAGAAACGGTTTTACACTAAAATGTAAAAGCAATTGGATCTTTAAAATCTGAACATTGTCCTATCAGAACCTCAAATAGCAACTCGTGCTATCCACACATACTACAGTACCTGTTTTTTTTTTGTTAAAAAACTAGGAAAAAATACCCGTGCGTTGCACTGGGTTATCGACATTGTGACAAGTTGATTTTTGTTGGCATAATTTCTTTCACCTCATACTGTACATGTTCATTCACTTGTACATTACAACATATAAGTTTTCTTTGTTGCTAACTATGATCTTCAAGAAAACTTTGTGGTTAAAGAAAAAAACATATGACCTATTTGTTGTTACCATCAAAGAGGAACCTAAGCCCTAAGTTGAGATCAAAGGAAGAATTGCATGAACTTAAAAGACTTAATGAGAACTCTTAATAGAACAAGAAGTTTAGTGCATCTCAAAAGTAGAGTACAATTTAAGCCGAGGATGTTTATTTCTTTAGTTGATGTATAAAACCAATTGCATATGCACCTAGACTGATTTTATTTTTTTGCTTTAGAAGCACCAATTTTTTGTAACATAGGCTCACAAGGTTGTATTTTTCGACAAATTTTTAGATGTTTTCATTTAACATGGATATAAGGTTGTACTTTTTTTCAGATTTTTATGAAAAGCATAACATAATTTTTAGGTTGTGTTTTTTTCAGGTGAATCTGCACCCAGGTTCAACTTCTATCAGAATAAATTGGTATACATCGATAACACACGGATGCAGGCGACAAGTAAAATTAACACCACATGGCGTTATATCCAAACAAAAGTGTGGTCTCCAAAAAAAAAAATATAGTAACACTACGCGAGCACAGACTCAACTTTAATGCTGTCATTTGCTATCTGCTTTTACCACGTGTTCTCTAGAGTCGTCTTCCCCGTTCTCCAAAATTCTTACCAATCTCACGAGTTATCATCTCCATGGATTGAAATAAGATCGCGATGTAGCTACCTGCAGTGCCCACGGTGGATTGTCGGTGGTCTTCGGGATCCCGCCGTGTCCCACGGTCCTTCTCTGTGCCGGTTGCCCGGTTCCCTGCCGACCAGCCGAGCCGCGCCGGCGCAGACGGCGAGGCGGCCGAGCCCCAACGAAGTAGTGAACCCGGCCGCCGCGGCGATAATCCCTCCATGAGAACCCACTGAATCGATCCCAAAGTCTTGTTCCAGTCCCGACCACAATGGCGGCAAGTCGAAAATCCAGAACGCAAGGTTGTTACTCTATTTCTTCCTCTCCCGTCTGCCAGCCCATGTTAGGTCTATGCCCGGAGTTGAAGGGGAGCAGTCGATCTTGCTGCTATTTGACGGAGGAAAACCGGCGTTGGCTTGACGATCTGGAGGGCGGTTAAATTATCCGTTCTATTTTTTCCAATTGCTCCTCCGTGGCGGCGGACGCCCTCACGCTCCTGGAAGAAATTTTCCGCAGTTTCGAATTTGGATTCGCCCCTCTGCCGTTGTTCTATGCGCGACCTTCTTCGCCACGAGGAACGACCGATGCGGGAACGACCGATGCGGGAACGACGGCCGTGGGGCGGGGCTGGGGCTGGGGCCGGGCGTGTATTGTTTCCTCCTAGCGGTGGCGGAGCTAGCACTACCTAGCCAGCTGAAGGCCCCTCTCACTCGGCATCCTCCCGGCCATGCACCAGGCCAGAGGACAAAGGATTGGGCGGCGGCGCGTTGCGATCGATTCGATTCGGCGTTCCGCTATTCTCGATTAGATTCAGCGTTTCGCGATTCTCGATTAGATTCAGCGTTTCGCGATGCTATGCAAAGAAAGAAACAGGTGCCATCTTATGGAGGATTCGATTCGATTCGATTTTGTATCCTTGTCGATCGGAGGAGGTCAGGAAACACGCGATGAACCAAGCGGGCCAGGCCCAGGTGGGGCGACGGAGAGAAACAGCTGACGGACCGTTTTGTTTTGACTAAGCGGTGGCAGTGCTGTAATTTAGATGAAAATCAGGGGCAATAAAAAACGGACCAACAAGAAGCTCTTTTGCTTATATTATTAGGTATAGATGACTTGTGCGAGTTGCATATTCCCACGCACCGTCCGTTCACTCTCACTCTCATCTTCTTCTCTCACACAGTACAAGCAGCGCCTCCGTCCTATCCCCATTCCCTGTTGCAGCGACGGCCGCCCTTCCCCTGCATGCCCATAGATGGAGGCGGAGGCGCAGACCTCGGTACGGCATGCTCCCGGAGTTGATAGTCGACGCCCCTCCCTACCTTGCCCGCGACTGGTATTTCGGTGTGCCCCCACCCCACTACTCGATTCCGTTCTGTCCGATGTCGCTATCCCGCGCCTTCACGCTGCCGACGTAGCCACAGTTCCACGCCTCGCGCCGCCGCCGCCACCGCCACAGTCCTACGCCTCGAGCTATTGCGCATAAGCTTGACTCTAATAACACAAATGTTTTTATCTAATCAATTGTTCCTGCTCTGTAGCCCACTATTTTGCATATTGCTATACTAATAAAGTATACTTGATTAGTATTAACTCTGCACCTTTTTATATCACCATTCTGATTAATCTTGCCCGGTCTCAACATGCTTACATATAAAATTCTGGATGCTTTAGCTAATTTGCATTCTCGTTTATGATAAAAATGCATTGTTGTCTATCTGAACAACATGTTTCATGGCCCAGACGCATCAGCTGAATAGAAATGACTGGACCAGATTCTTTTTTGCTGCTGAATAATCATGGAGGGAAGATCAAGCAGCCAATCGGGTGAGAAACTGAGGATATAAAAGAGGAGGCAGAAGAAAAACTAAAATTAAAAGAAGTACGGGGACTGGAGCAGATTTTCAAAATTGGTCAACATGAAGCAAAATCGGAGGGTAATCTTCCATTTACTCCAATATATACTGTAATTTGATGCATGATTTGCATGAATTGGTACCTACTTTGTTAGCCGGAGATTTACGAACAGAAATTTAGTTCGTAAACTGAACCTCAATGGTAGCCGCCGCACATGACTTACTTGAACAGAAATTAGTTCTACAATTTTTAGCATCGACATCTGCTGAAGTGTTTTTGAAATGTCAGATATCGGCAATGTGCAAATTGTGTTAGAAAATGAGTGTATGTGGCTCTAAGACACCCTGAGATATGCTAATCTCTGCTTCCAGAGGAGTATGACATCTTTCAGCTATGCTAATCTAGGCTTATCTCTTCTCGTGTTGGTTTCTTTTCAGAGAAATACCAACTGTGAATGGTGATTGCACTCAATATTTCATGTTGGTGAAGGATTTGAGGTGGTCCGTGAATGTTGGAACAGATTGGCCAAATGACTGAACAGAAGGAACAAGTGACCTGATATTAAAAGGTAAGCCCATCACGCCTTCTCTTATTTATCTCTTCTCTATTTTGTGAATACCTCTCTCTAGCCCTATGTCGCTTTAGTTCATTTTCTCCTGCATATATGACACAATAAAAGTAGTTAACAATCTCAGAATGCATATGACACCTTTGCTGAGCCATTCTTGGTAGAGTAACAAATTATGTCTGACCTAGCAAGGCGAAGCATCTTGCCCTCCTCTAGTACAGCACATGCATAATCAGTTGGCATATGAGTATCCAATGTGAGAATGAATCTGTTGATGTCAACTTTAATTAGCTGAAATTCATAGTCGAGATGGAGGTATGATGAGAGAAAAGCTCTGAATTGATCAACCAAGAAATCAATTCCATTCTCTATCACGAACATGTAATTTTCCAGGTTCTTCTTTACTCTTCTAGTTTTACGGCCCTGTCTAGTGAGAAAACAGACATGTTCAACTGTATGTTTAACATCACAGTTATCCGCCTCCAACCATTCAGCGAAAAAAAAGCATCTGCAAATAGAAGGATGGAATCGATAGATCAGAACAACATGTAGCAGGCCATAATATTTGGATAAACAGAAGTGGAAATCAAGCAGGTGAATAGAACAGGTCCTACCGGATGGTATGCTGGACCCTACATCCATGACGCGGTGAAGATCTAGGTGAGCGCAGCTGAGACCAAAGCTTCATATACCTAGAACATGTCACCAGCGAAATAATTCAGGGCTTCTCTCCTGGATTCGAAAGTTCAGTCCAAAATTTACACTTGAGTTGTGTAGTTTTACTTCCTGTCAATTTTCTATTCATGGAATAGTGAGACTGGAATCATCTCTGACCAAGAACCCTAGATTCAAGATGGAAAAGGATGAGAAGTAGAAGCCTATAAGAGACATACCAGGGTGACCAAAGTTGATGGCGGAAGGGAGAGCCGTGGATGGAGGGGAAGCACCGCGTCGCCGGCACCGTCTTCACCTGATATCTCGGTTTGACTCCCCTTATATTAGTGTCTTCGCTGGGCACAAGAAAGGAAAGTTCTAAAGAAAAGGGAAAAATGGAAACTACTATTGCTAGGCCGGAAACCGACCCAGCTTGCCAACTTCCCTACATCCGTAGCCACTCACCCATGCAGACACAGGCAAAATGGCCATAAGGCATTCATCGTGAAATTTGTCTAAGCATTCGTATTTAGCATTGTCACAACACTGTGGTGCACTCTGTAGATAGTAGTTGCACTGCACTATTCTTCTAAAAAAATATTTCCCTAAATTTGCTGAATAGGCATACTGTGTCTCTCTACGATAAATTCTTCTTGTAATAACTGACTTCCATTTAGAGTATTTTTCTGGAATTTATCCTTACTCCAGTAGTGATAGGTAGCCTGATGCCATGCTATTCTGCTATAACTTGTTCAGGAGATAATGCTGATGTTGCCTTGGTATGGACATTGCAGGAATAACATAGGTGTTGGTGGAAGGCACTTTAGTTGTAGGAGGCGGGGTTGCACTCTCAGTCGTACAAAATGGCTTGTAATAAAGTTCAAAAAGGTCGACGCCTCTTCTTAGATGCTAGATGGGCCTATACTGGTGAGTTTCCATATTTTAACTTTATTTTAATGTTGCTTGCCTTTCTTCACTGTTGCGCTCCATGATGAACATTGAATATTTAAACTTGATTTGTTAGTTTAGTTTGGCCTTGGGGATCAAACTGTATACATGGATGTTTGGTACCATAATGAACTTTGCTACCGAGATATAAGATGAGAGATTCAGCATAAACATGAAATTTTTCAAGTTTTCGGCTGCACCAAATGGAGCTGATAGCACACAGAACCGGCTTCTGAAGATAGCCGGAGAGCCTCACACTATTTTTAGCTTTTAGAAATGACAAATAACAATTACACATGCTTTATGTTTATCATCAGCAGCACCAAAACTGTTGAGCACCATGCACTGAGTGTTAAACAGGACAAGAACTTCCTGAACATGACATTTTTATTCATTTTTGGACAGTCGATATGTCAACACTTCCCAAATAAATCACACTGATAAACGACACTGATATACAGAGTCAAGCTCACATCAACATCATTTTTTTTAGTGCTTACAAATAGTCTGAACCTGACTAAAGCCTGAAAATATAATCGAATAATTTAGACCTACAAATGTAGCTATACAGATACAGTAGGAAAGGTGGAAGAAAAACATGGAAGCATCCAAAGCAAGACAGTCCAGTTATTACTGACAAAAGAAAACCAGTCCAAGTTGCTATAAAATAGTTGGCTGCACACCAAATGAAGCTGATAGCACACGGTGCCAACGTCTGAAGATAGCAGGAGTCACTCGCAATATTTTTAGCTTCACAAAAATGACAAATAACAATCACACATGCTTTATGTTTATCACCAGCGACACCAAAACTATTTAGCACGATGCACTATAAATGGAAAAAATGGAAAAAAAAACTTCCTGAACATGTCCTTTGTTGTGCATAAAATACAAAAACCAGTGTATAGTCACTGATGAATAGCAAATTGTCCCATGCTTTATTACAGAGTGGGGATATTGTAAGAAGGCGTTTATATCCAGCATCGACATCCGTCCTCTTTTTTTTGCGAATGACATCCGTCCTTTTTCATGCAAATTTTCCCATGATTTATTACAGAGTGGGGATATTGTAAGAAGGCGTTTATATCCAGCATCGACATCCATCCTCTTTCATGCTTATATTATATATAGTTTCGTCTGAACAAAAATATGGTTAGCATCAAAAGTAGTTATCTAGATAGAACAACATAGATGCAAATAAACTATAGATGATTACCACAATGGAGGTGATTACTATATATATAAGTACAAGTGCGAAGTATCTGACCTACGATGTAAAGATCTCCTTCCAGACGATGTTCTTCATGTAGGTATTGACAGGATGCCGCTTCTTTTTGCTTTCATTAGTTTTTTTTCTTATCATGAGCATCTGGGATCACCAGAATCTTGGGATGACAATTGACAAGAATCTTGACGTTCTTTCTAGCAGTAGATTCAGATAGCGACATATAAATGCCCGTGAAAGAACACCGGCTCAAGCAAGTAAATACCGACTCAGGCAAAAGTCAACATCAACTACTTCGGGTCAAGGGAGATGCAGGAGCTGCAAAAGATTAGGCTAGACGCATTATGATCGGATACACAAGGCCTCCTAGCGAATCTGATATGATTATGAGGCAAGGTAAATAGATCTCAAAGCATGAAACCTCAAGTATCCTATCAAATTGGTATTAGTGAACTATTAAAACATTATGATCTGACAGATTGGTATTTGTTCAAACCATGATTACTGCAAATTCTCACATGATGGGGAAGTTCTTCAGACAAAGTGCATACAGCTGGTGATCCGCATGAGAGTAAACTACATACAACTTGATACCTTTTTCAGGTGATCCGTGTTTCCCAAATGGGGAAGTTCTTCAAACAAAGTGCACCTCAAGTTTCCCTGTTGATCCGCATGATAATCAAATACATACAAATTACAAATCAGGAAAGGTACGAAACAGCAAGTTTCCTCAGCAATTTGAAAACTGCATACAACCAAGAGGTGTGGTTATGTACCTTTACTCTCCCTGATGGTTATGTACGAAACTGCATAACAATGGTTCAAGGTACCCTTTATATGCACGCACCAGAAAGCATGGCTGGGGGATTAGGATTCTACCAATATTGTTGATCCGCAATGATGGAGTTTCCTTTAAAATGTGAGACATCTCTGAAATGCTGCAGTTTTCTTTGAAATGGCTGGGCGGTTTCCTTTTCTGTAGCCCTGACATAATGGTGTGTTGATGAGTCTGTGTGTACTTTCCTTTCCTGTAGCCATGAATTATAATGCTGCATTTTGGTTGTCTATAGAGATGATTTGCCGCGGTGATTATGCGCTGGACTTTCCTGGAATGATGTTGCCGTGCTGAAATGATTATAGGGAGGTGGGAGGGCAAATTGGTCAAGTGATTATGCGGTTTCTTATTCTGTTGCATTGAAATGATGTTGCCGTGCTGAATTTGTTTTGAGGTAAGGTGGGAGGGCAAATTGGTCAAGTTGAAAATATGTGTGACGAAACCTCTGACCGGAGGTTCTTCCTTTTTAGATGGTAGAGATAGAGATAGAGATAGAGATAGAGATAGAGATAGAGATAGAGACTCAATGAAGGAAACATGATAATCTGATGATGCTGTGTAGGCGCCATTTATAGTTAGGCGCCAAATGAAGCTGTGTTCTTCTCTTCTTCTGAAGATAAGGGCTCCAGCGCCTGAATTTGAGCGAAGAGCTCGATGAACTCAGCTATTGCTTGTATGGATAATGGATAGTGTACATCTCAAGTCTGAAACCCAGCAAGTGCAGGGCTTTGACCATTCAGCCTTCTGTCCAACCAGAAGTTCATATGCTCCTTGCCTTAGCTGATAATCTCGCCTGCCCATGGAATGTGTGGGAACAAATAATGTTAATGATATTAATTCCCCAATATATGTGTTTCGTGGTTTCGCATGTCAATGCTCCTTTTGTGCGGCGTATCGTGTTGATTTGCGAGTCATAAAGTTCGATACCTAAGGGCATCTTCAACGGGACGACGCAAACAGATGTTGAGCGACCATTTGCGTCCGTCGCCGAAAAATGTGTCTGGTACCATCTCCAGCGGGGTGACGCAAAGTGACCGGGCTGTCCGCGGCGATGTAAATCTGACCTAAATATGTGCCTCGGATGCGTCTCTGCGGATGCTGCGTGGACGCGCAAAGTATCCGCCAGCGTCATGCGTCTTCTTAGCGGCGCTAGTACTGGAGCCAAGGCGTTGCTTCGGCAGTCTGCGACCGCGTAAATGGCGATGCCTTGCGTGGCGCGCGGCCGTCGCCTACCCCTACACACGAAGTAATGGCGATGCCACGCGTGCCGCAGCCATCTCCGTGCCTCCGACCTATATAAACAGGGGCGCGAGCATCTCATCCCCCACACTAAACCTAGCCACCGCACAACCTCCACCGTAGCGCCGCTGCCGCTCAGCCTCCACCGGAACCACCATGAGCAGCGCCGGCCGCGGCCAGGCTGCCGCGCCTTCACCTCCACCTCCACCTCCCACTCCACCTCCCACTCCACCTCCCCCGGCCTCGAGCTCCAACGAGGAGTTCGACGACGACGACAGCGTCGATGACCTCCTCGACCCGGTCAGGGACGCCAAGGCCTTGGCTGAAGCGGAAAAGGAAGCAGATGAGGAGCGGGTGGTCCACGCGGCGTTCGACGCCGAGATGGAACGCTGCAGGGTGGCGGCCGCCGCAGCCGCAGAGGACGACGACTCCGACATCTCATGGTCTTCCGATGACCCTGATGCATCTACCCCGGAGGAGAAGGCGGCGGAGCAGAGGGCGTTAGTCGAGCCCTTCGAGATGCTCAAGGACAACGCCGCGAACGCGAGGCTGCGACAGTGTCTGCTAGAGGACGCGGCGGTGCACCGAGCCCTAGCGGCCGCACGGCAGGCAGTGGAGAAGCAGACGACGGAGGGACGCAACTATGGGGCCGAGCCGTCAGGCAGCTAGTCTAGGCTTCTACAATTACTTTGTATAGTTTCTATGTAGTAGTTTCTATGTTTTTTAAATATGTTGCAAATCTAAAAATGGATCGCTCCGCAGGGAGCACACCCAGATGCAAACGAACGCGCGGACAAAATATATCCACGGGGCGACGCAAACTGACGCTGATCACTTTTAGGCGTTCGATATGCGTCACCTAAATCCTAACGGAAGATACCATATGTCGGAGATACACGGCCTCGCATCCACGCGCCTACAAAAGGGAGACATCTCGGTCGACGATCATGTTCTCGTGAGTGTAATCTGCCATCCGAGGAAGCAGATCAGTGTCGATGGCACGACCAATCATCGGCAGCTTGAGCTCTATCGTTCTCGTGCTGATTCTGGCATGGTCCATCGGGACAATCGCCGTCCGTGGCTACAACACAACGGAGTGGACCGTCGGCGGCGACAAGGGGTGGAGCTTCGGCGTCGCCGGCTGGGAGAACGACAAGCCAATCCAGGCCGGCGACATGCTAGGTGAGTGATACCGATCGTGCTTAAACAGGAACGGCAAAATGGATCGATCGTTTTATTAATATTTGATTGATTTGATTGTCATCTCTGGAAGTGTTCAAGTACAAACCGGGAGCACACAACGTGGTGGAGGTGGATGTGGTTGGGTACATGGAGTGCAAGGCCCCCGACGGCGCCAAGGTTCACTCCACCGGCAACGACCGCTTCGAGATGCCCGGCGGCAAGGCCTACTACATCTGCTCCATTCCTGGCCACTGCGAGAAAGGCATGAGGATAGGCATACCGCCTAGATAGATAGATTGATGAATAGTCTCCATATTAGACACCGACTACCCTATTCTCTCGCTGGCTGAGTTCCGCAAGAAATAAATTTATATACTGTATTGTGTTACATGCTACAAACTTTGTTTTTGTACGAACTCAATTTAGAGTGAGCATCTCTAAGACTGTAACTAAAGTGAAGTCTAATCCTTTCTAGCGGTGTCTTCATTTTCACTACCATTAAGTTTTATCCCGTAACACAGACCCCGTAGGTCTAGCATTTTCGATCATTTATCCGTGAAACTCAATACGACTATTCCTTTCTTGCGATGTCTTCATCTCCAGTAATCTAAGCATTTCTCTCTTAGATTCAATAAGAGTTTTCCTTTCTAGAGGTGTCTTCATCTCCACTAACTTCAATATTTCTCTGTTGAGAGTTTTCACTCGAATGACCTTGACACTCATTCAAGGTTCCTCATGCGGCATGTCTCCGGTCAAACTATATAATTTTTTTTTTCCATAAAGGGATATTAATATCAGGAGATACCATCATACCAAATACACCTAGCCACTGCAACAACACAATACCTTAATGGCAGTACGGATGCACACATCCAACAAAGAGAAAAAACTAAGAAATAAAAGTCAAATAACATCATTCTAGCCCTAGCAACAACAATACATCCACCACGAAGACAACAACTGAACTTCAGACTCTCCAAAAGCAACGCCTCCAAGATGGAAACGGTGCACAAGGGCGGCTGTCGCTTGATCAAAGATCTTATGTTTTCCCGCTCTCAAAACAATGTCTTCAGTAAGATCATTGCCAGGCACAACCAATTAAGGCATGATCTTGGATTTTCACCTTGAAAGGTAAGACTCTGAACTTCACATGTGTTGCCGCACCCACATACATAATGCAACTGCGAAGCCTGGAAACACCAAGCAAGTCCCTCAATAGAGCAGTGATAAGGGGTGGCCCGATCTTCTCAGTAAGCAACGGTGGTGATGATGATCACAGGGTGATAGCAGCGGAGAAACACGACGATGAAGTGGATGATAACTTGTATGACGAAACGAGATCTCTCTATTGGTCCCTGTCGCCAATGCAACAGCTCTCAACCCTGCAAGATATTCGCAACTCCACACACTTGCGCACGTAGCCGCCGACCACGAAGCGGTAAGTTGCAATCGTCTAATTCCCAATGGAACAGAAGATCACACAAGACTTTTTCAGGATCTACACAATATCAAGCAATATGGTGTAGGGATTCAATAGTTTTGCTAGAGCAAACAACTAAGAACTAGGGTTTATCTTAATCGAGGTCTAAAGCAGCTAGGGGGGCGTCCTGGGCACTTATATAGGTGTCCGGGACGAGTTCTGGTCGAAAAGATACAAGAATAACCGACCCAGAATAGATCTGGCCGAGACAGACAGACTCGGACGAATCCGGTCTGGAATCCGGTCAACCGGGCCAGGGACCGGGTCGGCCGGTCTGGCGTCCGGTCGACCGGGCGGCAACCGGAAACTTCGCAACTTTCCGGTTGTTGCCCGGTACGATGCATCATTTCCGGTTGGCGGCCGGTTGGCGACCGGTCAACCGGGCTGGGGACCGGGCTGGCCGGTCTGGGGCCCGGTCGGACCGGGTTCTGGACCGGCCTGGACGTCGTCTTCTCCTCTCGCGCATGCCTCCCGCTCCTCCCTCGCGCGACCATGAGATATCTTCATGTCCAGCTCCATGTCCAGCTTCACGTCCATCTTGACGTCCGTCTTCATGTCCAGCTGCTCCTCTACTCCTCGTGCGACGCTCGTCTCCTCTTGATACCTCATGATACATAAGTAATAGGATTTAGGCAGTATAAAGTTCTCATCAATCAAAGTACCGTTTAGAAACAAGTTCACATGTTGTTTAAGTAGCTTCGCACGAGCCCTTGTAATTGGTCCAATCCGAACTTCATTGGACTTGAGCTTCACAACGAGGTTCATCTTCATTTATTAATGACGGAGGTAGTGGTGTAGTAGGGATGTCCTCATCATCTCCCCCTTCAAAAGGCGTCGACCCCGACGCTCCAAGGTCTTCTCCGTCATATGGTGTCAAATCAGCAACATTGAAAGAATTACCGACACCAAACTCATCAACTCGGAAGATCTATCGAGTATGCATTATCATTGATCTTGGCAAGCACTTTGTAAGGACCAGCACCACGAGGCTTCAACTTAGACTTCCGCAGCTTCGGGAACCTATCCTTGCGAAAATGTACCCAGACCATATCACCAGGCTTGAACAACATCTCTTTGCGCTTCTTGTTCATCCTTGCAGCATTGCTCTTGCCTTTCTTCTCGATCAACTCTCTAGTCTTCACATGGATCTTATGCACAAAATCTGCCCTCTTGGATGCCTCCATATTAACTCTCTCATGTATGGGCAAAGGCAACAAGTCAAGTGGAGTAATGGGTTTAAAACCATACACCACCTCAAAAGGACACAGCTCCGTGGTAGAATGTACCGCCCTGTTGTAAGCAAACTCTACATGCGGCAAACACTCTTCCAACTCCTTCAGGTTCTTCTTGATCATGGATCTCAACAGTTGTGACAAGGTTCGATTCACCACCTCAGTTTGACCATCAGTTTAGGGATGACAAGTAGTACTGAACAGTAGCTTCTTCCCTAGCTTTCCCCAAAGTGTCTTCCAGAAGTAGCTCATGAACTTCACATCATGATCAGAAACAATAGTCTTCGGGACTCCATGTAGTCGAACAATCTCCCTGAAAAACAGGTTAGCAATATGCGACGCATCGTCGCTTTTGTGGCAGGCAATAAAGTGTGACATTTTAGAAAATCTATCCACTACCACAAATATAGAATCATGGCCTCGTTTAGTACGTGGCAAACCCAACACAAAATCCATACTAATATCTTCCCAAGGTGTAGTAGGTGCCGGTAACGGAGTATACAAACCATGAGGCTTCAGCTTGGACTTGGACTTGTTGCAAGTAATGTACCTCTTCACATACCTGTCCACATCCCGCCTCATCTTTGGCCAATAAAAATGATCAGCGAGCATGAGTAGCGTCTTCTCACGCCCAAAGTGACCCATCAAACCTCCAGCATGTGATTCCTGCAATAAGAGCAAACGCACAGACGATTCGGGAACACATAGTTTGTTAGCTCTAAACAAGAACCCATCGTGTATGTGATACTTTTCCCATGCTTTACCCATAACACACAAGCGGTACGGTTCAGCAAAATCATGATCAATCGCATATAAATCACATAACACCTCTAATCCAGGAATTTTAACATCAAGATGGGTTAATAGCATAGTCTTCCTAGATAGAGCATTAGCAACAATATTATCTTTTCCCTTCTTATGCTTAATAATATATGGAAAAGACTCAATGAACTCAACCCACTTAGCAAGACGCCTATGCAAAGTAGATTGGGCTTTCAGATATTTCAAAGCTTCATGATCGGAATGTATGATAAATTCTTTTGGCCACAAATAATGTTGCCAAACCTCAAGAACTCTAATTAAAGCATACAATTCTTTATCATATATTGGATAGTTCAACTTAGCACCAGAAAGTTTCTCATAAAAATATGCAATTGGGCGACCCTCTTGCATCAACACACCACCAATTCCAATACCACTAGCATCACATTCAATCTCAAATTGTTTATTGAAATCAGGAAGTGCAAGCAACGGTGCAGAAGTTAACAATCGTTTCAGTTCATCAAAAGCATGATCTTGGGCAACGCCCCATTCAAATGCAACACCCTTTTTAGTCAATTCATTGAAAGGTGCAGCAATAGTAGAAAAATTGGGCACAAAACGGCGATAAAACCCAGCTTGACCATGAAAACTTCTTACTTGACTCACATTCATGGGAGTAGGCCAATTTTGAATAGCTTCAATTTTAGACACATCTACTTCTACTCCATGCTTAGAGACAACATAACCCGGAAATATGACCTTATCTTTGCAAAATGTGCACTTCTCAAGATTACCATAGAGTTTACTATCACGCAACACTTGCAAAACATGTCGAATATGTATAATATGATCAGATTCATTGCGGCTGTAGATTAATATGTCATCAAAATACACAACCACAAACTTGCCAATAAAATCACGCAAAACATGGTTCATCAGTCTCATGAAAGTGCTAGCTACATTAGTTAAACCAAAAGGCATTACTAACCACTCATATAAACCAAATTTTGTTTTAAAGGCGGTTTTCCACTCATCCCCTTCTTTCATCCTAATTTGATGATAACCACTACGCAAATCAATTTTAGTGAAAACAGCGAAGCACCACTCAATTCATCGAGCATATCCTCTAAGCGGGGAATAGGATGACGATATCGAATAGTAATGTTGTTTATCGCTCTACAATCTACGCACATACGCCATGTACCATCTTTCTTAGGAACAAGAATAACAGGAACAGCATAAGGACTAAGGCTTATGCGGATATAACCTTTGTCGAGTAGCGCTTGTACTTGCTTCTGTATCTCCTTCGTCTCTTCGGGGTTCGTTCTATATGGTGCCCGATTGGGTAGCGAAGCTCCGGAATCAAGTCGATTTGGTGCTCAATACCTCGCAATGGTGGAAGTCCTGCGGGTACCTCGTCCGGAAACACGTCGCCAAATTCCTGCAAAACATTAGAAACACCAATAGAAAGAGGGGTCATGTCGTTAGAAACCAAAACCGTACCCCTGTACAAGAGCACAAGAGGCATGGCTGTAGGATCCTCACTAAATTCTCCCATGTCTTCTTTGGTGGCTAATGAGACTAAGGAATTCACTCTCTCACTTTTCGTTATATCACTCACAACATTACAATTCTCTCGCCTATCTAATGAAGCATCCTCCAAGTTGACTTCAACTTTCTGGCGAGACTCATTGACAATTTGCTGTGGTGTCATAGGCTGTAAATTAATTTTCTTGCCCTTGAACTCCAAGTGATATGTATTAGCACGGCCATTGTGTTGCACGTAACGGTCATAGAGCCAAGGCCGTCCCAATAGTAGGTGACACACCGTCATAGGAACAACATCAAAATCAATGCAATCCTTATACGGTCCAATAGCAAACTCAACACGCACCATGTGGTTTACCTTCATCTCACCATTGTCGCTCAACCACTGAATATAGTATGGATGCGGGTGCGGTAGATACTTCAACTTCAGCTTGGTACATAACTCCTTGCTTGCTAAATTGCGGCAACTCCCGCCATCAATAATGACCTTGCAAGCCTTGGCAGGACCAACTAAAGCCTTTGTTTGGAACAAATTGCAGCGCTGAGTAGATGCACTAGGCAACACATTAAGAGCACGCTGCGACACAACAATGGTGCGAGCATCAGACGGATATGCATCTTCACCATCAGTGTCATAGTCATCATCTTCCGGAGCATTAGGATCAACATCATCTCCAGTCTCGTATTCATTGTCCTCATTGATAATCATGACTTTGCGGTTAGGACAATCTCTCTTGAAGTGACCCTTGCCACCACATGTATGACAAACCATATCACGGTTACACGCAGTAGACACATTAGAACCACTCGTACTTGCAGCAGATTCGGACTTCTTTGTGTTAGACACATTGGAGACCGGCTTACTAGGCGGAGTAGAGTAAGGTGCGGAGCGCGTCGAAGGCGCCGGCGCCGAAGATGGTGCCGCGCGGGGTGTGAAACGCCCACCTCCTGTAGCTCGACCTTTGATCTTTGCTTCGTCAGCCAACTGTGATTCATCTTCTCTTGCATGATGTAACAATTGATTCATATTGGTGTAGTTGTAGTGACGAACAATGCCTTTGATATCATACTTCAAACCGTTGAGTAAACGCTGCATTGTCATCTCAAGAGACTCACGGACACGGCCACGCTGCATAAGCATCTCCATCTCCATGTAGTATTCATCCACAGTCTTCACACCTTGTCTCAATAGAGTCAGCTTATCATATATATTCCGCAAGTAATTTGTAGGCACAAAGCGAGAAGTCATTGCCTCCTTCATGGCACACCATGTGCGTATAGGCTGCTCACCATCCTCATCATCTCTGTTACGAACAAAAGCATCCCACCAACGCAAAGCGTAGCCATCAAACTCGGAAGAAGCAAGCTTGATCTTCCGGTCTTCAGTATAATGTGGATGTAAGCTCCACAACTTCTCAATCTTGAGCTCCCAAGTGAGGTATTCTTCAACATCAGCTCCTCCTTCAAACTTGGGGATAGAAAACTTGGGCTTACCCAAACCATCTTCCTCATCTTGTCCACGACCATTGCGGCCAAGTGGAACCCAACCACGAGGACGATGACCACGTGGCGCATCACGAGCATTGTGTGCGTCATCTTGAAGCTCAGGATCTTCGTCATCTTCTTGTTGTTGTTGCGCGGTCAAATTCTCAACAGCTAAGCGCAAATCAGCAAGATTACGTTGTACATCCGTCATTTGATCTTGCATGGTAGTGACGGTCACATGAGTAGCATCCAGCTTTTGGGAAATCTCATCAATCTTCCCATTAAGCACCTCGTTCTGAGCGTGGAATTCACGTCGCATCTCATTACGAAGAGCCTCATACTCCCTCCATGTGATGATATCTGCAGCACTCTTGTTTTCCTGGTTAACAATTTTATGATCACTAGCAGACATCGTTAGTATATTAGTGCACTAAATCAAAAATATATTATGGTACTCTCACAACTCACTCAAAATTGATAAGAAAAGGAAATCTTACCGTTCCAAAGTAAATTAGTGTTGCTTACCACTTGTAGTAACAACTAGTGCACGGATGTAGCGAAGCGAATATCAAGGGTATAAAAACAAATCACACGACAAAGCAGGGTATATGTAGGGCTGTAGGTAGGCTACATATTTGCACCAATAACAAGCTCTAGCGCTGACCGTAGACAACCAAAGATACTCACACAAGGCGATATAATGGGGCAATGCAACTATATGTGGGAAAGGTTGCAATGCACAAGAGAGACGCTAGCAAAGCTCAACGAAACAGGCACAAGATTGCTCAACTACGGGTGCAGAAAAGTAAACTTAGGCCTTCACTTGACTCAACTAGCACGACACTTTTCTTGTTGGATTTTCTTTTTGTAGAACACACGCAGCTATATTGCTCTTTTTGCTTATTTTCAATTTTCTCTTTTGTTTTTTTTTTGATTTTCTGACACAACTCCTAGATAACACGGCCAACAGAAAAATGCAAAGCACCGATAACCTAACGAGCAGCCTGTCGAGCGGTAAAACTAGACTCTTCTGGGGAAGTTCCTAGTCACTTTATATCGAAAGGCTGTGTCTATGGTTGGGAACAAGCACACTGTACGCTATGTGGACTCGGAGTAACAAAACTGACACACTATGATAAACTAGAGGATAGAGAAAACACAAACCCTAACAATACTAGATGGAAAGAAAAAGATACGCAAAAACAACTACGAAAAGCAACTAAAACTCGAAATTAGTGCAATCTAAGGCTATGGCAAACCCTAACCCTAATTTTTTTATGGCTTTTTCTGTAAAGGAAAAACACTCACAACTCAACTATGGGGTGGATTGTGGATGGCTTACCGAGGAAAACTGGAACTCTGATACCAAGATGATAAGGGGTGGCCCGATCTTCTCAGTAAGCAACGGTGGTGATGATGATCACGGGGTGATAGCAGCGGAGAAACACGACGATGAAGTGGATGATAACTTGTATGACGCAACGAGATCTCTCGATTGGTCCCTGTCGCCAATGCAACAGCTCTCAACCCTGCAAGATATTCGCAACTCCACACACTTGCGCACGTAGCCGCCGACCACGAAGCGGTAAGTTGCAACCGTCTAATTCCCAATGGAATAGCAGATCACACAAGACTTTTTCAGGATCTACACAATATCAAGCAATATGGTGTAGGGATTCAATAGTTTTGCTAGAGCAAACAACTAAGAACTAGGGTTTATCTTAAACGAGGTCTAAAGCAGCTAGGGGGCGTCCTGGGCACTTATATAGGTGTCCGGGACGAGTTCTGGTCGAAAAGATACAAGAATAACCGACCCAGAATAGATCTGGTCGAGACAGACTCGGACGAATCCGGTCTGGAATCCGGTCAACCGGGCCAGGGACCGGGTAGGCCGGTCTGGCGTCCGGTCGACCGGGCGGCAACCGGAAACTTCGCAACTTTCCGGTTGTTGCCCGGTATGATGCATCATTTCCGGTTGGCGGCCGGTTGGTGACCGGTCAACCGGGCTGGGGACCGGGCTGGCCGGTCTGGGGCCCGGTCGGACCGGGTTCTGGACCGGCCTGGACGTCGTCTTCTCCTCTCGCGCATGCCTCCCGCTCCTCCCTCGCGCGACCATGAGATATCTTCATGTCCAGCTCCATGTCCAGCTTCACGTCCATCTTGACGTCCGTCTTCATGTCCAGTTGCTCCTCTACTCCTCGTGCGACGCTCGTCTCCTCTTGATACCTGATGATACATAAGTAATAGGATTTAGGCAGTATAAAGTTCTCATCAATCAAAGTACCGTTTAGAAACAAGTTCACCTGTTGTTTAAGTAGCTTCGCACGAGCCCTTATAATTGGTCCAATCCGAACTTCATTGGACTTGAGCTTCACAGCAGGTTCATCTTCATTTATTAATGACGGAGGTAGTGGTGTAGTAGGGATGTCCTCATCAAGCAGAGACTTAAACCTCCATTGCCTGTTCTCCAATCCAGCCATCATGATATCCTCCGTCTTTGACTTCACTATGGATCAAAATGTCACCAGCTGGCAAGAAAGAACATAGCTTCGCGCCGCTCCCTCAATACCAAACGGTCGGAATAAAAACATGGGTGCGCGTGATCGAATACCTTATGATCCAGCAAACTCCAGACAATAGATGCATCGTTACATTCACCGACGGAGCCTTCCGAAACTCACCACTCCAGCCAAATCAAGATAAACAGGCTTGAAGAAGGTCTTCATCTTCGAACAAGAGAAACCCTAGGACCACCACATATTATTCAGGTCGGGCCCCAACGCCGCCAATCATCCGAGGCCAGCCGAGGCAATGCGGAGCCTAGGAAACGCCCGGCAGCCAGCCATCCCTCCACTGGCAACAGCCACGATCGCGGAGAGGGCAAGGAGAAGACCAACCTAGGGTTTTCACGCAATTCGGCCTGTCCCACCCCACACCTTCCCTGCCAGCATGACCCGCCACCGGAGGCCACCATCACCACCAGGAGGATGCCGCGCAAAACACAGTCAACCGCTGCTCCAGGCGCGCCGCCGCATGTGGTATAGCCACTAGGCCGTGGTGCCCAGCGACCGCACCACGCCCACACCATGGAAGATCCGTCCTGCGGCATTCCTCCACGGAAGGGGGCGAACAGACCTCGTCACCGCTGGTAGCAGCCAATCTTTGCTTGGTCGCTCCCTCTGGCGGAGGCGGGAGGAGGAAGGAGGGGAGGATGGAGGGCTGCTGGCGGCAGTAGGAATTTTAGGGTTCCCCCGTCGCCACGCGGGGCGAGAGGGGAACGGAGGGTAACGAGGGGGTCAAACTACATGTACATACATCAGTATAACAATCAAACTATAAGAATTATGTTTAGCGTCTCTCTCTTGTAGGGCACCGTGTGCAGTGTAGTAGCCCCTCGAGTAGGATACATGAGCCGTTGTGTCAGCAAACGGACCAGTCCAGTGTATGGAGTATCCACCTCCACCGCAATCTTCGACCCCATCCCCGTTTATCGACTACAAATACCCGCCATCGGCTTCCGTCTCCGTCAGGCTCATTCCGGCCGAACCATATTTCACACCATGGCTCGCCTGGCAGCCACCGCAGTGCTCCTGCTCTCCCTGCTAGCCCTCGCCAACTGCCGCGTCCTTGAGGCGGAGCCCGAAACCGTCGTCGCAATCTCCGACGAGCAGCAGGGCCAGGCCGATCCCGCCGTCCTACAGGAGACGGACGCTGCTGAGGCGATTCCGAGTGTCACTACTGCATAATAGGCCTTTAGTGACAGGCACAAAAGGCATGTTAGTGACAGGCAAAGCGCCTGTCACTAATGACTAGTCACTGGTATTAGGTTACTAGTGACTGGCAATGTGCCTGTCACTAGTGTGCATACTAATGACAGATAAAAAGAGATGCATGTCACTAGTTGCGATGGAAGGCCACGGCCATGAGGTTGTTTTAGCGACTGGCTCATTAGCCTGCCTGTCACTGGTTTGAATTTTCATAATAATAAAAAATAAATGTTTTTTGCACGAATATTCCAGATAGCACAATAAGATGTTATAAAAAATAAAATGCATTTTCCGCGACTATTTGAGATTTCACAATAAGGGATATCCAATGATACGTTCACATCACCCAATATGGCATAACATTTGCACAGAAGTTGCAATCTATCTCATCAAACTATTCACATACATGCTCCATGAACTTAATCTTATCAAGTTCTGCATCCGCTGCTATCCAAGGAAGAACTAGGGTTTAGAGGCTTGTCTCAGTGTTGATATCTTTTATTCCATGTTCACTTGATACATATGGTTTGTTCAATATGGTAGGAGCTGGTCGAGCATGGCCTCGCACTCCTCCACAAGCTGGTATAGGAGGTCAGTGTTGAAGAAAGGCTGGAGCAACACATTTTGAATGAAGGGGAGACGGATAAAGGCCCCAGTTCTCTTGTCATATTTCTTGAGAATCTTGACCAGACCTGTAATGGCAAAAGGGAACATAAGCATCATAGATAATGGAAAATAAAAGGAATTAATTAGGACTCCGTAATAGGTTAGACAGGGTATATCGATGCATGAGCGTAGCCAGAACAGTAGAAGGAATTAACTGGGGCTCCGTAATATATGCAACAATGCACCTTTTTCGATAAAATGCAGCAATGCACTTACAAACAAAGGAACCCCACAAAAGTTTTGAAGTTACCAAACAGTACACACTTTGGCCTATAAATTCAGAGATGTGCATCTAATTAAGTCTACTTTGCTAAAATGACATCAACTTGGTCATATGGTTCTGACTCGAGTTATTTACATAACACCAAAGGGGTCTTCAGTAGATATAATAATGCAAACAAATGATATGTACAGAGAAAGGTAACTACTCTAGGCTACTACAGTAGAATAATTCAATCATTTTCAAAAGATGTGCAGATATGAAGCAGCAGGTCAAGGAACATAATCAATCACCTTCCCAAACTTCTCCATGTGCTTGGCCTGCTGCGAGATGGCCACCGACAGGCTACATAGAAGCAGGTAATATGCATCATCAGTAAAAGAAATTCAAACTCTTGTAGCACAGATATAGAACCAGAAAAAAAAGCCTAACCAACAGCAGTTAAGAACAGCCGCCTCCATCGACTATTTCAGTGCTAGTCTAAACTACTTATAAAAGCAAGACTTTGGCAGAAACAATTGATCTCAGCTGTTAATTCTTGTGCATCGAACAGTCCGCATCGCTACAATGACGAGCGCCTCAGCCTAACCACAATAATTAGAGCCCTGCGACTGCCCACCGCTTCCCGACGCAATTGCACAGCCCATCCAGAATCCTCGCCGTCGCCTAGGACGACTATCCTGGTTGCTTCCCGGATCAGGAACCGCGGCTACCGAGTTGGTGGCTCGGTGGCAGGCGTCTTAATTCGAAGTGTCGCGCCACAAGCCTGGCAAGTGCCCTCTGAATGTTGAGAAGACAAAATGTATGCAGGAGATCCCGTGTGGTTGCTCGGTGAGTACAGTAGGTATTTTTCGTGGAGATGGAACAGTAGGATATTTTCTTACATGGACTAATAAGATGAGTAAATTACCAGGGAAAGTTGGAGCAATGATTGCTGTGTGCGATGTGACAAGGAGTTTCAAGGTAAAAGCCTGTTGTGGTGTACGGCAATACTCTGAAAAAAGATTAAAAAAATGTACATGACGCTTTAACTCATTTTTTGTGCGGACCATTGCAGTGGGCTACTTGAAAAATGAGCAGCAGCAAATTTTGTATACCATGATAGCGACATACCCATTTTACTGGACATGGATGAGGTATAAAACTAGTATCAACATTAACACAAACTAATTACTGCATGCTTTTTGTATATTAAATAGTAGTGTGCTTGTGTAAAAAAGTTTTATACTAAAATCTGATTAAGTTGTAGTGTGCAGACTAAAATAGTATGAATTAGCTCGCAGTACAAAACAATGAGTAGTCAGTTAATCTTAATGGTGCCCATACAGTGAATGCACTGTGTCTGAATGTGGTTACATTACAATCTGTAGTGTATAAATTAATTGCATTGCTTGCAGTATTGCATAATTTACAGGATAGAAGTAAACAAAAAATAAAGGCCTGCATTTATCCTCGGCATTTACTAACATAGAGAAGTGTTTGCTTACATGTAAATTCAAACTAGACCACAAGTTTGCATCAGTGTCACCTGTTAACTAGATAACAAGTTGAGGTGACTCGGGAGTTCCGAGGGGAGGCTTGTGAGACAACGGCTTTGGTGATGAGCAAGGTTTCGTAGCGCAAGGTCTTGTTAGTCGGCTCCGGCATGTCTGAGTGCCTTCGTGTTGGTCTTCTCTTGATGTGAAGTCAAAGCTGCCTTGAGCGGTGTACGATGATCTTCGAGGGGTGGTCCGGCGGTGAAGGTCCTATTCGGCGCAGATCTTGCGCATCTCCTCTCTAGGGCTCGTCTTCAGTATCGGAGCTGCCGGCCTCTTCTCGCGGGGCCATCTGTTTGGCATAAGCCGACTTGAGCTTCGCGTTTGTGTAGCTTCTGTGGGTAGCCCCCACGCAGTGGTGTGTGGGTGTGGGCATGGCCCGTTGTTGTAGTTTTTCGCCCGGTTTTCTCCTAAAAACTGGACACCTTGTGCTTAATGAATAGATGAGGCAAAGCTTTTGTCTCTGTTTCAAAAAAAATTCTAGTTTTATTTTTATCAGATATGACTAGTAAAATTGCCCGTGCGTTGGACCGGGTCTAAAATAAATCACACATGTTAGATTTAAAGTATACACGGATTTTAGTTGTATGATTGTTTTAGGTATGAATTTTGCGTTGTTTAAAAGAATTATAAGACGAGTCCATCTAAGTAAATGGATCCGATGATGGTTTGGAAGGACCAGCTTGGGGATGATAACAGCTCTCAGCTTTGCGACTATGTTGCCTCGGCTTGAACGATGATATCATTAGATTGCATGTAAATGACGCGCGAGGACAAAGGCATGCTACATAGCAAAGAACGCCGGTAGGACGAAGGTTGACGCCCAAACCAACCACGAGGTTGTTGGTTCGCTGTGGGGAAGGGGGCACGTGAGTCCACCCTTTGTCCGCAAACATGTCCGTTTGTTCAATTTTTCAAAAAAAAAAAATAATACCAACGAAATCCTTTAACTAAAAAAAGAGATTGGAGTGAAAAAAATTTAGCCGGCTATTCAAATTTTCATTTGAAATACTCCCTCTAGATCGGTTTAATAGGCACGCATGTAGTTTAACACATTGCTTTGGCCATTATTTTTGTCCAATAAATATGAAATATATGTCACAAAAATTATATCGTTAAAATCTTTTTTAATATAAATCTAATGATATAGATTGTCTAGACATGTAATATATAAATGAATGGTCAAACTTTATCATAAATTGGTTGTGCACATACTCCCGCGATTTATAATAAGTGTCATGATTTAAGTTATGGATTAGTAGGAGTAGTTTTTAAATCCAAATCTGATTTTGTATGTACATATGGTATACAAATATATTGAGAACCAACCTGAGGTTGGGTGGTTAGGTGGATGGTTGTACCCCTAGCCCATCAGAGTTCAAACCCCAGGTCTGACATCTGTGTGTCTCATAAAGGTGGAATATTCATTCAGTGGGAGGCGACGTTCCCGTCGACAGCGAGGCGTCTATGGTGACTTCGTCAATTTCAAGATCCAATCCGCCGGCTCAATCTTCGGAGGTGCTCATAGGGATAGGTGTGCGTGTGTGCGTTCATAGGGGTAAGTGTATGCGCGTATATGTGAGCGTCTGCGTTTGTACTGTGTTTCTCAAAAAAAAAATGTACACAAATATCTCCTATACAAATGCACCAAAAAGTACACAAATTTCTTATGGAAAGCACAAAAAGTACACACATCTTGTATACACTCACCTAGAACAACATCAGGAACTAAATATGCACATCTTCTGCCATTCATTGCCATCGCCTATCCACCGAACACAACAATCACCTCTCTGTCCAGTTCACATTAGCTAGGTCCGCCCCATCTCGCTTTCAATACGTTCTCATTAGCACTGAACTAAACTGCAGGGCTGTACTGAACTGTCCTGCGCTAGCTACCCAGAGCAGAGCTCATCGGTGTTGGCCGCGCCAACGACGAAAGCACGCGATATCACGGCCTAGATCGACAGCAAGAGACATGCGCGTGCAGGAGCAGCAGCAGCCGCTTAGTCGCCTAGAGCGCTCCTGGAGAACCATCAGCAGCGCCCGTGAGAACGTCAGCCCAGATCGGGGAGAAGGGCCGCCGCCGCCATAGTCGGCCCTGCCGATGAGCCCTGTATGCGGGTGTTGACCTGAGGTGCGCTAGCAGTTGGAAGCCGCCTCCACCGTGCCTAGATGGCTGCGCCCCGCTGCGCCACCAGTGTCCCGTGAGGAGAAGCTCCGGGGATGGGGTCGATTCTGTGCCACGGGATGGGGGCGGAGGGGCAGGAGATCGGGTCAGGGGTGGGCACGGGATGCAGGCCTGGGCTGAGCGATGCGATGCAATGGTTCCACGGTGGGGAAGAGATTGTGCGAGCCGTTTTTTTTACTTGGCGGTGGCAGTGTCTGTAATTTAGGCAAAAATTAGGGGCAACAAAAAACGGACCAACAAGAAGCCTTATTTTCTTTATTATTAGGTATAGAATGGGCTTCCAATTCTACAAGTCAAAAGTTGGTTACAATTAAATTAGAACTAAAAGGAAGCGTATGTTCTATGATCACCTAGAGATGGCTTAATTGTTTGGTAGCTTAGTTCATAGCGTCCAAACCTGATCAGCCTTGTTGATGTACAATTGGTTGTGAAAACATGCACATCAAATAAATTTCATAGAAGAAAACGTGGCCCTGTTTAGGCCCAAAATTAGCACTTTGACATAGAAAAGATAGAGACAACTTTTTTTAAAACTGTAGAAGAGGAAAGAGTTTTTGCGTTTCAGCCTGGTATTTAGGGGTGGGCATAAAAAACCGAGCACTGAACACCGAACCGAACTAACCGGAACCGAAACCGAATACACCGAAACCTAATTAACCGAAAACAATTTCGGTGCTTAAATATGAAAAACCGAATTTATATTAGCAAATTCGGTTTTGACCATCTATTAACCGAAATAACCTTAAAACCGAGATATCGTTAACTGATAGCGTAACTATCTCATACATAGCTCAACTTTCATTCGTTGTAACTAATTTCGCCCCCAAACAAGCAAACTCCAAGCAGATCAAACTTCCAAGCATCTGTTTAATTTTATTTTGCTACATCTAGCTATGTACGAGTAGTTTACTACTACTATGTCATATGGTTCCTGGAGTTAGGAGCACTGGTAGTGTATACGTCCTTGTGTATGTGGGTCTAGCTTCTAGTCACGACAACTGCCAAGCTACTGCATGCCATCATACGTGCTTGACTTTTTATTTCCCATCACAATTATGCTAAATCGGTTAAAAACCGAACACCGAACCGAATTACCGGCTAACCGAATTACAAATAAATTAGAAAACCGATATAATTTCGGTTCTCATTTCTTATTACCCGAATTATATAAAAAAACGAAAAACCGAACCGAATTTTCGGTTAAAACCGAATGCCCAGGCCTACTGGTATTAGACATTAGTATTCTGCAGGGACCTCAGTTTTTGCGTTTCCCCGTGTTGTTCTGAATTCAGTGAACATGTTTAGTACGTACTAGGCCAGAACCAACTCAGTACTAGCTAGTTGATACGAAGAATAGTTCTTTGTAGCTTCATAAGACAAGAAGTTTTATACTGATTCCAAGAAACACTTGTTAGAATTATAGATCTGCTTCAGTTTTTACAGGTATAGCAGTATAATAATTGAAGTCTCAAACAATTGCAATTCCTCACTTTGACCATACAAACAATATTTAGCATTCTACTTCAATATCAAATATGTGTTCCGAACAGAGAAAGTTTCGCAACGGCGTGAGATACCTTTAGAGGTAGTCCGGCTTGGAGGAGCAGTGGTGCAGGCGCCGGTGTCCTCGCTTCAGGCAGAGGCGTCCTCGGACGGCGGCGTCCTCGCGTCGGGTGAACGGGCGGCGGCGCGGCGTTGGGGGTGCAGGGCGGCGTCCTAGGGTGGCGGCGTTGGGGATGAAGGGGAATGGCGCGGCGTTGGGGATGCAGGGCCGCGCGTGGCTTAGGGCGTCGGTCGCGTAGGGGGAGGGCGTCCACGCGTCGGGCGGCGGCGTTGGAGTGGGCTGGCGACTGGCGGCGCGGCGGAGTTGGAGTGGGCTGGCGGCGCGGCAGCGTTGGAGGGGTTGGCGGCGCTGCGCTTCGGACGGATCGCAGGGCGGCCGGCGCGGTGTGTCGAACGGGGCGCAGGGCGACCGGAGACCGGCGCGCGGAGAAGGGCGGCTGCAGTTGCGGATTGGGAGGGCGCTCGAGGTAATGGGGTAACGGGGGTACTCGGAATTTAATTAGGTGCCAATATTCCAAATACCTACGTCGTCCAATAGATCCGGCTCTATTTTTTTTTACTGCAAATGGGGATCGTCGTCGTTCTTTTATTGGCGGCTGATTTTGGCTGGACGCGCGCGACTCCAGGACGAATACAAGGCGACGATTCGCTGCAGTAAGTTTTTGGCCGGACTGTTCGCGCTTCGCGGCAGCTGGCTCACGAGCCACGAAGTTACAACTTACACAATCGAGTGGTTTGGCTGAACTGGTACGCCTACCGTGCGGGCGCCTGTGGCCGGCTCATGTAACAAGCGCCGGCCAGCCCAGGAAGATAGCGCCCGGGAAATACTGGCCCATGTCTAGTGACAGGCTCTTTTATCAGCCCATCACTAGTTAATTTTCCGTCCCGGCCGACCTATGAAACAAGGACCAGTGACATCCCTTTTTATGCACCTGTCACTGGTATTTTCTACTAGTGACAGGCTTATAGATGCCCGTCACTGACTATAGTTACTAGTGACAGGCATAACTTTGCCTGTCACTAATCACCCGGCGGCTATAAGCTTTTCTGTACTAGTGTGTTCCGACCGTCACGGTGGCCGAGGGCGTTCTCCGGCTCCCCTCCCACCGCCGCCCCTGCAGCCACGGGTACCTCCACCGTCTCATCCGTTGGGTGCGCCATCACGGCGGCCTGTCCCACCGCCGCAGCGCGTTCGCCGGCGCTGGCGAGGCCCGTGTCGTCCCTGCCTTCTTGGCCGAGGAGCCCAGGCAGGCGGAGCTGGAGGCTGTCGCGGAGCCTGACCCCGACACTCGCCCAGACACCGACGGCGAGCAGAAGCCGGTCCATGGCGAGGAGGAGGTGGATGGAGAGGAGAACGAGTCGGTGAAGGCGTGGAAGCGGGAGATGCTGAGGAGGTCCCGCGGCCACGGCCTCCGCTTCCACCACCTTCACCACCACCAGGAGCATGACGCCGGGGAGAAGGACGACAGCGACGTCCAGGAGCAGCAGAACAAGGCAGAAGGCGTAGCAGCCATGTACGCCAATCTGTTGAGCCGCCAGTTCCACCGTTACCACCACGGCGACCACCAGGAGCAGGAGAACAAGGAAGAAGGCGCGGGGGATATTCAGCTGCAGCACGTCAAGCTGTTCAGCCGCCACTTCCACCACCACCACGGCGAAGAGGAGCAGGAGCAGAAGGACAAGGAACAAGGCGCGGAGCGCGTACCCGTCGAGCTGCTGAGCCGCCCCTTCCACCACCACAACCACGGCGACGAGGAGCAGGAGGAGGAGACGGCGAGGAAATACTTCTTCCACCACCACCACCACAAGGACAGCGACAACGAGGTTGACGAAGTCGAAGAACTGGCAAGGAAGCTGAGCAAGGCGATCATGAGGAGGAGCTTCAGCCGCGGCGGCATGCACCACCACCACCACGGCCACTCCGAGGAGGGCGGCGTGAAGAAGTGGTTCAAGGGCGTCATGAACATGAACAGGTTCTAGCTAGGCGGGATGTGCATCTCGCCCCCGCGCGGCTGGTTGACTTGTCGTTTGATTACTTTAGTCGATTTGTGCACTGCGCCGTTTGCAGTGGAGAACTCTACCATTTCGTTTCCTGTTATATTCCACATCCCACTACGTAATAACTTCGGTTTATGTACTGGTGTGCTACTTCCTTGCTTGCGAGGCTTGTGAGATTGTACGAGTAGCCATGTGATTTGCTTCCCTCCAGATTAACTTTGTGTTGTTAATTTACATGTGCATTATTAGTTTATTACTATGTTATGGATTCTTTTTAAAATCTAGCAATCTCATCTATTTTCTCACGTGTACTGGTATGCTCATCGTGACTTTTATTCTTAGTGATAATCTGAGTGAAGTTAATCTTGTTCTGTACAAGCAAGCCATTTGATTTTGGATCCTCTCGTATGTCCGTCAGTCCCTCTGTTAAATAGTATCGATGGCATCAGGTTGGACAAGAAATGCATCATCGCTAGCTCAGGTTACAAAGCTATTGCCAATGAATGTATATGAGCAGGTAGCACTAATCGCTTTGGCGCTAACTCAGACTTTCCCTTTGTTATCTCAAGACGAATTCGGAAGTGTTTCAAGTGGAGAAGGTAACAACCAAATCTGCAAATTTCTGCATAAAAAGGAAGAGGAAAATGCGTGCAACACTCGATGAATTCCGTTTTCTTCGTGCTCGCACTTCAGGTGCGCCAGCGTTTTTGTATACGCTCTCCAGTTTGCTGACACTAGTGGAAAACGGGGCAATAGGCCCGGTCCATTTGGGCCTTTAGACCCGGTTCCCGAACCGGGACCAACTAGGCGGGACTAGTGGGGTACCTTTAGTCCCGGCTCAAAGATAAACCGGGCCTAAAGGCCTCAACACGTGGTGCGACCAGGGAGCTCCCGCTGGAAGGGCTTGGTCCCGGCTCGTGGTACGAACCGGGCCTATAGCTTCCGCCGCGGCAGAGAATTGCTATTTCTCTGCCGCGGCACAGATTTGGGCTGTACTCAGCAGCTCGCCGCGGCAGAGAAACAGCCTGTTTCCCTTGCCGCGGCAGAGTTTCAGCAATGCATATCTATATCATTCAAGAAACCACAAAAAATCGTCATGAATATATATAGACATCGTCAACAGTAGACGACATAGTCAACACAAGACACGTAATGCATGCATATTTACAATACAACTTTTCCCGAACGAATATCCTCCGCCGTCACGATCTTCCGATAGTGCTCTCCACCTGGGGTAAGGACCTCGGTAATAAAGAATCCCGCGATTTCCTCTTGAATTGCTTTTATTTGATCCGCTGTTATGAGAGTGTCCCGCAGGCGTGTCATCTATATTTAAAAAAGGAGATCAATATATGAATGGAACTCAATACAATAGATGGTACTAATTAAGATTAATTGTGAAAATTTGTTATCGTACACGAGTGTGGTGTATTTGGGGATCCCCACCCTTGGGACAGGCCATGTCACGCATGAAGGTGCAGACGTAGTATCCACATAAGTTATTCCCTTGTTCCCGCCTCATACACTTTACGAAAAAATAGTTCGATCAAACTAATAATCAAGCATCGTATTGAAAGTAAATATCATATATAAAGTTTCACGGACATAGCTATATATATAGTACTACTTACAGTGGTAATCTCTAAATGTAAGCTCCGGTTTCCACCATTCACCCGGAACAGTATTGATGAACCGTTTCCAAGCCCTGCCCGGCAAAAAATAATGAGTAAATGAGTAATTGATTAGTTGATGATATCTTCGAATTAGAGCAGATGAAGATGCCAATACGAAATTGATTGAAACTACCTCTCGGAGGATGGCAGCCATGTCCGCCCATTCCGCATATTCTCGTACGTTTCGAGTCCATGACGTTTACGACTCCAAGGTGAAGATCAATGATTAGGAGAATAAAATGGAAACTGCACAAGCATAGCTCAATGATTACGAGAATAAAGTGGAAGATGCACAAGCATAATGTATGTTATATATAACACTCACTTGAAGTTGTAGGGAAAGAATATATCCTCTTTGTCTCGCTTGCTTCTCTAAAAACATTACGATGTTGTCCTCTCGTGTCCTTGGCGAAGTCTCGAACCGTAACTTCATGAACTCGTGTTTGGGTCTATGAACCCCAGCGGTAGGAGCTTGCCTCTTTTGTATTCCAGACTTCTTCATTCTCGCATAATTAAATGTATAGCGTACACAAAGAATATAATGAGGATAATTGTTAGTGCAAATGAATGAGCTACAAACTTAATTACACAAATAAATCACTTACAGTGCAGTAGCAACCGATGACAGACTTTGTCGAGGGCGTCTTGATTGAATAATCGAAATCAGCTCGCATAACTCAAGGTTTATCTCGTCTTCCCCCGAAGTAATGCTCATCTCTAAGATACACCGTGAGGTAGGTTTCACATCTTCGACAAGCTTTCAGTACCAGCCATGCAACCTTCGCATCCGAGTCCCTAGACGCGCGAGCTCGCCAGGTTTGACGAGATCTTTTCCGTATCTATACGTGTTTACCACTTGAGCCGTTGGATAGTAATCTTCGTACTCAACCGATGCTCCCCGAGCTCTAGCCGCCCGTTCGATCATCGATGCCGTCTCCGGATCATGATATGGCTCCACGATGAAGTGGGGTACGGCCCGAATGTCCCGCTGTCCAAGCCGGGCGACTTTTTTTGCTTCTTTGCTCGCTCTAGAGGACCGTCCAAGAGAGCGGTCATAATCAGCTCTCAGCTCAGGTCTCTTCATTCTCGTCTCCGAGCAAAGTGCTTCACCGTCCGCGGTCGAATAAACACCTTCTTCGGCGCAAGAAACGCCTTTTGCTCTTCGCCCGCTTCATGTGGTAACAACTCCGGAGTCTCAGTGCCCTCATTGGAGTTGATGATCTCTTCGGAGCCGTAGGAGGTGCCGCGGACAGCCTTCCTCTTTGCTTAAGTGGAGGCGGCGGAGTCTCCCGACGAGGAGGAGGAGGAGGCGGCGGAGTATTTTCACGCGGAGCAGACCGGTCATGGATAGGGGAATCATCATCGCGCACAGGAGAATCATCACGCGGAGGAGACTCGTGTGGCGGAGGAGGCGGAGGTGGCATGCTTGTTGGCTTCTCACCCGGAAACACAATGTTCTCCTTCCGCCATTGCACGGTGGTTCTACGGGCTTCTCCCAGCTCTTTGATTTCCCCATCTTCACCCGCAGGGTGCTCAAGCACCAACCCCTCATAAGCGCTCATCACTTCATCCACCATCACAACAAAGAAAGTCGTCTTGGACCGAACGGCAATGGTAAGACCTTGTAGGTAAGAGGATGCCGACCGCCGCCTTGAAGGATAGGTTGAAAACTTTAACATGCAGCTCACAAGGACGGCTCTCGCGTGAGATCATCCACGGGGGGTAGCGAGGAGGCTCGACCACCCGGTCATCATCATCATCATTATCCACCTCGCCGAGAGGAAGCCACGCCGCTTTTCCGGTGTGGTTGAGATTGCGAACTGGGCGATGGCATTGAGCAAGTGCAGATCTACAGCCTGCCCCCGAGCCATCCGAGATGTAAGTACTTGGGTTACCATGCTTAATTGGGCTTGCATGGTGCTCATACCCTCCTCTAAGTTAGCCAGCGGTCTCGTTTCCTTGCCTTCCTCCTCTCATGGCTTTTATCAGTAAATCTCTTCCTTTCCGCAGAAAGCCATACTTCCACGGAACGGAGCCTCGCCGTGCCTCGTGTTCGTCCGCCGTGTTCTTTGTTCCCAAGGGCGCGTGTCAGCTCATCGTTCTCTCTTTCGGGCTGGAACAACCCCGCCTCCACGTCCCTATGTGCTTTTTCCAGTGGCATCAATGGGAACCTTCGGATGAGCTTTCTTATAGATGCACTTCCCCGTTTCCGGATCCAACGTTCCCCCAATCCCGTAGAACCACTCCTTGCACCGTTCGATCCAACCGTGTGTCCCTAATCTGATCCCTTTATCGGTCGGCCTCCGCCTCAGCTGCCCGCCACTTAGGACGGTTAGCCCCGTATCCACTCGGACCTGAATTTGGTGATATAGCTTCAACGCAGCATTTGCCTTATTTATTTCCGACCTTCTCTTAAATTCTTCTGACTCCGTGCCGTACTTCACGAATTCTTCCCAGTGAGTTTTTACCTTCTCATTGTCCGGAGTCTTCTTTATCTTGATAAGGCGGCGCAATCTTTTCTTGTGGCTCTTGAATAGTTCGGCCATCTTCTTCTTGCCAAACTCGCGGAGGGCCCGCTCCATCTTGGCCTTTTCAGCGTCACCCCCTCTTCGGGTACTATGTTGAAATGTGACATGAGCTTGTCCATAATGCTGTTTTTGGCTACATCATCGATATAAAGACCTTGACCTTCTTCCTCTCGCAGACAGCACTAGTCCCTTCGGCTTGTGCCATTCTCGAACGGTGATCGGGACGTGGTCCCTAACAAGCACTCCGCATTGAGCTATAAATGCCTTTGCACCTTTCTCTCGGAGCAATCGGTTTACCATCATTTTCGATGTGGGTGATGTCGTGCCTAACACCGTCATCCAACTTTTTGGCCGGGCCTCGCTTCCTCGACTTTACGTAACAAGTGCTCGATCCGGAGGGCTAAAAAAGAAATAATTCATAGTCAGTACAATTTAATTAGTTAATGCATCTAGTCGATCAACAGCGGCTTAATTAGTTTATATACCTCGGTGATAACTACAGTTCGGGAGCCATTATGATGATCTTGTTCCTCACCGGCGCCACTAGGATCTTCTTCCTCAATATTCTCCGCTCCCTCACCGGAGTCATTCAAATAAGTTGCGGTGACATCGTCACCGCCATCATCCGGAATAACGTCGTCGTCGCGATCATCCAGAGTACCGTTTGCTATGAGTTCCTCCATGAAATTTTCTTGAATTTCATCTCTCTCCATGCTTTCTACAACGACCTGCAAGCTATACATAGGAACCATCATATGATCAAATTAAGGATAATGCGTAAAACTGAAAAAATGGAGTTACATATGTGTAGTTCTTAACTAAGGATCGATAATATAGTGCTAAAAGCAGTATAGTGCAGTTACATGCATACATAGATCGGGTTCATGTTTATTTAACCCTAATACATATCAATCACTACTACAACCACTCAACCGCGCAGACCGGGTCCTAGAGGGCGCCGACCGGGTCCCGAGCCGCGCCGGGTGTGCCCCCAAAGCCACGGAACAACAACGGGAGCATAGCTAACATGAGATCCCCGCATAACGCTCCATCCGGTCCTATACATGTTGTCTAACGCGTACATGTAACGGCGAACGTGCTCGCCCTCCGCCGCAATGCGCTGAGCTACCTCCTCCGGCGGGGCCGGCTCCTCTCGAAACGACCGTGGCCCATAAGACCTCCACCATAGAATATCCGGGTCGACGACGGGACCCGGATTCCGCACCAAGGTGCGCGACCCGGAAGCTAAGACCTCCCAAGGCCACCCCGGCGGAGCCCGGTCCCGGACCTCCCCCATCTCGCTCCATCTCCTCGGTGAGAGTCGGACCACGGCCCGCCGGCCGCCGCCGTCGCGGCATCGTAGCTACGAAAACAAATCATATATGTATACTAATATAAATAAAAAACATGATATTGTGCTAAATAAAAAACTTCACTACTTTTGTACTAACGCCGCGTTCCACGACCCCGGATCGATCGATCCGGATCGGGGGTCGGGAACGACAGCGGGAGCGGTAGAGGGAATTGAACGACCGTATTTTGGGGGCGCCGGCACTACCGGCATCGCCACGGACTCGGCGCTCCTCCTCTCGCTCTTCTCTCTATTTCTCGACCCTAACTCTATGTCACGGCGGCGCCACCACGGACTCGGCACCGCCAGGGGCGCCGGCAGGGGCACCGCCACGGACTCGGCACCGGCAGGGGCGCCGACACTACCGGCGCGCGCGAAGAGGTTGTCCGCGCGGGGGTGGCGTCGACACAAATTGTAACTTTTTTTTCTAACTATACTAATTTAAATCTAACTAAATATTTCTAACTTTTCTAACTAAACTAACTAATCTAACAATCTAACAATCTAACAAAACTAACAAAACTAACTAATATAATAAATCTAACAATCTAACAAAAAATACAAAAAAATTAAAGAAGAACTTGGCCGGCCGCCGGTCGGCCGGCCGGAGGAGGGAGAGGGAGAGGGGAGCACCATACCTGCGCGCGCGGTGGCGTCGACGGCGGCGGAGGTCGACGGTGAGGAGGAGGCGCGCGACAAGGCGGCGGCCGGCGGTCGAGGCGGTGGGCGGCGCGGCAGAGGAGGAGGCGCGGGCGCGGCGAGGCGGAGGCGCGCGACAAGGTGGAGGCGGAGGCGAGAGTGGCGGCGGCCGGCGGTGGGCGGCGCGGTGGGCGGCAGAGGAGGAGGCGCGGGCGCGGTGGGCGGCAGAGGAGGAGGCGCGGGCGCGGCGGGCGGCGGAGGAGGAGGCGCGGGCGCGGCGAGGAGGAGGCGCGCGCGCGGCGGCGCGCGAGGCGGTGGGCGGCGCACGAGGCGGTGGGCGGCGCACGCGCGCGGTGGGCGGCGCGCGCGAGGCGGCGCGGTGTGCGCGCGTCGCGCTTGGCGCGGCGCGGTGAGCAAACGGGCAGCTCTGGCGGCGCGTTTACTACCTCCTCGGACGCGATTGATTTGAGCGAGTGAAGGCAGATGAGCAGATATACGCTCTTTTAGTCCCGGTTTGTAATACAAACCGGGTCCAAAGGCCAAATTTTTTTAAAAATTTTCATTCCCGCCTTATTTCAAATGAAAAAAGCCACCGCACTGCCCACCACCGCCACCGCCACACGTGTCCCTTCCCCGTGCCCCGCCGTCACCGCCATGTACGGGCCACCGCCGTGTACTGCCCACCACCGCCACCGCCGTGTACTGGCCACCGTCGGCACCGCCGTGTACTGCCCACCACCGCCACCGCCACACGTGTCCCTTCCCCGTGCCACGTGTCGCCGCCGCTTCCACGTGCCTCGCCCCGCCGCCACCGCCGTGCGACGTGTAGATCCCGCTTCCACGTGCCACGCCCGCCGCTTCCCCGCGCCACCTGCCGCCGCCGCTTCCACGTGCCACGCCCGCCGCTTCCCGCGCCACCTGTCGCCAAACTTGCCGCGTCGCTGTGCTATAAAGCGCCGCGTGCGCGCGGAACCACACGCCGCCGTCGCCTCCGTTCATTCGTCGCCGGGATGCCGCCGCGCCGTCGCGGCTCGTCCGGTTTCCGTGGCGTCCGAGCGCGGCCGAACGGTAGGTTCTACGCCGAGATGCGTGCCGGTGGCTTCCGGCTCACCCTCGGCACGTACAACACCCCGGAGCTGGCGGCGCGCGCTACGACGCGGCCGCATGGCGATTTCGGCGGCCACGGTGCGACATGAACTTCCCGCACGTCGAATCGCTAGAGGAGGCGGAGTTCCTCGCGCCGACGCCGTGCCTCGTCGACGACGAGGACCGTCGCCGCCACCGCCAGGTGCAGCGCCGGATCGCAATCGCCGAGCACGACGAGGAGTTGATGCGCCGTGGAGGGCGCAGCTTCCCCAACGACGTCGACAACACCGCCGCGTTCTTCGCTGACCTCCGGGCACAACGCAGGTCCAACAGCGCCATCGTCGGGCCGTCGCCGTGTTCGAGCTCGATAACCCGAATACAACTTGGGCCGACAACGACCCTCGGTGGGACGACATTTGGACCGAGACAACCTCCGACGACGAGTAGATCGACTAGACTAGTTGTTTATCTATATTATTGTATTTTCAATAAAGTCGTTGTGGCGTACGCCGATGATGAGAAAAGTTTCCCGCCGTATTACATGTGGAATTAAAGTACATAACTCAACTGAAAATTAATTAAGATACATGGCCGGATAGTACTCGTGCCTAGCCCTATAGTACTCGTGCCTAGCTCAACCGAAAATTAATTAAGATACATGGCCAGATAGTACTCGTGCCTAGCCCTATAGTACTCGTGCCTAGCTCAACTGAAAATTAATTAAGATACATGGCCGGATTCGACCGTTCGAGTCATTCAGCCATACTCGTGCCTCGGCCCTATAGTACTCGCCACCGTAGTCGTCGTAGTCGCCGTCATCATCGTCGCCGGCATCGGGGTCGCGGTAGTCAAACCTCGGCGGGAGAGCACGCGTGGGCCGGGACCGAGGGTAGCGCAGGCGGGGGCCACGGTGGGCCATGACGCCCGGGAGAGTTCTGGTCGCGCCACCACAGCCGACGGCCGGCCTCGTTGAAGTTCGAAGGAGGCGGGCCGCCGTCCTCGTGCCCGGCGAGCGCCCTCTCACGCCGATTGATGAAGAAGCTCTCCCAAGTCGGGCTGTAGCTCGGGATGCCACCGGGGATTCCTCCGCCGCTCTGGCGTGAGCTCGAAGTAGTAGTGGTTCGTGATGGCCATCTCGCGCGCCACACCTAGAGGGACAGGAGGGACCGGTACCCCTCCGACGCTCAGCAACCAGCCGGTAGGGACGCGGTAGCCCGGCGGGCAGGGGTAGTTCGACGCGCAAGCGCCTCCGCCTCCCGGAGGGTTAGAGATACGATGGAAGCCATGTGACCTGGTGATGAGGTTTGCAGATATGAGTCTAGATGTGATATGTAAATGGAGGCCAAGCCAACATATATATAGTGAAAAAATGGCGGGAGGACGGAGGCGGGAAGCAAGTGGAAAGCGCGGGAAGAAAAATAGGCGGGAACGCAAAGGGCGCCAAAACCGGTCGGTGGGATAAGGACGTGTGGGTAACCTTTAGTCCCGGCTGGTGGGTACAACCGGGAGTAAAGATCATTTTTTTGTCATATCTAACAAAAGTGTCGGTGGGATAAAGACGTGTGGGTAACCTTTAGTCCCGGCTGGTGGGTACAACCGGGACGAAAGATCCTTTTTTTGTCATCTAACAAAACCTGTCGGTGGGATAAAGACGTGTGGGTAACCTTTAGTCCCGGCTGGTGGGTACAACCGGGACTAAAGATCCTTTTTTGTCATCTAACAAAACTGTCGGTGGGATAAGGACGTGTGGGTAACCTTTAGTCCCGGCTGGTGGGTACAACCGGGACTAAAGATGTCGGCAGGATAAGAACGCATGGGTGGACGCACCGCTCGATGAGATAAAGCATGTAGCGCACGACGCCCGTCGAGTAGAAGCGGTGCTGTGCCTATAAAAGGAGCATCGATACGGCTTGCCAAGCAGATCAACAAGCCAAGCGGAGATTCATTCCCATGGATTGGAAAATCTCCCGTGGCGCAGCTTCTCGAAGATGTTGTTGGTGCACACGCCCTACGGCATCTTCGGAAGCCGCGCCTGGAATTTTTTCCCCGCAAGCCCGTGAACGACTACATCTCCTCTAACGAGTGTTGGGGAAAGGGTTGGGAAATCTCCCGTGGCGCAACTTCTCGAAGATGTCGTTGGTGCACAAGCCTTACGGCATCTTCGGAAGTTGCTCCTCGGAATTTTTTCCTGCAAGCCCCCGAACGACTACATCTCCTCTAATAGTGTTGGGGAAAGGGTTGGGAAATCTCCCGTGGCGCAGTTTCTCGAAGATGTTGTTGGTGCACATGCCCTACGGCATCTTCGGAAACTGCGCCTCGAATTTTTCCCCCGCAAACCCGTGAACGACTACATCTCCTCTATATATATGGTACAAAAAGCCAACCACATCTCCACTTTTCATATCTTACATACAGTTAAATGATTACACAAAAATAAATGGGAAATTGATTGCCATGTTGAGATACTCATTTGTGCCATGGAGCATCTTCATCATTTAATCTTCTTCGGCCTTAACCATGGAGCATCTTCATCATTTAACTTGATGCTTGGATCAATGTTCACTCGAAGGGTGGAATTTCATCAAACTTATTATAATCTTCTGACATGTCCGTCTTGTCCTCCACTCCCACGATGTTTCTTTTTCCAGTAAAGAACTATGTGGCGCTTTGGCTCATCGTTTGATGTATTTGTTTCCTTATGTTTCCTTTTTCTTGGTTTGCTAGACATATCCTTCACATAGAAAACCTGGGCCACATCCTTGGCTAGGACGAATGGTTCGTCTCTATACCCAAGATTGTTGAGATCCACCGTTGTCATTCCATACAACTTGTCTACCCGAACCCCGCCTCCTGTTTTGTTGACCCATTTGCACCTAAACAAAGGGACCTTAAAAGAAGGTCCATACTCAAGTTCCCGGATATCCTCTATGTAACCATAATATGTGTCATTTGGGCCTTCATTCATTATTGCATCAAAGCGGACACCACTGTTTTGGTTGGTGCTCTTTTTATCTTGGGCGATCGTGTAAAATGTATTCCCATTTATCTCGTACCCTTGGAAAGTCACTACAGGTCGAAGATGGTGTCTGGGCCAGCAAGTACAGCTGATCTTCAATATCTTCGTTATTCAGGAGATGTTTTTGCAACCAACCGCCGAAAGTCGACATGTGTTCACGTCTAATCCAATCGTTCGACCGCCCGGGTTCCGGGAGCGTAGAAAGTTCTTGTGGTCACCGATATACGGAGCCACCATGGTGGAACTTTGTAGAACCGTGTAGTGTGCTTGAGTCAAAGAAATCCCGTCCCTACATATCATTGATTTCCTTCCTAGCGTGCCTTTTCCACTTAGTCTCCCTTCATGCCGCGATTCAGGAACACCAATCGGCTTAAGGTCGGGAATAAAGTCAACACGTGAATTCAATGACCTCCTCTCGTTCCATAGCCCTTGGAGATGCTTCCTTCTCGGCCTAGCACGGTTATGAACATATTTCTTCAAGACTCCCATGAACCTCTCGAAGGGGAACATATTGTGTAGAAACACAGGACCGAGAATGGAAATCTCATCGACCAGGTGAACGAGGAGATGTGTCATAATATTGAAGAAGGATGGTGGGAACACCAGCTCAAAACTAACGAGACATTGGACCACATCATTCCGCAACCTCGGTAGAATTTCTGGGTTTATTACCTTTTGAGAAATTGCATTGAGGAATGCACATAGCTTCACAATGGGCAGTCGAACATTTTCCGGTAGAAGCCCCTCAATGCAATCGGAAGCAACCGTGTCATTATCACGTGACAGTCATGAGACTTCGTGTTCCGGAATGTTTTCTTCTCCATATTTATTATTCCCTTTATATTGGAGGAGAAGCCGGACGGGACCTTGATACTGCTAAGACATTCAAAAAATATCTCCTTCTCTCGCTTTTGTAAGAGCGTAGCTGGATAAATGACGTCCTTTAACTCTCTCATGCAGATTTTTGGGGTCTTTCCAACGTTGCTCGGTCCTCCCGTGCTTCCGGTGTATCTTTTGTCTTCCCGTACACGCCCGTAAAGCCTAGCGAGGTTCACGCAAAGATTCTTCGTCACGTGCATCACATCGATTGAAGAGCGGACTTCTAAGACTTTCCAATATTCTAGCTCCCAAAAAATAGATTTCTTCTTCCACATGGGCGCGTGTCCGGCAGCCGTCATTCGGAACGGACCGTCCGCCAGGACCCTTTCCAAATATTACATCTAGATCCTTGACCATACCAAATATATCAACACCATCACGATGGGGAGGCTTCCTCCGGTGATCAGCCTCACCGTCGTAATGCTTTCCTTTCTTTCTTACGGGATGGGTAATCCTAAGAAATCGACGATGCCCTGTGTACACGACCTTCCGACCTTTTTCCAAATAATCACCTTCGAGCTCATGTAAACAAGTGTGTGCATGCATTGTATCCCTTGTTTGACTGTCCCGAAATGTTACCAAGAGCAGGCCAGTCATTGATGGTTACGAAAAGCATCGCTCTTAGGTCAAATTCCTCCCGCTTGTGCTCGTCCCACACACGTACACCTGCTAGGGACCACAGCTGTAGAAGTTCTTCGACTAATGGCTTCAGGTACACATCAATGTCGTTCCCGGGTTGCTTCGGGCCTTGTATGAGCACTGGCATCATAATGAACTTCCGCTTCATGCACAACCAAGGAGGAAGGTTATATATACAAAGAGTCACAAGCCAGGTGCTATGGCTGCAGCTCTGCTCTCCAAAAGGATTCATGCCATCTGTACTTAGACCAAACCTTAAGTTCCTTGCATCCTCGTGCAAAGTTTGGGAACTCTCTATCGATTTTTCTCCATTGGGATCCATCAGCAGGGTGCCTCAACATCACGTCTTTCTTACGGTCTTCTTTGTGCCATCGCAACAACCTAGCGTGCTCTTTATTCCCGAACAAGCGTTTCAGCCGTGGTATTATAGGAGCATACCACATAACCTTGGCAGGAACCCTCTTCTTGGGGCGCTCGCCCTCAACATCACCAGGGTCATCTCGTCTCGATCTTATACCGCAATGCAGTGCACACCGGACATGCATCCAAATTCTCGTACTCACCGCGGTAGAGGATGCAGTCATTAATGCATGCATGTATCTTTTGCACATCTAATCCTAGAGGGCAGACAATCTTCTTCGCTTCGTACGTACTGGCGGGCAATTCGTTACCCCTTGGAAGCTTCCTCTTAATTATTGTCGACAACTTTCCAAATCCCGAGTCGGTGACACCGTTCTCCGCCTTCCATTGCAACAATTCCAGTGTGCTGCCTAGCTTTTTATGGCCATCTTCGCAAGTTGGGTATAACAATTTGTTGTGATCTTCTATCATCTTGTCGAAGGCCAACCTTTCCTTTTCAGTTTCACATTCTCTCCTTGCATCAGCAATGGCCCGGCCAAGATCATCATCGCTGGGCTCATCCGGTGCCTCTTGATCTTCTACTTCATTGTCTTCATTGCCTTCCGCAGTATCATCGTATTCGGGGAAATTGGGATAACCGTCATCATCCTCTTCCTCTTCTTCATTGTCTTCCATCATAACCCCTCTTTCTCCGTGCTTGGTCCAACAATAGTAACTCGGGCATGAAACCGGATCGCAGAAGGTGGCTGTGAATGAGACTCGAGCGAGCGTAATTTACGGTATTCTTGCAGTCCACACATGGACAATACATGAAGCCACCATGTTTGTTTGCCTCCGCCACGGCCATAAAATTATCCAGGCCCGCAGTGAACTCGTCAAACCGTCGGTCAATGTACATCCATTGCCGATTCATCTGCATGATATAATTAAGCTGGTCAAAACCATTACGTAACATCACGATGTATATATACACATGCATTTTATCAATTGCAGATGAAAAGGATAAAGTTGTTAACCTCGATGAAGAAGAAAAAAGCAAGTTAAGTGTGGCTTGATTTGTGTAAACTCAAGTGGCAAATCCTCTTAAGCATTTCATCGAACACCTCTTGTGCATGTGAAGAAGAGAGGAGAGCAATACACCCTCTTGTGAAGATAGTGAAAAAATGGCTAAGTGTGGCTCACACTTGGGCAGGGCAAGGTTATATAGCCGGAGGGGGCTTTGGACCCGGTTTGTCATACAAACCGGGACTAAAGGGTTCCCCAGGCTGACACGGCCTGCCGCGGCCTGCGGGTGGATCCTTTGGACCCGGTTTATATGACAAACCGGGTCCAAAGGCCGCTACGAGACAGGCGCCAGCGGGTGGGGTCGTCCTGGGCAGAAACGAACCGGGTCCAATGGGGGCATTGGACCCGGTTTGGTTCAGCAGTGGGTCATTTGCTTGGGACCAAAGGCCTCTTCTCCACTAGTGTGATGTGCGTTGGTGAAGAATCAACTTTAATTAGCATCAATAAGCTGTAATCAGCGACAAAAAGTCGGTGCAGGTGCAAGTACGCAAATGCGTGTCGACCGATGATAGAGTCGTAACCTCTCGCTACACCTACTCTGCCAAGTTAACCTTGACATAGGTACTGTAGCATTTTATTAGTACACGCGTTACTATATTCTTGTAGCTTGTGACGCGTCCATGTACTCTATTAGTCGAATTAATGGCGTCATTGCATACGCACTTGAATCCGAGGAACCAGCCACAGTTGCCAGTTGGAAGAAAAAAAAAGCTAGCCTCCATCTTTCACCACCAAAGAAAAAAAATGTAGGAAGATAGGGGGCTGGCTGTATATATATAGGTCTAGACCTTTTATCCCGGTTTTAGCCAAAAAATCGGCACAAAAGGGCTGCCAGTAGACCGCAGAAGGCCTCAGATCCTTTTATCCGGCCCGATCCACCACCCCGCAACAAAAGATCCCTAATGAACCGGGACAATAGACCCCGTGCCCCCCAGCTGGTTTCAGGGCGACGTGGCCTGGCCATTTATCCCGGCTCTAGACTGAGCCGGACAAAAGGCCTAGACGGAAGGTCAGTTTTTTACTAGTGAAAGTACTCCTGCGAATTAGTCTATCTTCACTTCTCATGCATGTCAGACCGACGAGTGTGATCAACTCCTCAGTGCATATGCTTCATGCATACAGTTGTCATCAGCCGTTTCACGCTTTACCGGCCGTTTCTTATATACATTTATTCTATTGATTCTGGTAAATCTTTTTTCGATAAGGGGCGCTTAATTATTTAAAAAGTTTTAAGCATTACACCCAGCCTCTGCATAACCAGGATACACACAGCCGTTCAGAAGTTTTGGATCCATCGATATGTGATACAAAAAAAGATAAAAGCCAGATACTCCGTTGGCTTCAATCCTCCAACTATGCAGCCACTCATGTTGGGAAATAAACTCCCTGGCCGTATTCTTCAATCGTGAAATTCTGGTAAATCTTAGAAGATTAAGATTTTTCTCTCTTACCAACGGAACATGATGCCGGTCTCTGCATCAACCGATGTCCACATCATTTTATTAAAATTTCAGATTCATAGTCTACAGCCTGTGGATCACGAAGTGTGTTCATAGAAATGAGCCGGCAAAAAAAATGCAAACGCTACTAGGCATCATGTAAACGCTACTAAACTGCCAGCCACCCAGATTGTAGGACCCGTGCCGCCATCTCCCGATGGCTACATCCAAAAATCATAGGCGCTCGTTACGCCGAGTAGTGATGGCGTGTATTTCACACGTTCGTTGGACAACCCCAAGAGGAAGGTATGATGCGCACAGTAGCAAGTTTTCCCTCAGAAAGAAACCAAGGTTTATCGAACCAGGAGGAGCCAAGAAGCACGTTGAAGGTTGATGGCGGCGGGATGTAGTGCGGCGCAACACCAGAGATTCCGGCGCCAACGTGGAACCTGCACAACACAACCAAAGTACTTTGCCCCAACGAAACAGTGAGGTTGTCAATCTCACCGGCTTGCTGTAACAAAGGATTAACCGTATTGTGTGGAAGATGATTGTTTGCAGAGAAAATAGTAAAACAAGTATTGCGAGCAGATTTGTATTTCAGTATTAAAGAATGGACCGGGGTCCACGAGTTCACTAGAGGTGTCTCTCCCATAAGATAAAAGCATGTTGGGTGAACAAATTACAGTCGGGCAATTGACAAATAGAGAGGGCATAACAATGCACATACATGACATGATAAGTATAGTGAGATTTAATTGGGCATTACGACAAAGTACATAGACCGCCATCCAACCGCATCTATGCCTAAAAAGTCCACCTTCAGAGTTATCATCCGAACCCCCTCCGGTATTAAGTTGCAAAGCAACAGACAATTGCATTAAGTATGGTGCGTAATGTAATCAACAACTACATCCTCGGACATAGCGCCAATGTTTTATCCCTAGTGGCAACGAGCACAACACAACCTTAGAACTTTCGTCACATCTGTCCCGGTGTCAATGCGGGCATGAACCCACTATCGAGCATAAGTACTCCCTCTTGGAGTTAAAAGTAAAAACTTGGCCAGAGCCTCTACTAGAAACGGAGAGCATGCAAGATCATAAACAACACATGTGTAATAACTTGATAATTAACATGACATGGTATTCTCTATCCATCGGATCCCGACAAACACAACATATAGAATTACGAGATAGATGATCTTGATCATGTTAGGCAGCTCACAAGATCCAACAATGAAGCACAATGAGGAGAAGACAACCATCTAGCTACTGCTATGGACCCATAGTCCAGGGGTGAACTACTCACTCATCACTCCGGAGGCGACCATGGCGGTGTAGAGTCCTCCGGGAGATGAATCCCCTCTCCGGCGGGGTGCCGGAGGAGATCTCCGAGAATCCCCCGAGATGGGATCGGCGGCGGCGGCGTCTCGGTAAGGTTTTCCGTATCGTGGTTTTTTCGCATCGGGGGTTTCGCGACGGAGGCTTTAAGTAGGCGGAAGGGGCGAGTCGGGGGCCGGACGAGGGGCCACACCATAGGGCGGCGCGGGCCCCCCGGGCCGCGCCGGCCTATGGTGTCGCCACCTCGTGGCCCCACTTCGTGTGTTCTTCGGTCTTCGGAAGCTCCGTGGAAAAATAGGCCCCTGGGTCTTCGTTTCGTCCAATTCCGAGAATATTTCGTTACTAGGATTTCCGAAACCAAAAACAGCAGAAAACGAGAACCGGCACTTCGGCATCTTGTTAATAGGTTAGTTCCGGAAAATGCACGAATATGACATAAAGTGTGCATAAAACATGTAGGTATCATCAATAATATGGCATAGAACATAAGAAATTATCGATACGTCGGAGACGTATCAAGCATCCCCAAGCTTAGTTACGCTCGTCCCGAGCGGGTAAAACGATAACAAAGATAATTTCTGAAGTGATATGCCATCATAACCTTGATCATACTATTTGTAAACATATGTAGTGGATGCAGCGATCAAAACAATGGTAATGACATGAGAAAACAAGTGAATCATAAAGCAAAGACTTTTCATGAATAGTACTTCAAGACAAGTATTAATAAGTCTTGCACAAGAGTTAACTCATAAAGCAATAAATCAAAGTAAAGGCATTGAAGCAACACAAAGGAAGATTAAGTTTCAGCGGTTGCTTTCAACTTGTAACATGTATATCTCATGGATAATTGTCAACATAGAGTAATATAATAAGTACAATATGCAAGTATGTAGGAATCAATGCACAATTCACACAAGTGTTTGCTTCTTGAGGTGGAGAGAAATAGGTGAACTGACTCAACATAAAAGTAAAGAGAATGGTCCTTCAAAGAGGAAAGCATCGATTGCTATATTTGTGCTAGAGCTTTTATTTTGAAAACATGAAACAATTTTGTCAACGGTAGTAATAAAGCATATGAGTTATGTACATTATATCTTTAAGCATAGTATACTAATAGTGCCCGCACCTTGTCCTAATTAACTTGGACTACCGGATCTTTGCAATGCACATGTTTTGACCAAGTGTCACAATGGGGTACCTCCATGCCGCCTGTACAAAGGTCTAAGGAGAAAGCTCGCATTTTGGATTTCTCGCTTTTGATTATTCTCAACTTAGACATCCATACCGGGACAACATGGACAACAGATAATGGACTCCTCTTTAATGCATAAGCATGTGGCAACAATTATTATTCTCTTATGAGATTGAGGATATATGTCCAAACTGAAACTTCCACCATGAATCATGGCTTTAGTTGGCGGCCCAAAGTTCTTCTCTAACAATATGCATGCTCCAACCATGAAGGTGGTTGATCTCTCTTGCTTCAGACAAGACGGACATGCATAGCAACTCACATGATATCCAACAAAGAATAGTTGATGGCGTCCCCAGAAACATGGTTATCGCTCAACAAGCAACTTAATAAGAGATAAGGTGCATAAGTACATATTCAATACCACAATAGTTTTTAAGCTATTTGTCCCATGAGCTATATATTGCAAAGGTGAATGATGGAATTTTAAAGGTAGCACTCAAGCAATTTACTTTGGAATGGCGGTTAAATACAATGTAGTAGGTAGGTATGGTGGACACAAATGGCATAGTGGTTGGCTCAAGGATTTTGGATGCATGAGAAGTATTCCCTCTCGATACAAGGTTTAGGCTAGCAAGGTTATTTGAAACAAACACAAGGATGAACGGTACAGACAAAACTCACATAAAAGACATATGGTAAATATTATAAGACTCCATACCGTCTTCCTTGTTGTTCAAAACTCAATACTAGATGTTATCTAGACTCTAGAGAAACCAAATATGCAAACCAAATTAGCAAGCTCTAAGTATTTCTTCATTAATGGGTGCAAAGTATATGATGCAAGAGCTTAAACATGAGCACAACAATTGCCAAGTATCAAATTATCCAAGACATTATAGCAATTTACTACATGTATCATTTTCCAATTCCAACCATATAACAATTTAACGAAGATGAAACTTCGCCATGAATACTATGAGTAGAGCCTAAGGACATATTTTTCCATATGCTACAGCGGAGCGTGTCTCTCTCCCATAAAGTGAATGCTAGGATCCATTTTATTCAAACAAAACAAAAACAAAAACAAACCGACGCTCCAAGCAAAGTGCATAAGATGTGACGGAATAAAAATATAGTTTCAGGGGAGGAACCCGATAATGTTGTCGATGAAGAAGGGGATGCCTTGGGCATCCCCAAGCTTAGACGCTTGAGTCTTCTTATAATATGCAGGGGTGAACCACCGGGCATCCCCAAGCTTAGAGCTTTCACTCTCCTTGATCATATTGCATCATACTCCTCTCTTGATCCTTGAAAACTTCCTCCACACCAAACTCGAAACAACTCATTAGAGGGTTAGTGCATAATAAAAATTCACATGTTCAGAGGTGACACAATCATTCTTAACACTTCTGGACATTGCATAAAGCTACTGGACATTAGTGGATCAAAGAAATTCATCCAACATAGCAAAAGAGGCAATGCGAAATAAAAGATAGAATCTGTCAAAACAGAACAGTCCGTAAAGATGGATTTTATTAGGCCACCAGACTTGCTCAAACGAAAATGCTCAAATTGAATGAAAGTTGCGTACATATCTGAGGATCATGCTCGTAAATTGGCGTAATTTTCTGAGCTACCTACAGGGAGATAGACCCAGATTCGTGACAGCAAAGAAATCTAGAACTGCGCAGTAATCCAAATCTAGTACTTACTTTTCTGTCAAAGACTTTACTTGGCACAACAAAACTCAAAACTAAGATAAGGAGAGGTTGCTACAGTAGTAAACAACTTCCAAGACACAAATATAAAACAAAAATACTGTAGTAAAAACATGGGTTGTCTCCCATAAGCGCTTTTCTTTAACGCCTTTCAGCTAGGCGCAGAAAGTGTAACTCAAGTAACATCGAAAGATGAAGCATCAACATCATAATTTGTTCTAATAATAGAATCATAAGGTAACTTCATTCTCTTTCTAGGGAAGTGTTCCATACCTTTCTTGAGAGGAAATTGATATTTAATATTACCTTCCTTCATATCAATAGTAGCACCAACGGTTCGGAGAAAAGGTCTTCCCAATATAATGGGGCAAGATGCATTGCATTCAATATCCAAGACAACAAAATCAACGGGGACAAGGTTATTGTTAACCATAATATGAACATTATCAACTTTCCCCAAAGGTTTCTTTTTAGCATTATCGGCGAGATTAACATCCAAATAACAATTCTTCAATGGTGGCAAGTCAAGCATATCATAGACTTTTTTAGGCATAACGGAAATACTTGCACCAAGATCACATAAAGCATTACAATCAAAATCTTTGATTCTCATTTTAATGATGGGCTCCCAACCATCCTCTAGCTTTCTAGGAATAGAAGTTTCAAGTTTTAGTTTCTCTTCTCTAGCTTTTATGAGAGCATTTGTAATATGTTTTGTGAAAGCCAAATTTATAGCGCTAGCATTGGGACTCTTAGCAAGTTTTTGCAAGAACTTTATAACTTCAGAGATGTGGCAATCATCAAAATCTAAATCATTACAATCTAAAGCAATGGGATTATCATCCCCAAGGTTGGAAAAAATTTCAGCAGCTTTATCACAGGCAGTTTCAGCAGTTTTAGCAGCTTCAGGTAATTTTGCGCGCTTTGCACTAGGAGTAGAAACATTGCTAACACCAATTATTTTACCATTGATAGTAGGAGGTGCATCAACATATGAATCATTAGCATTACTAGTGGTGGTAATAGTCCAAACTTTAGCTACATTCTCCTTTTAAGCTAGTTTTTCATTTTCTTCTCTATCCCACCTAGCACGCAGTTCAGCCATTAATCTTATATTCTCATTAATTCTAACTTGGATGGCATTTGCTGTAGTAACAATTTTATTTTCAATATCCCTATTAGGCATAACTTTCGATTTCAAAAGATCAACATCGGAGGCAAGACTATCAACTCTAGAAACAAGAATATCAATTTTATTGAGCTTTTCCTCAACAGATTTGTTAAAGGCAGCTTTGTGTACTAATAAATTCTTTAAGCATGGCTTCAAGTCCAGGGGGTGTATTCCTATTATTGTTGTAAGAATTCCCATAAGAATTAGCATAACCGTTACCATTATTATAAGGATATGGCCTATAGTTATTACTAGAATTGTTCCGATAAGCATTGTTGTTGAAATTATTATTTTTAATGAAGTTTACATCAACATGTTCTTCTTGGGAAACCAATGAAGCTAATGGAACATTATTAGGATCAACATTAGTCCTATCATTCGCAAGCATAGACATAATAGCATCAACTTTATCATTCAAGGAAGAGGATTCTTCAACGGAATTTACCTTCTTACCTTGTGGAGCTCTTTCCGTGTGCCATTCAGAGTAATTAACCATCATATTATCAAGAAGCTTTGTTGCTTCACCAAGAGTGATGGACATAAAGGTACCTCCAGCAGCTGAATCCAATAAATTCCGCGAAGAAAAATTTAGTCCTGCATAGAAGGTTTGGATGATCATCCAAGTAGTCGATCCATGGGTTGGGCAATTTTTAACCGAGAGATTTCATTCTTTCCCAAGCTTGAGCAACATGTTCATTATCTAATTGTTTAAAATTCATTATGCTACTCCTCAAAGATATAATTTTAGCAGGGGGATAATATCTACCAATAAAAGCATCCTTGCATTTAGTCCAGGAATCAATACTATTCTTAGGCGAGAGATAGCAACCAATCTTTAGCTCTTCCTCTTAATGAGAAAGGAAACAATTTTAATTTTATAATGTCACCATCTACATCTTTATACTTTTGCATTTCACATAGTTCAACAAAATTATTGAGATGGGCAGCAGCATCATCGGAACTAACACCGGAAAATTGCTCTCGCATAACAAGATTTAGTAAAGCAGGTTTAATTTCAAAGAATTCCGCTGTAGTAGCAGGTGGAGCAATAGGTGTGCATAGGAAATCATTATTATTTGTGCTAGTGAAGTCACACAACTTAGTATTTTCAGGGGTAGCCATTTTAGCAATAGTAAATAAAGCAAACTAGATAAAGTAAATGCAAGTAAACTAATTTTTTTGTGTTTTGATATAATGCAGCAAACAAAGTAGTAAATAAAATAAAGCAAGACAAAAACAAAGTAAAGAGATTGAGAAGTGGAGACTCCCCTTGCAGCGTGTCTTGATCTCCTCGGCAACGGCGCCAGAAAATATGCTTGATGGCGTGTATTTCACACGTTCGTTGGGCAACCCCAAGAGGAAGGTATGATGCGCACAGCAGCAAGTTTTCCCTCAGAAAGAAACCAAGGTTTATCGAACCAGGAGGAGCCAAGAAGCACGTTGAAGGTTGATGGCGGCGGGATGTAGTGCGGCGCAACACCGGAGATTCCGGCGCCAACGTGGAACCTGCACAACACAACCAAAGTACTTTGCCCCAACGAAACGAGTGAGGTTGTCAATCTCACCGGCTTGCTGTAACAAAGGATTAACCGTATTGTGTGGAAGATGATTGTTTGCAGAGAAAATAGTAAAACAAGTATTGGAGCAGATTTGTATTTCAGTATTAAAGAATGGACCGGGGTCCACAGTTCACTAGAGGTGTCTCTCCCATAAGATAAAAGCATGTTGGGTGAACAAATTACAGTCGGGCAATTGACAAATAGAGAGGGCATAACAATGCACATACATGACATGATAAGTATAGTGAGATTTAATTGGGCATTACGACAAAGTACATAGACCGCCATCCAACCGCATCTATGCCTAAAAAGTCCACCTTCAGAGTTATCATCCGAACCCCTCCGGTATTAAGTTGCAAAGCAACGAACAATTGCATTAAGTATGGTGCGTAATGTAATCAACAACTACATCCTCGGACATAGCGCCAATGTTTTATCCCTAGTGGCAACAACGACAACACAACCTTAGAACTTTTCATCACTGTCCCAGGTGTCAATGCGGGCATGAACCCACTATCGAGCATAAGTACTCCCTCTTGGAGTTAAAAGTAAAAACTTGGCCGGAGCCTCTACTAGAAACGGAGAGCATGCAAGATCATAAACAACACATGTGTAATAACTTGATAATTAACATGACATGGTATTCTCTATCCATCGGATCCCGACAAACACAACATATAGAATTACGGATAGATGATCTTGATCATGTTAGGCAGCTCACAAGATCCAACAATGAAGCACAATGAGGAGAAGACAACCATCTAGCTACCGCTATGGACCCATAGTCCAGGGGTGAACTACTCACTCATCACTCCGGAGGCGACCATGGCGGTGTAGAGTCCTCCGGGAGATGAATCCCCTCTCCGGCAGGGTGCCGGAGGAGATCTCCAGAATCCCCCGAGATGGGATCGGCGGCGGCGGCGTCTCGCAAGGTTTTCCGTATCGTGGTTTTTTCGCATCGGGGGTTTCGCGACGGAGGCTTTAAGTAGGCGGAAGGGCAGAAGTCGGGGGCCGGACGAGGGGCCACACCATAGGGCGGCGCGGGCCCCCCTGGGCCGCGCCGGCCTATGGTGTCGCCACCTCGTGGCCCCACTTCGTATGTTCTTCGGTCTTCTGGAAGCTCCGTGGAAAAATAGGCCCCTGGGTCTTCGTTTCGTCCAATTCCGAGAATATTTCGTTACTAGGATTTCGAAACCAAAAACAGCAGAAAACAGGAACCGGCACTTCGGCATCTTGTTAATAGGTTAGTTCCAGAAAATGCACGAATATGACATAAAGTGTGCATAAAACATGTAGGTATCATCAATAATATGGCATAGAACATAAGAAATTATCGATACGTCGGAGACGTATCAAGTAGCAAGGGCCATTTTCAGCCGCGCGACGCAAATGAATGCTGAGCGACCGTTTTCGTTCGCCGTGATCGGAAATGTGTCTGGGTCCTGCTCCAGCGGGGCGACGCAAAGTGACCGGCCCGTCCACGGAGACGTAAACCTGGCCCAAATATGCGTCAGGTTTGCGTCTCCGCAGAAGCGATCGTCCTCCATTTCTTACCCGGTCCCGCAAGTCAGGGACAGCGAAATCGACCGCTTCGATTTGCTTCTTTTTCCCCTTCTTTGCTGCCCTAGTGCGACGCCACCACCCCAACCCCACCCGCCGCCGTCCCGCCGCAGCGCCGCAGTACTCGCCGTCGGCTCCGTTGTCGCCGCGCGGGAGAGCAGGATCGTACTCGCGGTTGGCTCCGGCGCGTACCTGCCGGCTGTTTTGGGGCCAAACGTTGCCGGTTCCGCCGCCCTTCCGCTCCGCCCACGACCTGTTCGGTCAATTGAGCCGGTAGGTTTCTTCCCCTTTTTTCGGCTCTATTTGTGCGCGGCCATTGATCAACAGCTCGTAACCACGCAGATGGACATGTGGCATATGGTGGAGAAGTTCTGCGCGGAGGTCCTTGACTCCTCTTCCGACGAGGAGTCCGATCAGTCGACGCAGACATTGGCAACTACTGCGGCCTCCACGATCCACGAGTTCACCTCAAACCCGGGGCCGGAGCACCGGGGCTCTGTGAAGGGGCGCTCCAAAAACCTGCCGCGCAACAGAGTGGCAGGACAGGCCCGCCTCCACAAGGACTACTTCCACCTCACCAATCTGGTGTTCCCGGAAAAAGTGTTCTGGCGCCAGTACAGGATGTCAAGGGACCTGTTCTTGGTCATTCTACGGGGCGTCATAAACTATGACCCCTACTTCCAATGCAGGCGCGATGCAACATGTGCGCTAGGCTTCATGTCCTACCAAAAATGCTCCGCGGTTATTCGCATGCTCTCATATGGAATGGCTGCGGATATATTCGATGAGTATCTTCGAATGGGTGAGAGCACCTGCCTTGAGGCCATGTACAGGTTTTGCCGAGCCGTGATTGCCGTGTTCGAAGAGTATTACCGTAGGGAGCCAACTGTTGAGGATACAAGGCGGCTCCTGAGTATCAACGAGTCTAGAGGGTTCCCAGGAATGATTGGCAGCATAGATTGCATGCACTGGGAGTGGAAAAACTGTCCATTTGGATGGAAGGGTCAGTACAGTGGGCATGAGGAGGGATGGACTGTCATTCTTGAAGCTGGCATATCTCAAGATTTATGGATTTGGCATTCATTCTTTGGCATGGCCGTTTCCAACAATGACATCAATGTGTTGCACCGATCACCGGTTTTCAATCGGCTCATGCAAGGCAAAGCTCCCCGTGTGAGCTATGAGATCAATGGAAATGCATATGACAAGCCATATTATCTTGCTGATGGCATCTACCCTGACCGGGCCACACTGGTAAAGTCTATCCGTAATCCAAACTCCGAGAAGACGAGGAGGTTAGCCAAGATGCAAGCGGCTTGCAGGAAAGATGTGGAGCGCGGATTTGGTGTGCTGGTGTGCTCCAAGCTCGGTGGGCAATTGTCCGTCACCCGGCAAGAACATGGTCACTGAAGACCATGCATGAGGTGATGACATGCTGTGTGATCATGCACAACATGATCGTTGAGAACGAGCGTCCTGATGGCCGCAATGAGAACCACTGGGACTTCCAAGGGGAGCTAGTTGCGCCACTCCCTAGGGCTTTATCTTGGGAGGAGTATCTACATATGAATGTAGAAGTCACTAACGAGAACGTCTGCAAACAGCTGCAGACGGATCTGATTGAGCATCAGTGGACATTGGCTGGCCATGAAGATCATGCCTAGAGGAATACTATCTTATTTTCATGTAGACTTTTCAAAATTTGAATGTAATAACTATGACTTCGTTGAATTCCTTATTTTGTTGTTTGGAAACTTCATAATTGATGCAAACGCGGAAATGTGTCGGGCCGCTGGAGCCACCCCTAGGTGCAAACGGACGCGCGAACAAAAACGGTATGTCTCGCGTCCGCCGCGCGACGCAAACGGACGCTAGCGGACACCAAAATGCGTCGCGCTACTGGAGATGCCCCAAGGCAATTCGTGGATCTAGTGCATAGCCAAACAAATAACTTGTAAAAATTAACTTTTCCTTCTTGGTTAAAAGCTTCCACAAGCCTAAACCAGAGGACAAGTTCACACTCAAATATATGTTTTAGTATTTTTAGCAACCCCATGAGGCCAACTATCGAACACATTCGTTACATTAGAAGTTAAAGATGTCGCGTCACCCACGGAATAGTTTAGTAGGAGTCTAAACAAAACTTACCATGTGGTGCCGTGAAAATTTCAATAGAGCTCTATTTCTATGGAAGATGGCGACCATATACCAACAAAGGAATTGTGGAGTCACAGGGGGCGGCTCGGGGAAAACCCTAGCCCCCTTCCCCACCCCTCCTCCTCCACATCTCCCCGCTGCCATCAGAGGAAGCCGGCGGGCAAGCCCTTCTTGACAGACATGTTGGCGGGCTCTCATCTCCGAGTGCGTCCGGCGGTGGAGGGGGCAACCTCCTCATCGCGTGATGGGATCTCCTGTCGGAGCTTCGTGGCGGCCCTTGACGACGCGACTCGTGTGACGAAGTTGGACGTCGGGGCGGTGGCCTTGGACCTCTTCGGCGACCTTGTGGCGGGATATTTTTGTTTTTGTTTTTCTTCCTTATAGATGTGTGCATTCGTAATGTCTTTAGCACAGTTTTTTGGAGTGGCTCGATATAGTTGGTATATTCACGATACTAGCGTATTTCCTTTATTAGAAATACAAAGAAATTGTGAGCCGAACCGCCTTGATCTGGACCCGTTGTATCAGCAAACGGATCATTAGAGCATCTCCAACAGCCGCTGTATCCAGTGATGTATCCAAAAAAGCGACTAGTTTAGCGCGCGGGAGGCACAAACTGATGCTCCAAGAGATGCTGCAACCGGTGTTGTAAAGTAGAGCCCGCTGCAAAAGCGCTATCTGGTGTACTACATATACAGCGCCGAAAAGAGTGTGTGGTATAAATCGCGCGCAGAAACAACTATCCAATTTTACAGCTCTAAAATTTAGAGTTTCTATCGGAGGAGAATATGGCCTGGAGAATATGGCCTCACGCGCGGATGGAGCATGCTGTAAAGTATTTTTACAGCGATAAAATTTAGTTCGGCTGTTGGATGCTCTTAACGAGTTCAGTCTCGAGTGGATCCAGATCTCCCTGAAACTGCACGCCCAATCCCGGACTACAAATACCCCGTCTGCTCCCCGTATCCGGCAGACTCATTCCGCCCGAAGCATTTCACACCATGGTCCGCCTGGTACTGGTAACCACCGGCGTCCTCCTCCTCTCCCTCCTGGCCGTCGCCAGCTGCCGCGTCCTCGAGGCGGAGCCAGAAACCGTCGTCGCCATCTCCGACGAGCAGCAGGGTCAGGCCGATCCCGCCGTCCTACGGGAGACGGACGCTGCTGAAGCGATTCAGAGTATGCCGACCGTCACCGCGGACGAGGCCATTCTCCGGCTCCCCTCCCACCGCCGCCCCTGGTTCCTCCACCGTCACCTCCGGTCGGCGCGCCACCACGGCCTCTCCCACCGCCGCAGCGCGTTCGCCGGCCCCGGCGAGGCCCGCGTCGTCCCAGCCTCCTTGCTCGAGGAGCCCAGGGAGGTGAAGCTGGAGGCTGTCGCGGAGCCTGACCCCGACTCGCGCCCAGAGATCGACGGCGAGCAGAAGCTGTTCCATGGCGAGGAGGAGGAGGAGGTAGAGGAGAACGAGTCGGTGAAGACGTCGAAGGGGGAGATGCTGAGGACGTTCCGCGGCCACGGCCTCCGCTTCCACCACCTTCACCACCACCACGAGCATGCCGCCGTGGAGAAGGACGACAGCGACGTCCAGGAGCAGCAGAACAAGGAAAAGGGCCCGGGGGATATGCAGCTGCAGCACGTCAGGATGTTCAGCGGCCTTATCGACCTCCACCACGGCGACGTGGAGCAGGAGGAACAGGACAAGGAGGAAGGCGTGCCCGTCGAGCTGGTCAGCCGCCACTTTCACCACCACCACGGTGACGAGGAGCAGGAGGACACGGCGAGGAAGCACTTCTTCCACCACCACCACGACAGCGACAACGAGGTTGACGAAGTAGAAGAACTGGCAAGGATGCTGAGCAAGGCGATCATGAGGAGGAGTTTCAGGCGCGGCGGCATCCGCCACCACCTCCACCACGGCCACCGCGCCGAGGAGAGTGGCGTGAAGAAGTGGTTCAAGGGCCTCATGAACAGGTTCTAGGCGGTCGTGCATATCGTTGCCGCCGGCTGGTTGATTTGGTCATTTGATTACTTCGGTTAATTTGTGCGCTGCGCCGTTCGCAGTGGAGTACTCTACCATTTCGTTTCCTGTTATATTCCACAGTATGTACCACTTCGCTGGTGTGCTGCTTCGGTTCCTAGGGAGGTTTGTGAGATTGTGCGAGTAGCAATGTGATATGCTGTTCTGCAGAATAACTTCCACTTCTACATGTGCAATATTATTATCTTGTGCATTTTTATCAATCTAGCATGATCATCTTTGTTTTATGTGCACCAGTATGCTCATCATGCTTTCCATTCTTAGTGATCGAGTGATGGAAGCTAATCTTGTTGTGTACGAGAAAGCCTTTGATTTTTGATCCTCTGGTTTGTGACACTGTCCCTCCGTCCCTCTGGCGAATATCACTTCCATCAGATTGGACAAGCAATGCATCGTCACTTTTTTTTTTTCGAAATGGGGAAAAAAGCTCAGCTTACAAACTTATTTGCACTACCAGTACTTAGAGCACCTCCTCTAACAGAGCCGTAAACCACACCGGAACCGTATTTTTCCGGCCAATTTACGGGTTCGGGTCAAAAGTGGCGCAGAACAGAGAATGAACTCGCTGTCCGGCCCGAAAAACTTTTTCGAGGGCCCGAAAATTTTTAGACTCAACACCTATTAATACAGACTGAAGGGCGGTTTACAGGCCCAAAACTGAACAGATTTCTCCAGCGCCGCCATCCATACAACCGCCTCCAGCTACCGATTTCTGGCTGCTTTGCTAAAATTATGCATCGCCGGTCAAACATCCTATCAGCCTGCTCCAATTCTAAACATATCTACATATCTATGTCAATTCCCAGCGAGCGGCGCGACCGGTGGGAAGCTGTGAACGCCGGCCCTGTAGTGGCTACCGACGCGGGAGGCGCTGAGGCGCTCACGTGTTCACGCGCTCACCGCATGGAGCATTGAGCTAGCTACCGCACCGAGCATTGAGCTAGTTAGCTCACGCGTTCCTGCATATGGCTTACTTTGTATTTGCATGATGAAATTAGCTATTGCTGCAGATGGACGCCGCTGAGCATTTCTAGATTAAAACGGATGGAAGAGAGAGTCCAATTAGCTACAGCGGCGTCGACAGTTTTTGTGAAGAAGATGATGATTTTCTGAATATTTCGTTTTTCATTTTTGGTTTATAGGTTTGTTTTGCGCCAGCCGTTTTGCGACATGTAGACACGTTTTCAGAAGACTGAACTCGAGTTCGCTTTTACAGGCTCTGTTAGAGATGCTCTTAGTACATATCTCGATGGTTCGCTGACTCAACCTCCGACAACTCCGCTGGTGTTCCTTATTTCGGGCCCCCTTTGAACCGAAGGATTGTTAAAGAAATTTTGGATGAATTCAATCAATATAGGTGACGTAAAAAAATTTCCCTGAAGGGAGGTTGTACCCCGGCCTTTGCATTGAAATGATGCACATGATTTTTATTACATTATTCGCAAAAAACTTTCAAGATAACGTATTGATCAACCGGAAGCCACCTATTTTGTGACAAAGAGTCGTAAAACCTACAAGCTTGATAAAGGGAATGATCATATTACAATAGTAGCGGAGCTTGGAAGAAAACAATGGGCAGATCAGGCTAAAAGAGAGCACTTTTTCCCATAATGATACCACTTCACTCGAAATTAGCTACAGTACTAAATACTTTTGCTCTCATTGGTTACAAAATCTATAGATTAACACATGTATCTACCAAATTGCTAACCGAAAAGTAGGGGAAAGAAAAAAAAACTAGCTGGACATGAGGATTAGAACATCTCCAACAGACGCTCAAAACTGAGCACACGTAATTGCGCTAAAAAAATCGTCGATTTAGGACGCCGAATGCAAAAAAATAGCGCTCCAACAGTGTAAAATTGAGCACACGGAATTGCGCTATCTTGTGCGGCGAATATACTGTCTGCATTGTAGCACGCTGCAAAATCCAATCCACGCTCGACCCTCCAACCGTCCTGAAATTTTACCCGCGCGGACGGAGCCGCCGCTCGTTGCCGTGGATGTGCTGCCATGGCTTGGTCTGCCCTGCCTAGCCTTGATCCGATTGCATGGACTCCGCCGGCCGCCGCGCCCCGGAGCTCCGCCTCGCCCTGCTCCAGCTCGACGACGGCGAGGGCTGCCTGCACCTCGCCTTGCTCCCCGCGCGCCCACCGCCTCGCCCTGCTCCAGCTCGACTGCGAGGGCGGCACCGATGATGCCACACAGCGTTTCGGTTTCCTCGACCTCGAGCGAGGCCTGCGGCGCAGTGGGTGGGGATGAGGAGGGCGTCGGGAAGTACCGCAAGGAGGAGGAACAGGGCGAGGGCGACAAGAGCAAGGGGGCATGCGCGAATGGTGAGGACAAGAAGAAAGGGTAAGTCGATCTGTCTTGATTTGATTTCTTACAACAACGTTAGATCAGCTAGCTATCTTGAGGTTGATCTGACGATTGATTGCTGTTCTTGTGCAAGGGGGCAGGTGCGCTTGTGACGGGAATCGCGAGCATCGCCTAGAAATTGTGTTTGATTTCCAGTCTATTTGTTTGATCGTGTTTGATCTTCTTTTGATACACATATGTAGAAAAATGTGTTTTGGCGCTGTATTTTAACGCGGTAAAGCCCTGCGCGACGCGTACTGCAAAATACAACATCCGTTGAAGTTGTCGTCTGCCTCACGCTCTAAAAGTGGATACATCGCGATTCAAACAGGTTTTACATCGTTAAATTTTAAAGTCTATTGAAGATACTCTTAGAGTTTTGCAGGGGCTTGATAGGGTGGCTGGCTGCAGCCTGCAACTACTAGCGACGCTGCCTGGCTGCTGGAGTGTTGAACCTCCGGCTGGTGTGCCCCATATCTGTTCCTGCGGTGACCCGCTGAGACCCTGCCCCATGGCTACGGCGGCGCTGCTGTCTACTTCCCTCGGACCCCCTGTTCTCCTCGGACCCCCTGTTCTTGTGCCTAAATTCTGAACCTATCGTCCTAGAGAGCGCGGCTCCATGGCTGCGACTCTGCTAGACAAACGACGAACGAGTCGAATCCGCTGGCAGCTGTAAAGGGGTAGGGGAAAACTTGCTCCTGTGCTTGCTGGGCCACTACACAACATAACTATGTATTTTTTTTTCTTCAAAATATTGGACGGGCCATGGCCAGTTTGGCCCTAACATAGCTGCGCCAGTGATGATCAGGACCTTGTGTTCTCAGCGCACACCTACTCACATCATCTGAAATCGGCGCACGGTCAGACACTCTGAGCTAGCACCTTGCATGCTCCAGAAGTTGTTGCTGCCGGCTCTCGCGAATCCATCTTCTGGACAGAGATCTTTGCATTCACCTTGCTAGGCATTATGCCACCATGATGTTAGATAGCGCCACAGCCTTACCACATCCATCATCACGCGTCTGACGCCGAGACCCCGTGGCGACATGTTGCCGAGACCCGTAACCATCGACGTGGTAGAAGAAACTCCGCTCGACCACTAGCTCCTCCAGTTGTTTACAACTCCAAAACTGATGCCCACATAAGGGACATGGCGAGGACACGCCAACATCAACTGATTCGAGATATCCAGATCTAGGGTTTTTCCGAGAGCATCGAACAAGGGAAGATGTGCGTTAGAATCAAACTCTAAAATCCGTAAGGATTTCATTTATACACCCCAATTCCACAAGAATCATGAGGCACTTTTCCTGTTTTTTTTTTTTGTTTTGCCCAAATGATTATTCCTACCGTTTTTCTCTTCATCATTTGTTTTGTACCTGCAGTCCAATCAAATTTCTTATTTTTTCTATTCCAATGTTTAACTACTTCGGGGTCTACTAACTCACTGTCAAGTTTGCTGTAATTGTACAACAGCAGGTGAGGCGTCACGAAAACTTGCCCACGCATGGGTTGCTTAATTTAGTCAAGGAAATGTATGAGCAGGTAGCACTCATTGCTTTGGCGGTAACTCAGATTACTCCACTTTTGCTTTCTTATCTCGATGAACTCGGAAATGTTTCATGTGGAGAAAGTAACACGCAAGGTCTGCAAAATTGTCCATCGTAAGGTTTCGTTCGTGAGTGCACTTCAGGTGCATCAGCGTTTTCGTCTACGCTCTCCAGTCTGTTGATGTGCAAGTATATGACTTTATTACCCAGTATGAACGAATGCGTGACGAGCGTCGACAGAGACTCAACTTTACTTAGCATCGAAAAATGATGTAATCAGAGACAAAAAAAATTCGGTGCAGGTGCAAGTATTCAAATGCTTAACCTCTCTTTCGCAAGAAAAAGCCTACTTAGCCAAATTAACCTCGACATAGGTAGCATTTTATAAGTACGTACACGCCTTACTATATTTTGAAGCTTGTGACTTGTGACGCGTGCCTGTATTCTAGTAGTCAAATGCCGTCACTGCATACGTAATTGAATTCGACGAACCAACCACAGTTGCAAGTTGGTACCCGCAGCTTGTACACAAATGAGTCTATCCCTAGCATATCAGACTGCCGAGTGTGATCAAACTGATCATGCCGTGCATATACGGAGTATGCTTACAAAGAAAATGGAATGCATACGGCTGTCATCAACTGTGTCATTTTTTACCACCGTTTCTCCTCCAAACTTATTTTGGCATCAACCTTTTTGTGCCCACGTGGGCGACATATTTCCATAAGGCGAACACTACACTATGTTCATCGACTTAGAGTTTTTATACTACTACGTAACTTTTGTACCTTGAATTATCCAACTCCTATTTGTAGAAAGGACGTGCTGAGCGGATCGAGTAATGCTACACATACATAATTTTTGTACGGAAAAGTCATACGAACTCAACCAACACAGGCGGAAATCCAAGGTCAGCTCCGATTTTTCAGGGGAGGATCAAATTCCAACCAACGAAGCCCGTATGGTTTCCGTAACCCAATCTCTCCGTAAGTCTGGGATTACCGTGCTGAGCGTCGTCCCCCGGGAATCAAATCCCTGGATCACGGATAGCCAACCGTCTGATGGCGCTGATGTAAATCGCACAAGTTGGTCAACGCTCCCACATTCTTGAAATAGAAGAAAAGCAAGAAACACCCCAATGTGTCAGTGCCTCCGGCGACTCCAACCGCGCACGAAGCACTGTGGCCACGCCGGTAACCTCGCCGCCCGCGCCGGCGGGCTCGCTGGCGAGTGGACTCCTTGGTAGCAAAAATGGTAATTCCTTGGTCGCAAACCCGTCGCTCCTTGGTAGCACCCCCGTCCCTAACTCCAGAAAGACCTTCGCCTTGCAGCACCTCAACTCCGGCAAGCAAAAAACGCCGGCAGCGATGGTAACATCGATGCTTTTCTTTTGTAGCATCTCCCCTCGCCTATGGTAGCACCATGGCCTTCTTTTTTAGCATCTCTGATCGCCTATGGTAGCGTCGCCGCCTTCGATGGTAGACCATCTGCCCGCCTATGGTAACCCATCTGTCCACCTATGGTAGCAACTTCGACCGGCGATGGCAGCAACTCCAACCGCGATGGTAGCAACTCCGACTGCCTCTGGAAGCAACTTCGCTTGTTGCTAGCAGCACGCAGCGCCCTTGTTTGCAGCACATCGAGGGGCAGCACGTGGTGGAGGTCGAGTGCAAGAAGCGGAGCTCAGCGTGGAGTGGATGAGGACGCGCTGTTGCATGGGGATGACGTCGGGAAAGGCAGCTGCCACTTGCGGGGGAGGCGGAGCTCGACGCAGCGCACGAATCTTGCCTTGGCGCGACGGCGGCCGCGGATGCTGCAACGGGAGGGGGTCGGCGAAGGGCGGCAGCCGCGTGTGCATGAAGGTAGACGGTGGGGAAGAAGATGCAGTACTAAGGGCATCTCCAACGGGGCGACGCAAACGGATGCTGAGCGACTGTTTGCGCCCGTCCGGGCTGAAAATGCGTCTGTACCACCTCCACCGGGGTGACGCATAGTGACTGGGCCGTCCATGGCGACGCAAACCTAGCCCAAATATGCACCAGGTTTGCGTCTCTGCGGACGCAGCGCGGACGCAGCGTTCGTCTGCCCGATCCTCGCACGGGCCCGCCTGGCAGAGGCACAAATGCTTCGTCTTCCGCGGCATTACTTACGGGCAGCAAGCTGCAACTTTTCCAGGGCCGCGTTAATGGTGCGCCTCGGCTTCCGCGAGCGTGCGCTGCTGGGAGGCGTTGCAGTGGCAGGACATTGGATGTGAGATGGGGTCCGATCCTCTTAAAGGAATGCTGCCGGCGCCCATTTCCCCGACCACACCATTGCCAGAGCCGACCCTATCCACCCGATCGACGCCATGGGGAAGAAATGCTGGCCGTTCTGCAAGACGAAGAACGTGTTGGAGATATGCCCAAGAGGCAATAATGAAGTGGTTATTATTATATCTTCATGTTTATGATAAATGTTTGCATCCCATGCTATAATTGTATTAACCGGAAATATTAATACATGTGTGTTTTGTAAACATAAAAGAGTCCCTAGTAAGCCTCTTGTTAAACTAGCTTGTTGATTAGTAGATGATCATAATAATTTCATGATCATGAACATTGGATGTTATTAATAACAAGTACACCCATAGTAAGCGCATCATATGATCAAGTCATTTAGTTTTTTGTGCTTTAAGCTTTAATACGAATAGTAACTTAATCCTTCGACCATGAGATCATGTTAATCACCTACAACGGATGGATTTGATGACACCGAACACTACTTTGTAAGTGAGTTGTTATAAAGGTGGCATTAAATGTTCGGAAAGTATAGGGTTGAGGCACAATCAATAGTGGGACTTGTCCATCCTAATGACAGATATATATACTCTGGGCTCTCTCGGTGGAATGACATCCAATTAGCTTGCAAGCATGTGACTGGTTCATAAGGGATATCTTATCACGGTACGAGTAAAGAGTACTTATCAGTAACGAGGTTAAACTAGGTATGGAGATACCGACGATCAAACTTTGAATAAGTAAAATATCGCGAGACAAATGGAATTGTTATTTTATGTAAATGGTTCTTTCGATCACGAAGTCATCGTTGAATATGTGGGAGCTATTATGGATCTCCAGATCCCGCTATTAGCTATTGATCGGAGAGGAGTCTTGATCATGGCTGCATATTTCTCGAACCGTAGGGTGACACACTTAAGGTTTGATGTCGTTTTAAGTAGATATGGAATATGGAATGGAGTTCGAATGTTGTTCGGAGTCTCGGATGGGATCCAGGACATCACGAGAAGTTCCGGAATGGTCCGAATAATAAGATTAATATACAGTAAGTCACTTTCCAAGTATGGAAATGATCCGGTGCATTTATGGAAGGCCCTAAAATGTTCTAGAACCTTCCGGAATAAACCACTATGGAAGGTGGAGTCCCGGATGGACTCCACCAACCCTAACCAGCCAACCAAGAGGGAAGGTGGAGTCCATGGTGGACTCCACCACCTTGGCTGTCCAAGGGAGAAGTAAAGGGAGCAATCCAACTTCCCCTAGGTTTCACCCATATGGTAGTTTTGGAGTTGGACTTCAATTTAGTTTTGGGGCAAACACTACAAGGGAAAGGCCTACCGCCGGCGCACCTAATAGGCCTATTGCCGGCGCACCAAAGCCCGCCGGTGCGAACGGGCCGGTGATAACTGGCCACTGCCGGCGCACCAGGCAGTGCGCCGGCGATAGGTCAGCTACTGCCGGCGCACCATCCAAGCTTCGCCGGCAAAGGCCAAGTTCCACCGGCGCACATGCTGATGAGGACATCCCATCTCTTGATACAACCGTTGTACCTACAGCCACACAAATACAAGGACCAATCACTCGAGCTCGTGCCAAACAACTTAACTATCAGGTACTTTCGTTTCTTGGAACTATTCCTCACATACATGAGAATATGATGCTGCCTAAATCAGATATGTTTGTTACTCTTAGGAATGATGGACCGAGCATGGATGAGGAGGACAAGCATTGGAGCATGATCACGCATGGATGAGATGGCAGCAAGCATTTGAGGGTTGAAGATGACGCTGCAAGTGGAGATTTCAGAACTTTGAAGCCACCATAAGAAGAGATGAAGACATGGACGAAATATAGAGTTTCCCAATTCATAATTTCGTCCATAGCATAATATGGTGCTGTGTCACCTTTAGTTTTGGGCCAGGCCCATGTCATTTTCGCAGAAATTAAGTCAGCCACTTTTTAGAGTCCGTATTGAAGGGGGAAAGGCCTTTTAGGGTTTGGTTCGGCCACCATATGTATGGCTGGCCGAAACCCCACATTTTCCTCCTTTAAATACCCCCATAGCCGCCACGTTTAGACTCGGATTTTGATTAGACTAAAAGTTAGCCATTGCTGCAACTCTCGTGTACTTCTTTTGAGGCCAACGCCCAGAACAAGACGGACTAATCGGAATCCCACCTTTTTCAATAAAGCTTTCATCTTTCATCCGCAATATTCGATTGCAATATTAGTTCTTACTTGTTCTCGATTTCAGGTAGGAATTAAGACCCTCGCTGGTCGGGCTGATCGCGCATCCGCAAGATCAGTAACTCCCGGAGATTGTCCTAGCGATTGCATTGGCGCACGAGCTTTGCACGTGTAGTCGGATCGTCAAGCACGAACTCCACCAACAAATCGATCTATCCACGTCTCATCGAAAGATCGGCCACCTTTGCCTTATCAAGTGGTATCAGATTTCAGGTTGCTCGGTGAGATTTTACTGTTTTCCTAGTATAGATTGCATCTGCCATCATACCCATAAACCACGAAAAAGCCAAAAATACAGTTAGGGTTTAGATCATATCGCCCCATAAACCCCCCTGCCACGCCTTGCATTGTATTTTCAGTTTTGCATAGTTGATTTTGTATCTGCATCTTTGTGTCGAGTTGCTGGTCTTAGCGTCTAGTTCCTTTAGAGTTTCGAGTTCTGGTCATATTAGTCACGCCGCCGCCGGCCGCTCGCATCATACGCAGATCACCGCCATATACACCCACCATATACTTCCGCCACTGCCATATACACCCACCATATACTTTCGCCACTTCCATATTGTAATAACCCAGAACATAGGAACAACGAAGGGTAGATTTAGAAATGGGATGTGCATTTCATCGCAAAACAGGGGAAATTTTCGCGCCTTATTGCAACTAAACCTAAGAGGGATCGAGGTTCTCTCTCATTTTGCACTTAGGGTTAGGCAATGTGAGTTAGAGAAATTTCGACATGATCTCTTTTGTATCTTGTTGATTTGGGGAATTGATTTCATTTGACAAGTGTTAATACATTTAACAATAAGCATTGAACAATATAAAAATAGAATTCATAATTTAAAACACAACTTATGAATTCAAACAACTTTGAATTTCAAATAGAATAATAAATACAATATTTATTCCAGAATATAAATATTACATAAAGCAATAGTTCATAAACAAAAACTTGGGCTTTATTGATCATCAACATAGAATACAAAGTCTTTACAATATTCTTGATACAAGAATGGATGAATAATAAACAGAAATGAAAATAAAGATTACAATTTGCTCCTAAACTAAAACCTAGACTAAATGTTTGAAGAACATCTTCCGGTCATATTCACCTTCAAACCCGCAAAACAAATAACAGGTACTAGCCGTAATATAAGTGTTAGAAATTCAGTTTGGACGAGTTAACAACAATCACCGAAATTCAGTTTGGACGAGTAAAACTTGACATCGCACACTTGTGCTTGTCCAAAACCCGGACAGCACAAGATAGGAATAGGCGAGACCAACACCGAGCGAGGCCACAAGGGGCTCAAGTTTCCACATATGAAGGCTGTTACTAACCAAGCAACGAGCAAGGCAATGCAAGGGATGAGTCACAAAGTAACCAGGCCTTGTGTGTCATGGCCGGAGTAAAAGTAGAGATGATATAAAAGGATTACAAACCCTAGAACCGAGTGCACGATCGACCGGATAAGATTCACCGGGTAAGGGTGAAGTTAGAGCAACACATAGTTCATCCAGTTCTTGCTCAAGAACAGCACAAACACACACAAAACCTCAGCCATCGAAATCATGGTGACCTAGAGGATCAACCGGAATCTGGAGGTGAAGGGCTTTGCACAAACCACAAGACTCGCAACAACAAAATATTTCTTTCTAGGAGCTGGAACAAGGTATACCTAATTCCTGGAAGAGATCCAATGGATCTGATCCATCATATGCATGAACTAAGCATGGGATGAGCAGATGCTCATATGGGTAGATCATCACTTGGTTTTCACCAAGGATTACTTGCCGATCAAAAGCTACCGAGATAGAAACCATCCGGATACGGATCATGTGCACGATAGCTAGAAATCATGCACGGATGCACACACTAGCAAGATCACATGCACGAGATAGCACCAAGCAGATAGCAAAGATTAGCAGCCAAGACTACACAGAAAATCCTAAGCATGCAACCATCAGAAACCCTAGATTTCTTCACAGGCAAGCATATTGGCATTCATACTTAATATGATTCCCAAATATGCAAGCAAAGATGAGTAGCCAACAAGATCCAACCAACCATGTGAGCAACCAGTCAGTAGCAAGGCTACTGAGGTCACATCACACTTAGCACCAATTAAGAGAAAGCCAAATAGATCACATCACTATCCAGAAATGGATTCAGACTTTAATTGCTTGTAAAAGAATCATGAACAGCAAATTCATATACAAGCAAGTCATTTAAATCATCACTGCATAAGCAGTTCATCATAATTTAAGTAATCCAAGCATGAATTTATCACAGATCCATGCTAAGCACTGACAGCAGCATACTGTTAAGCAACACAGTTTAATCCATAATCACTAGAACAAGTCTAGATAATTAAGTAAGCAACAGCATAGTGATGCTTGAGCATCAGCATCACAAGGAAAATTGAATCACTTAGCCACAGTATTAATCAGTAAGACATCATCGACATTGAATTGATCAAATGGATCAATAGCTTACACAGGAGGCACGAAGCACCTCACGAGCACCACCGGCACTCACAAGTGTCACTGATGCACAGCAGCACACCTAGACAAGCAAGTATGATAGCCCAGTAAGCATAGCAAGCTCATAAGCATGAACAACATAGCATAGCAAGCTTGTAATCAAGTACAGAGTAGCATAGCAATACCCAAGCATGCTAGGAGCAGCAGACAAGCAACAAATGGCAGGCAAAGGAAGCAAAGCAACACTGCCGATACCGAGAAATTTGTAGATTGGCCATAATTTACAGAAAATAGAAGCACATATAGCTCAGGTAGCAATTGCAGGGATCTGTATGATCTTAGGATCATCAGAGGGCAGTAGAACAAAAGGAGGAAGAAGCACAGTAGCTTAGGAGGAGCTCAGTCATGGAAAGGAGAAGGAGGAGAAGCAGCACACACTTACATGCGCCTGGTGGAAGAGGCTATGGCATGGCGAGGCAGGTGCTCGCGCGGCCATAGCAGCCGCAAAGCCAGGGAAGGCGCCGGCGTTACACCGACGAACACCACCACAGCAGCACGACACGGAGACGACGGCACAGGTACTGCAAGCAGCACCCGCGCCAGGTCGGTCTCGGAGGCGCGCACGTCGACGGCGAGGGCGAGAGTCGCCGGAGACCACCAAATCGCCCAAGGCGATTCTCCTGTGGATCCAGAGCGGAGGCGATTCGCCAGGAGAGGAAGAAATCGGAGAGACCACGCGGACGGATCAATAGATCGTCTCGCGGCGGTCAAGATCCGGTAGGTGGCGAGGTCAGGGAAGCACGGCGATGGCCGGAGCGAGGCGGCGGCCATGGCGGCGACGCCATCGCCAGGGCGTCGCGAGAGAGATTAGGGTTAGGTCGAGCGAGTGAGAGGGCCGAGTGAGTGAGAGTGCGGTGGGCCGTTCGGCTCCACCAAGCTGCTATGGGGCAAGCCTTAGTGGGCTGTCCCATGGGCCTAAGTTATTGGGCTGGGCCCAATATGGGTCCAGGGGGGTATTTTGGTCTTTTTACATTTAATAAAAGACCAAAACTTTAACAAATTTTAATAAATCATAAACCACTCTAAAAATCCAATAAAAATTGTATTTATGAATGAAAAATAAATCTTAACAAGAATAAAATATGAAATGGAATTTATGAAACAAATTCAAAATTATGAATTTTAAGAATTTAAATAATAACTTGGAATTTAAAATTATTATTTCCTTGTATTTAAAATTCAAGGAAAAATCTCAAATAAGTTCAAATACTTATTTTCAAACATTTCAAAATGAAATTCTATTATTCCAAGTCATTTCTTTTGTAAAAGGGTATTTTCCCGTAAAAAAATACTATATTCCTTTTTATTCCAAAAACTATAGAGTTAACTCTATAATTTTCAACTATTTTTGGAATGATTAAAGGAATCACCAAGTAAATAGTTTTACTTTGAATTGTTGTACTTTGTGTGAATTAAAATGGTTTATACTTTTAAATCAATTGTAAATTACCGTCAAAGACATAAATCTTAATACAACCCTTAATTGTGATAACTCCACGGGGAAAGGGATTCAACATAAAATAATACATCCATGATTGCATTATTTGAATTTTATAACATTGTCCTTACCGGACAATGATGCTTCTTACAGAACCCGAGGTCCAGGTTCCATCAACTGCATTGAACTGCACTATCTCGCAGTCCACATGCAAGTTCACCCTTGCTCATGTCAACTTGATTATTTTCTACTACTTTAATGCAAAGCTATATACTTATCATTCCTGCATCGCAAATGAAAGGTTATTTTCCAACTATGAATATGACTATGTGGATGGCAATGGAACCATGGTATGTGTTGATATGGTGGAGGTTCCATTGCAATGGGTTATATCACCCTAGGATTAAATTACCAATGCCGTCCAGTTGATTCTAGCGCCGTACAAACCGCGTTGACCATGAGATCTATAATGGCTCGGGGAAGCCGGTCGTATCTTTTCCTTCGCACGCCAACGGATTGGTAGAGACGGTGGGGTGCCGGAGGCACCGCCGCAATAGGTTGGGAAATCCTTTTAAATCCCCATCCATTAGTGATGTTAATCTCTACCATCTATGAAGGATTGTCCGGAGTACTCCATGAGTAAAGCCGTATTATCGGGGGAAGTCTACTGGAGGTGTACGGTTGGACAAAAGGGTGGGTTTGCAAGTCGCGGAGAAGGCGGTGTGGGCTTGGATCTTTATACCTGGCCTCACACCAAAGGAAGTGTGAACGGGGGCAAGTCCTCGCGGATGGCAAAAAGGGTGAGATCTCTTGTGGGAAAAGTAACGCACCTCCGCAGAGTGTATCAAATTGTGGCTGTCACTCCTTGTTCCGGGAAGGGAACTGCGAACGCGGCAGAAAGGAACTCCGTGAAGTTCTGGTCAACCCGTGAAGACCGACGGGCATAGTTTTCATAATAAAAGCAACCTTTTGAAGAAATGATTGCAAAACATGCATTGACCCGAGATTTCCCGATCAATGGTCGTAGCTAGTGCATCAAACACCTTTTTATTCTTTTAGAACTTGCCGAGTACCTCCGTACTCACTTTCTTTCGACACCCTTGCTAGACTCGTGATCCGGAAGTGGAGGCCATCAACGATGGAGCACCAGAAGGAAGCTACGAACTGGTCTACGAAGAACCTGATCTTACCGGCGGAGTGGAAGGCGTAGACTATGGGATAGTCTACGGACCAGATGACACGGAGGTGGAGGAGTAGTGACATACCTTAGCATCATAGAGCCGAGCAACGTAGAAACTTACCTAAATAAGTTGTTGAGCTCTTTTATATATTTGTTATGAGTTGTAATCGTACTTAAGTAGTATCTTAGGGTGTTCTCATAGGACCTGTGAGAATACCAACTTGTTAAGACAATGTTTGTAATAAAGTATGGAGTGTTATGACCTGCAATGTTTCGTTGTACCACTCGAGGAATATGGCAAATTGTGAAGAAGTCCCTTCGCAAAGATCATATCAACGACTTGTATACTACAACATGCAAGTGGTATGCTCGGGTCACCGCAACTGGTATCGTGAGCAAATGTTGCGACCTTAGGTTGGAAAGACCTAGTATAGGGAAGAAACCTGTAGGAGTCTAGTACAAATAGTAAAGGATTCTCTAGAAGTATGGTGGTTATTCACTTGAGAATAGCAAAACCATATATTTTAGTGCGATAATTCTTTATTATAGCTATTATGATGCATTATCACTACTAATATTCTGCTTTTGTATACAGCCATAATGGCGAACACTTTTCCTAAGAGGACTTTGAGGAAGGTTGAGGGTTGGCTTGGTGATTATGATGGACCAATCACAGCTCTCCCGTGTGGGATGCTCGAAGGAACTTCATTGTGATCCACGGATACCCGTTATCAAGTATACCTACTATGATGGGGAAATCCTAGCCAAGTGCAGGTATCGGTCCAACTACCGACAAAACCGCCGATGAGTCGTGTAATGCCATACGGAGAAGCCAAAACTATCACCACAGCCTACCACATGGGCCTATTCAAGGCAATCCTTGAGATAAGGCAAGCATAAGTCGAGTAGAACTCCTATGTTCGTAGTTTTCTCATATACCTCATGCCGAGGAAGATGAGGATCCCACTCTTAATCATTTGGTGTTAGCACACGTAAGTCCCGAAGCTGCAGAGACAAGACATGGATAGCTGTAAGTCTTTATTGACCACGATGTACCTTTTACACATGAAAATGAGGGGTGAGATTGACCACATGCTAGCTGAGTTCACGGACCCTGATAAAGTCCAAACTCGGATGCGTGATTTGAGGGCACAACCACAACATACTACACCTTTCTTTAACCCGCACCAGCGATGTAGATTTGAGTGACCAGTGGTCCAAGAGAAATCCACTTACACCTAACTTTGTTCCGCACTATCCACACGTGTCAGCATCGTATGATACTGGATATGGAGGAGACCACTCATGGAACATAAATTGCTCGGAGTCGCCGATCGAAAACTCGACGGGTTGGCGTTTCGGGGAACCTTTCGGTGATGAGGAGGAGCCAATTCCATGTGATACAGGAGATGAGAGTGGTGGGGTTAACCAACACTACGGGCAGGAAGAGAAAGGTACTGATTCCATTTCTTTAGATTTGGAGATGGGATTATCTAAACCATCACAGTACGAAGTAGGTGAGAGTTCTGGAACCAAGAAAAAGAAGAAGAAGAAGATGAGGGGTCAGGTGAATAGAAATCCTTCATGGATGACTGAAGAAGGAGGTATGTATCCTACTAGGGATATGTACGAGTCATTGTCTAGCTACTTAGGCATGACTGATCTCTGTCTCGGCACTTCGTCCGATTCAGATTACATACCTACGGGAAGGACCTTTGTTCCGGATGGTGTCCGAAAGACAAGTCGCTGTACCGGATGGACCCCAGGAATGTATGCGGAGGCAAATGAAGACGATGAGGAGTAGAGCTCCAAGGAAAAATAAAGTAATCTAGGTGGTATTGTAATAGAACGTATTTTAAATTTCCGTGGCTTTGAGCCAAATAAGTGGTTTATATATACCACATGTAATATACGTTTGTGAGTGTGTTATGTATTATACGGTGTATATACAGAATAAATGTTTGTTCTGGATTTGCTTCTTGATTTTATTGTGTGACTAGTTCTGGGCAATGAGTTGAGCTCAGAAAACATTCGCATGGTGTAATTATGAGTAATCGCTTTTTGTTACAGGACTAGGGGGAAATGGCGTTAGTAGAAACCGAGGAGGCTCGCAGAGAGCGGGAAGCAAGAGAGAAAGAGGAGGCAGATGCAGCAGCTAGAGCAGAGAACGCACCACCACCACCACACCCAATGTTGCACCCAGACTTCCAACAGTATATGAGGTCAATGGAGGAAGATAGGAGGCGTTATCAGGAAAGTCAAAGCAAGAACATGCAAGACTTCTTTACCCAAGTCATTAATGATAGGGGTAATGAAGGCAAGGGAGTAACTTTATCAGACTTCCAAAATGCAAGACCACTACCATTTACATCAGCTCCAGAACCAATGGACGCTGAAGATTGGCTCATGGATACGGAGCGGGAGTTGAAGACCGTTGGTTGCAACGATGAGGAGAAGATTAGATATACCACTTATCTGTTGTCAGGACCAGCAAGCATCATGGTGGGAGAACCTTGTAGCAAGTACACCCTCCTGATAAGGTATTTACCTGGGAGGAGTTCAAGAAGAAGTTTCGGGATGCTCATGTTCCGGACAGCGTGGTGGAGTTGAAGAAGAGGGAGTTTGAAGAATTAAGACAGAATACCGCACCAATCATGCAGTATGTTCGGGATTTCAATAGGTTATCCAGGTATGCACCTGAGGATGTAGATACAGAGGAGAAGCGGAAGAAACGGTTCATGAAAGGCATGAATCCATACATGAAGATGCAACTAAGGTTGGCAAGGACTGCCGAATTCCAGGAACTGATTGACTCGGCAATCACTTTCGAGGATGATTACCGGCAAGTCCAAGAGGACAGGAGGAAGAGGGCTCGTATAGAGCCAAGGAAGTACCCAATCAGTAAACCAATACCTGATCGGAGTTTCAAACCTCGATACCGACCTACTACTGGTAATCAATACAACCGGGGAGGTCAGAGTCAGAACCCAATTAACCAGATCATCTGCAACAATTGTGGCCTGAGAGGTCATTTGCGAAGGATTGCCGAAACCCGTAATCATCTGTTATGGTTGTGGGAAGGATGGACACATCAAGCCGGATTGTCCAAACAAGTCGTCGTGGAGCGGACAGAGCTCTGGAGGACGAGGTGGAAACAACAACAACAACAACCGCAACAACAACAACAACAACAACAACAACACCAACCGCAACTACAACAACTACAACAACAAGAAGGGAAAGCCTTATGGAAAGCTGAATTGCACATCTTTGGAACAAGCTGAAGAATCGGATCAAACAGTCTTAGGTACGCTAAGCATTCTTACTCATCCTGGCAAAGTATTATTTGATACTGGAGCAACCACATCATTTCTTGCATTGGAGTTTGTGGAAAAATTCGGGCTTAGATGTTCTAAGTTAGAAACCCCTATAACCTGTTCTATCCGCGGGGGAACGATCTTAGTAACCCACGTGAAAGAAGCACAAGTCCTAGCCATATGTGATCTGTGTGTATTTCGCGGACCTATTCATCATACCCATGAAGGACATATCAGCTCATCCTAGGGATGGATTGGTTGACGTGAAAATGGAGCGGTGATTAATCGTGGAGACAAAACAGTATCACTTCGCAACTCCATCGGAGGTCGAATAGTGTTCCAAGGAGATAAGTACGAGTGAGTTAGAGATTGGATTGGAACTCAATAGTCTGAAGGAGGTGAGAATTGAAGATATTCCTGTAGTGAATGAGTTTAAGGATGTATTTCCTAAGGAACTACCGGGAATGCCACCCGATAGAGAGATAGAATTCACAATAGACCTGATTCCAGGCACATCACCAATAGCACAACCACCATATAAGATGGGGCCAAAGGAGTTAGTGGAACTGAAAGCTCAGATAGATGAACTGGAACGTAAGGGATTTATTCAAGAAAGTGTGTCACCATGGGGTACACCGATTATTTTTGTGGATAAAAGAGATGGAGGAAAGAGAATGTGTGGAGATTACGTAAATTTGAACAATGTAACTATCAAGAACAAGTATCCTTTACCGAGAATTCAAGACCTTTTTGATCAAGTTCAAGGAGCAGGAGTCTTCTCGAAGATAGATTTAAGGTCAGGATACCATCAAATCAAGATCAAGAAGGAGGATGTACCAAAAACAAGCATTCGTATCAAGGTATGGACACCATGAATACTTGGTTGTACCATTTGGACTAACAAATGCACCAACAATTTTCATGAATTTGATGAACAAGATATTCATGAAGTACTTGGACAAGTTTGTGATAGTGTTCATAGATGATATTTTAATCTATTCCAAAGATAAAGAAGAACATGCCAAGCATTTGAAGATAGTTCGCAAACTTTGAGGGAACATCAGCTATATGCGAAGTTCAGCAAGTGCAAATTTTGGTTAGATAGTGTTGAATTTCTTGGACATGTCATAACCAAAGAAGGCATAGCGGTGAATCCAAGCAAGGTTCAGTCCGTATTGGAATGGAAATCCCCTAAAAATGCTAAGGAGGTACGAGGATTTCTTGGTATGGCAGGCTACTATCGGAGATTCATAGAGGGATTTTCGAAGATTGCAGGACCAATGACCAAGTTACTCAAGAAAAATACTCCATTTGTGTGGACGGATGAGTGTGAAGCCGGTTTCCAAACACTTAAAGATAAGTTAACCACGGACACTGTGTTAGCGGTTCTGAACCGGGAAAGGATTACACGAGTGTATTGTGATGCTTCCAAGAATGGACTTGGATGTGTTCTGATGCAAGATCGGAAGGTAATAGCTTATGGATCAAGGCAGTTGAAACCACATGAACACAACTACCCAGTACATGATCTAGAGTTAGCGGCCGTTGTGTATGCTCTGAAGAGATGGAGACAATTTCTATACGGATCCAAGTGTGAGTTATACACCGATCATAAAAGTTTGAAATATTTCTTCACCCAGAAGGAATTAAACATGAGGCAGAAGAGATGGTTAGAGTTGATTAAGGATTACGACCTTAAGATCAACTATACCCCAGGCAAGGCTAATATAGTAGCAGATGCCTTAAGCAGAAAGAGTACGGAGAATCAACCTATGGAATGGGAGATTCCAAAGAAACTTCGGAAAGAGCTAGAGGATGCTCAGATTTTGTTTATTCAAGGTGATGTTAAGAGAAGTGTAGCAACCATGAGGATTATGGATGAGATGTACTCAGATTTGAAATATGAGATTATCCGGAAGCAAGCGGATGATTTGTTCATCCAAGAGGAAATCAAGAGGATTGGAGAAGGAAGACCATCGGAATTCCATCTAGGGGATTTTGATTCATTATACTTCCAGAAAAGGATCTGTGTACCAGATGATCCAGAAGTGAAGTCAATCATATTAAAAGAAGCACATGAAACCCCTTATTCCATACATCCAGGAAGTACTAAGATGTATATGGATTTGAAGGAGATGTTCTGGTGGAACAACATGAAAAGAGAAATAGCACAATATGTTTCGGAATGTCATACATGTCAACGAGTGAAGGCGGAACATCGAGTCCTGCGGGATTACTCAAACCACTAGAAATACCGGAATGGAAATGGGATGAAGTAGGAATGGATTTTGTTACTGGTTTACCAATGACTAGTAAGAGGAAGGATATGATATGGGTAATTGTTATCACCAGATTTTGGACAAATCCAGAGGTGGGCCGGGCTTGGAAGATTACACGTGGAAGATTTCTGAAGCGGCCTGGCACGAAGGGTTTGGGCTGAATTGCCCGTGTATCTTTAATTAGTAGTTTATTATCTTAGATAAAAGTTAGAGTTTGTATCGTGCACGATGGGATATTCCCACGTTAGAAAGTCCCCTGGACTATAAATATGTACCTAGGGTTTATGGAATAAACAACAACTCACGTTCAACCCCAAACAAACCAATCTCGGCGCATCGCCAACTCCTTCGTCTCGAGGGTTTCTATCGGGTAAGCGACATGCTGCCTAGATCGCATCTTGCGATCTAGGCAGCACAAGCCCACGTTGTTCATGCGTTGCTCGTACTGAAGCGCTTTTGATGGCGAGCAACGTAGTTATCATAGATGTGTTAGGGTTAGCATTGTTCTTCGTTTAAGCATGCTTGCGTAGTGCAACCCTTGCATATCTAGCCGCCCTCACACCTATCTCAGGTGTGGGGGCGGCACCCCGCTTGATCATTATTCAGTAGATCTGATCCGTTACGATTGCTCCTTGTTCTACAAGGATTAGTTTAATATCTGCAATAGTTAGGCCTTACAAAGGGGGGAGGATCCAGTGGCACGTAGGGTGGCGTTCGCAAGTCCTAAACAGGATGTTCCGAGGATCAACTTCATGTTGGTTTTTAGGCCTTGTTTAGGATCGGCTTACGAGCACCGTGCGTGGCCGCGAGGCCCAACCTGGAGTAGGATGATCCGATTATGCGGTGAAAACCCTAAATTGTCGTAGATCTCATTAGCTTTATCTTGATCAAGCAGGACCACCAAGTATTCGTGCACCCCGTACGAATCATGGGTGGATCGGCTCTTTGAGCCGATTCACGGGATAACTCGAGAGCCGATCGAGGCTCGTATTTAATGTTTACATGTATGCCCTGCAGGAAACTAAGCGAGGCATCCCCATCACCTTCCCGACCAGGTATAGGTCGGGTGGCACGCCCTTGCACTTCGCATCGCCGCGTGTGACTAGAAGAGCATTGCGGGCCGTCGCTCGGAGGGGTCTCAGCCAGCCGCAGCTCTAGGCTCTTCCCGGCTCTACGGTGTTGACAAGGCCGCTGCCCGCCGGTGGGTTTTGGCAGTCAACACATTACGGCACGCCGGTGGGACCAACGTCTACATCAACCACATCGCCATCTACATCCGAGATGGCGGACGGCACGCCGGTCACCAACGAGGAGCTGCTCGACGAGCTCAAGAAGCAATACAACGAGATCAAGGCCACCCTCGAAGCCGACCTCATCGGCTCCTTTCGGAGAACCCGTTCCCATGGCATCGGATGGAAGGGATTCTCACCTCAAGGTGCACTCGATGGGATAGATCTCTGCGCCCGTCGGAGGAACGCACCGGGGCCTGCGGCAGGAGATCAACTACTTGGTGGCTCACTCGCTACATCGCCACTCCGAAAACTTGGTCAACGTGTTGGAGCGTGTCGCTCGCGCGTAATCCAGGAGATCATGAGCCACCAGTACTCGCCGTCAGGACCAGCTCTCGGGACTCATCAAGGAGAGTTGCCATTCCAGTCCCGTCCACCGCTGCCATATGCGTTGGCAGCACCTGCTGAAGTGCCGACTACACCGGCATTCGTCGTCTACAAGATTGGTGGTGACCCTAGTGACTACCGGTTCTTGGTCGAGGCGCCTAAGGAGATCCCTCAAGGATACGCGTGCACGTATGTGCCAGATTGTGGTAACGGGGCACTCACAAACCAGGCCACAACATCGGGGACTCCGGCGAAGACAGGAGGAACGTCAGCAACAGAGCTTGAGAAGCAGACGTGGCTAACTAAGTACGCCACACCGACGAAACTCCCGAGCCCAGCTCCTGCAGTTGGCTCGGAGCTGGAAAAGCAAACATGGCTGGCTAAGTACGCCACCCCGGCGAATCTTCAGAGTGCAACTCCCACAGCCAGCACAGCGGATCAGATCGGTACCATACCGAGAGACCGGTTCGGCATGGTGCCGAAAAGAAGGGCAGTCGGCTATTCCAAGCCGTACCCGACGATTACGAGATGATCCCGCTGCCACCTAAATATCGGCTCCCCGACTTCTCCAAATTCGATGGATCAGATGGCTCCAGCTCCATCGAGCACGTCGGCCGATATTTGGCTCAACTAGGACCGGCTTCGGTGTCGGATCAGCTACGCGTGAGGCTCTTTTCACGGTCCCTCACGGGATCGGCTTTTGGATGGTACACCTCTTTGCCAGCAAACTCCATCCAGTCTTGGAAGCAATTAGAAGAACAGTTCCATATGCAATACCATTCGAAGCTTCCGAGTCTAGCATTGCCGATCTAGCACAACTACGTCGAAGCGCGGGGAAACGGTGACGAGTACATCCAGCGCTTCAGGAATCTTAGGAACCGATGTTATTCGGTTCGTATAACCGAAAAGGAAGCGATCGAGTTGGCGTAGCAGGCCTTGCAACACAGCTCAAGGACATGGCCTCCCAAGCAGATTATCCCTCGCCGGCGCACATGGTTCAGAAACTATCGGCATATGAACAGCGCCACCCGGACCTGTACCAAGACAAGTTCAAGCGTGCGGTAGTCATGGTCGATACGAGAGGAAGATGAAGTGCTCGCGGGAGACCAAGAAGTAGCGATGGGCTGAGTGGACTCGGGGAGGAACCCCGTGTCCCGCAAATGGGTAAAGCCACCGGGGCCGCCTAGGGGATTTGATTTTGACGTGACCAAGACCGAACAAATCTTCGACCTCCTGCTCAAGGAGAAACAGCTTGACGATTCCCGAAGGTCTCAAGTTCCCCACGGCGAAAGAGCTAAACGGAAAGCCGTACTACAAATTCCACAACTCGCTCTCCCATGCCACCAACGACTGCGGGGTGTGGCGTCGGCACATCCAAGCGGCGATAGAGAAGGGGCGGCTAATTTTCAACCGAGTACGCCATGAAGGTCGACACCCAACCCTTCCCCGCCGTTAACATGGTGGAAGTCACCTACCCCGAGGGTTGCCGGCCCGAGGTCCCTCGTTCAGCATCAACATGGTAGGACACTGGGAACCACTCGGCAAAGATGGAGATGAGGGCAGCTGCTCTCATAGCAAGGATACAGAGGAGGCCGCTCCACGCGATCGGCTCCGTCATGATGGCAAGCGCTACGTCACGAGAGGAGAGGTGAAGAATATAAGATATCGGCGACCCCTCTCGATCACCTCCTCCACAAATATGTGAGTCGGTATGACCAACGCCGACGGTCCAATCATGATGATAGAGGAGATCGTCCGGCTAGAGAAGCCGGAAGACATCGTCGGCGAGGATCGCGATGAGGAGGAGCACGAGCGCCGTGCCACGGAAACATCAAGGGAGCAAGATGACAACGCCGGACACCGGGACTGCCCCTTCTTCGGACACTCGCTGGGATTCAGGGATGAGCCGATTGCCCACAATCGGCAATTGCCCAGAATGCAACAAGAAGAAGAAGGAGGCAGCCAACGTGTCTGTGTTCGAGCGCCTAGGGCCTCTCCCGCCACAAAGCAAACGCGCTGAGTCACCTCGTTGGGCAGATCTTGAGGATTCGGAAGACGAGGGAGAAGTAGAAGAAGACAGTACCACCGGCCAAGGTGGTGCCCCGACGGACTCAGCCGTTCCCAAAAGCGCAGGGTTCAGCCGATTGCGCGGCCTCGGAGGAAGCCGAAAGGTTATACCGCATACGCTAAGGAAGGCACGACCTGATCTGGCTGCAAAGGTTCAGCGAACCCTGGATGAAGAGGGTCGTCCACGGAAAATGGAGTGGCGCCCCAAACAGAGGAAAGCCGATGATGAGACATCGGCTGGTACAAACATGGTACTCGTCCTTCCGACAGAGCTTAGTGCTCCACGAGTTTACGATGCACTCAAGGTGGACGACAGCAGGCGCATCAAGTCAGAGGTTGGGTTGGTTTTATCCAGCCTGACCAAGTAACAAGATTAAACCAATGAGCAAACCAGGCGAGGCTGATCCTTGTGATCGGCCCCAAAAAGTTTATGAAGGGACATTACAGGACCTTCAGCCAGCTCTCCAATGGATATGGAGGCCGATTCCAGCAATCGGCCAAAATTACCTTCATCACATGTTCTGCTTGCGTTCAGCACCGATCTACTGAGCAGTGGCCACGTCGGCAGACGAGAGTCAGCATGGATTTTTGCGAAGCCAACGTGCAAGTGCAGTGCCCTGACTAACCATACAAGCCGATATCTGCAGTCGTCTGGCAGATATCGGCTCGGGGGGCATATAATCAGATGAATATGTGCAGATAAACATGTGCGAACATGCGTGCAGTGAGACATTGGGGGCCGATTAAGAAAAATCGGCCAAATAAAAAAAAAATTTGAAGCCGATGCGCGGCCATCAACTCTAATACAGTCACACAAGACCAAGACTTGCGGGTTATATCTCAAAGTTCATGTCGACATCGGCGTTCAGTGCAGGAAAACCGATCAGCGACACTGTGCATCCTTGCCTGTATTCTTGCCTTGATCAAGGCTCGGGGGCAGCTCGCCTTAAAATATCTTTAGAGAGCCGATTTTGTTGGAATCGGCTATTTCTACAATACAACATGGGAACCAATAGCGACGCAGATTGGCTCGTTTCAGGTGTGGGTCAGAGAGCGACTCGCCCTAGAGGTTCTTGGCTTTGGGAGCCGTTTCTGTTGGAGTCAGCTGTTACTGCAGTCATCAGTTTCAGCATCCGAACTGATTCAGCAGCGGTTTTGGGTGGAAACATCCGCTCAAAGTCAAAGGAAGCCGGTCTGCTGCGATCGGCTGCGCCCGGTGCTATCATCATCGGCAGGACTAGCTAACGTGGAAAGCTAACTTGGAAGAATAACAGAATTAGCTTGTCTCGCTGATCGATAAGTATTGGTTAGCAACTGTCAAGGTCAGATGAGGAAAATCGGTTGAGTCGGCATAAAGAGCATCGGCAAAATCAAAAGAAATTTTCATTGATAATAAGATTTCTTACAAGGAGGAGCCGATTGTTCGGCAAAAGGGACAGACGCCACTGCTAATCCTATGATAATAGGTCCCTATTCTAAGGGCTGTTGCCGTCTTCGCCGTCACCGGGGTAGCTGCCCTCATTGCTGCTGTCGACGAACCCCTCGGGGCTGCTACTGTGACCTTCAGCGGAGACTTCTTCCTCGTCATCATCATCGTCCTCGTCTGACCAAGCCCAGCCCCGGATGCGTTTCGCCGGCGGTTCGTCGGAAGAGGTGTCGTCCTCCTGTTCCTTCTCCATGTTGGAGGAGATGTCTGTGTCGAAGGGGATGTCTTCGTCTTCGGTGTCTTCTCTTTTGGTGACGGATGTGAATTTACCCCGGAAGGGAGGGTCGTCGTCGCTGCTCTCCGCCTCCAGTGCTCCGTCAACTAGGTACCGGAGGTCATCTTCCCCGTCGGTTAGGGGCATGTCCCCATCTGACCAGACAAGGTCTTCACCCTCCGGCACAAGATCGAAATCCCACTCTTGCTTGTCCCAATGTTTGGGAGCCAGGCGGTTGTATGCCTCCATCTTGTCGTGCTCTGGGGCCAACTCGCTTGAGGAAGAGGATTGGAGAAAGGCGGAAGACAGGGAAGAAGACGGCATGGCTGAGGAAGAAGCGGGTTTCTGGGTACCGATGGCTGGAACAGAGGAAGGGGATGAAGAAGAGCTAACCAATCGGCACAGTTAAATAATGGGAAATCTGGTGGAGATTTAATGCCCTTGCAGTTTCCAAGGAGTCAATGCCAAAGCTATCAGAATTTGCAGAGAAGCTGAGAAGACCGGGCATAATGATGACGGATGCTGCAACGGCTCTGCTCCGACACGACATGACCCTTCGAAGGAAAAACAGAGTGGTTTTGGAATTATCATTGCCAAAACCAGGGGGGCATGTGTTATCACCAGATTTTGGACAAATCCAGAGGTGGGCCGGGCTTGGAAGATTACACGTGGAAGATTTCGAAGCGGCCCGGCACGAAGGGTTTGGGCTGAATTGCCCGTGTATCTTTAATTAGTAGTTTATTATCTTAGATAAAAGTTAGAGTTTGTATCGTGCACGATGGGATATTCCCACGTTAGAAAGTCCCCTGGACTATAAATATGTACCTAGGGTTTATGGAATAAACAACAACTCACGTTCAACCCCAAACAAACCAATCTCGGCGCATCGCCAACTCCTTCGTCTCGAGGGTTTCTATCGGGTAAGCGACATGCTGCCTAGATCGCATCTTGCGATCTAGGCAGCACAAGCCCCACGTTGTTCATGCGTTGCTCGTATTGAAGCGCTTTTGATGGCGAGCAACGTAGTTATCATAGATGTGTTAGGGTTAGCATTGTTCTTCGTTTAAGCATGCTTGCGTAGTGCAACCCTTGCATATCTAGCCGCCCTCACACCTATCTCGGGTGTGGGGGCGGCACCCCGCTTGATCATTATTCAGTAGATCTGATCCGTTACGATTGCTCCTTGTTCTACAAGGATTAGTTTAATATCTGCAATAGTTAGGCCTTACAAAGGGGGGGAGGATCCAGTGGCACGTAGGGTGGCGTTCGCAAGTCCTAAACAGGATGTTCCGAGGATCAACTTCATGTTGGTTTTTAGGCCTTGTTTAGGATCGGCTTACGAGCACCGTGCGTGGCCGCGAGGCCCAACTCCGGAGTAGGATGATCCGATTATGCGGTGAAAACCCTAAATCGTCGTAGATCTCATTAGCTTTATCTTGATCAAGCAGGACCACCAAGTATTCGTGCACCCCGTACGAATCATGGGTGAATCGGCTCTTTGAGCCGATTCACGAGATAACCCGAGAGCCGATCGAGGCTCGTATTTAATGTTTACATGTATGCCTCGCGGAAACTAAGCGAGGCATCCCCATCACCTTCCTGACCAGGTATAGGTCAGGTGGCACACCCTTGCACTTCGCATCGCCGCGTGTGACCAGAAGAGCATTGCGGGCCGTCGCTCGGAGGGGTCTCAGCCAGCCGCAGCTCTAGGCTCTTCCCGGCTCTACGGTGTTGAGAAGGCCGCTGCCCGCCGGTGGGTTTTGGCAGTCAACACAGTGGACAGACTTACCAAGAGTGCTCATTTCATCGCCGTAAACACAAAAGATACTGCAGAAAAGCTTGTGGATATATATGTGAAGGAAATTGTGAGTAAGCATGGAGTACCAAAGAAAATAGTCTCAGATAGAGGTTCAATTTTCACATCAGCATTCTGGAAACAACTTCAAGAATCTTTGGGATCCAAGTTGGATTTCAGTACAGCATATCATCCACAAACCGGAGGACAAACCGAAAGAACCAATCAGATACTTGAAGACATGCTTAGAGCTTGTGCTCTGAACTTTGGAGGTTCATGGGAGGACCATTTACCTTTAGCGGAATTCTCATATAACAATAGTTATCAGAGTAGTATTCAGATGGCACCGTACGAAGCATTGTATGGAAGGAAGTGTAGATCACCAATTTGTTGGTTTGAAACCGGAGAAAACAAGGAATTTACACCAGATTACATCAAGGAGAGACAAGAAGTCATCGAGGTGATCCGGGATAGACTCAAAATAGCTCAGAGTCGTCAGAAGAGTTACGCCGACTTAAAGAGAAGAGATTGGGAACCGAAAGTGGGAGACATGGTATATTTAAAGGTTAGCCCAATGAAAGGACTTAAGAGGTTCGGAGTGAAAGGAAAGTTAAGTCCTCGATATATAGGACCATTTAAGATACTCAGTCAGAATCGAGGAACAGCTTTTGAGTTGGAGTTACCGGCACAACTAAGTCAAGTTCATAATGTATTTCATGTATCACAACTCATAAAGTGTTTGAAGGCACCAGATGATCCTATCACATATGAGGAAATAGAATTGCAATCTGATTTAACTTATGTGGAAAGGCCTGAAAAGATCTTAGAAGTACAATGGAAGAAGTTAAGAAACAGGGCAATCAAATATTGTAAAGTGCAATGGCAACATCATCCTGAGCGAGAAGCTACTTGGGAGAAGGAAGAAGAATTAAGAAAGTCTTACCCCGAGATGTTCAGGTACCAATTTTAACTTCGGGACGAAGTTTCTGTTAAGGGGGAGAGGCTGTAATAATCCAGAACATAGGAACAACGAAGGGTAGATTTAGAAATGGGATGTGCATTTCATCGCAAAACAGGGGAAATTTTCGCGCCTTATTGCAACTAAACCTAAGAGGGATCGAGGTTCTCTCTCATTTTGCACTTAGGGTTAGGCAATGTGAGTTAGAGAAATTTCGACATGATCTCTTTTGTATCTTGTTGATTTGGGGAATTGATTTCATTTGACAAGTGTTAATACATTTAACAATAAGCATTGAACAATATAAAAATAGAATTCATAATTTAAAACACAACTTATGAATTCAAACAACTTTGAATTTCAAAGTGAATAATAAATACAATATTTATTCCAGAATATAAATATTACATAAAGCAATAGTTCATAAACAAAAACTTGGGCTTTATTGATCATCAACACAGAATACAAAGTCTTTACAATATTCTTGATACAAGAATGGATGAATAATAAACAGAAATGAAAATAAAGATTACAATTTGCTCCTAAACTAAAACCTAGACTAAATGTTTGAAGAACATCTTCTGGTCATATTCACCTTCAAACCCGCAAAACAAATAACAGGTACTAGCCAGAATATAAGTGTTAGAAATTCAGTTTGGACAGTTAACAACAATCACTGAAATTCAGTTTGGACAGTAAAACTTGACACTGCACACTTGTGCTTGTCCAAAACCTGGACAGCACAAGATAGGAATAGGCAGACCAACACTGAGCAGGCCACAAGGGGCTCAAGTTTCCACATATGAAGGCTGTTACTAACCAAGCAACAGCAAGGCAATGCAAGGGATGAGTCACAAAGTAACCAGGCCTTGTGTGTCATGGCCAGAGTAAAAGTAGAGATGATATAAAAGGATTACAAACCCTAGAACCAGTGCACAGTCGACCAGATAAGATTCACCAGGTAAGGGTGAAGTTAGAGCAACACATAGTTCATCCAGTTCTTGCTCAAGAACAGCACAAACACACACAAAACCTCAGCCATCAGAAATCATGGTGACCTAGAGGATCAACCAGAATCTGGAGGTGAAGGGCTTTGCACAAACCACAAGACTGCAACAACAAAATATTTCTTTCTAGGAGCTGGAACAAGGTATACCTAATTCCTGGAAGAGATCCAATGGATCTGATCCATCATATGCATGAACTAAGCATGGGATGAGCAGATGCTCATATGGGTAGATCATCACTTGGTTTTCACCAAGGATTACTGCCAGTCAAAAGCTACTAAGATAGAAACCATCCAGATACAGATCATGTGCACAGTAGCTAGAAATCATGCACAGATGCACACACTAGCAAGATCACATGCACAGATAGCACCAGTAGATAGCAAAGATTAGCAGCCAAGACTACACAGAAAATCCTAAGCATGCAACCATCAGAAACCCTAGATTTCTTCACATGCAAGCATATTGGCATTCATACTTAATATGATTCCCAAATATGCAAGCAAAGATGAGTAGCCAACAAGATCCAACCAACCATGTGAGCAACCAGTCAGTAGCAAGGCTACTGAGGTCACATCACACTTAGCACCAATTAAGAGAAAGCCAAATAGATCACATCACTATCCAGAAATGGATTCAGACTTTAATTGCTTGTAAAAGAATCATGAACAGCAAATTCATATACAAGCAAGTCATTTAAATCATCACTGCATAAGCAGTTCATCATAATTTAAGTAATCCAAGCATGAATTTATCACAGATCCATGCTAAGCATTGACAACAGCATACTGTTAAGCAACACAGTTTAATCCATAACCACTAGAACAAGTCTAGATAATTAAGTAAGCAACAGCATAGTGATGCTTGAGCATCAGCATCACAAGGAAAATTGAATCACTTAGCCACAGTATTAATCAGTAAGACATCACTGACATTGAATTGATCAAATGGATCAATAGCTTACACAGGAGGCACAGAAGCACCTCACAGGCACCACTGGCACTCACAAGTGTCACTGATGCACAGCGACGACACCTAGACAAGCAAGTATGATAGCCCAGTAAGCATAGCAAGCTCATAAGCATGAACAGCATAGCATAGCAAGCTTGTAATCAAGTACAGAGTAGCATAGCAATACCCGAGCATGCTAGGAGCAGCAGACAAGCAACAAATGGCAGGCAAAGGAAGCAAAGCAACACTGGCCAGTACCAGAAATTTGTAGATTGGCCATAATTTACAGAAAATAGAAGCACATATAGCTCAGGTAGCAATTGCAGGGATCTGTATGATCATAGGATCATCAGAGGGCAGTAGAACAAAAGGAGGAAGAAGCACAGTAGCTTAGGAGGAGCTCAGTCATGGAAAGGAGAAGGAGGAGAAGCAGCACACACTTACACGCGCCTGGTGGCAGAGGCTATGGCATGGCGAGGCAGTGCTCGCGCGGCCATAGCAGCTGCAAAGCCAGGGAAGGCGCCGGCGTTACACCGACGAACACCACCACAGCAGCACGACACGGAGACGACGGCACAGGTACTGCAAGCAGCACCCGCGCCAGGTCGGTCTCGGAGGCGCGCACGTCGACGGCGAGGGCGAGAGTCGCCGGAGACCACCAAATCGCCCAAGGCGATTCTCCTGTGGATCCAGAGCGGAGGCGATTCGCCAGGAGAGGAAGAAATCGGAGAGACCACGCGGACGGATCGATAGATCGTCTCGCGGCGGTCAAGATCCGGTAGGTGGCGAGGTCAGGGAAGCACGGCGATGGCCGGAGCGAGGCGGCGGCCATGGCGGCGACGCCATCGCCAGGGCGTCGCGAGAGAGATTAGGGTTAGGTCGAGCGAGTGAGAGGGCCGAGTGAGTGAGAGTGCGGTGGGCCGTTCGGCTCCACCAAGCCGCTATGGGGCAAGCCTTAGTGGGCTGTCCCATGGGCCTAAGTTATTGGGCTGGGCCCAATATGGGTCCAGGGGGGTATTTTGGTCTTTTTACATTTAATAAAAGACCAAAACTTTAACAAATTTTAATAAATCATAAACCACTCTAAAAATCCAATAAAAATTGGATTTATGAATGAAAAATAAATCTTAACAAGAATAAAATATGAAATGGAATTTATGAAACAAATTCAAAATTATGAATTTTAAGAATTTAAATAATAACTTGGAATTTAAAATTATTATTTCCTTGTATTTAAAATTCAAGGAAAAATCTCAAATAAGTTCAAATACTTATTTTCAAACATTTCAAAATGAAATTCTATTATTCCAAGTCATTTCTTTTGTAAAAGGGTATTTTCCCGAAAAAAATACTATATTCCTTTTTATTCCAAAAACTATAGAGTTAACTCTATAATTTTCAACTATTTTTGGAATGATTAAAGGAATCACCAAGTAAATAGTTTTACTTTGAATTGTTGTACTTTGTGTGAATTAAAATGGTTTATACTTTTAAATCAATTGTAAATTACCGTCAAAGACATAAATCTTAATACAACCCTTAATTGTGATAACTCCACGGGGAAAGGGATTCAACATAAAATAATACATCCATGATTGCATTATTTGAATTTTATAACATTGTCCTTACCGGACAATGATGCTTCTTACGTAACCCGAGGTCCAGGTTCCATCAACCGCATTGAACCGCACTATCTCGCAGTCCACGAGCAAGTTCACCCTTGCTCATGTCAACTTGATTATTTTCTACTACTTTAATGCAAAGCTATATACTTATCATTCCTGCATCGCAAATGAAAGGTTATTTTCCAACTATGAATATGACTATGTGGATGGCAATGGAACCATGGTATGTGTTGATATGGTGGAGGTTCCATTGCAATGGGTTATATCACCCTAGGATTAAATTACCAATGCCGTCCAGTGATTCTAGCGCCGTACAAACCGCGTTGACCATGAGATCTATAATGGCTCTGGGAAGCCAGTCGTATCTTTTCCCTTCTGCACGCCAACGGATTGGTAGAGACGGTGGGGTGCTGGAGGCACCGCCGCAATAGGTTGGGAAATCCTTTTAAATCCCCATCCATTAGTGATGTTAATCTCTACCATCTATGAAGGATTGTCCGGAGTACACCATGAGTAAAGCCGTATTATCGGGGGAAGTCTACTGGAGGTGTACGGTTGGACAAAAGGGTGGGTTTGCAGTCGCGGAGAAGGCGGTGTGGGCTTGGATCTTTATACCTGGCCTCACACCAAAGGAAGTGTGAACGGGGGCAAGTCCCCGCGGATGGCAAAAAGGGTGAGATCTCTTGTGGGAAAAGTAACGCACCTCCGCAGAGTGTATCAAATTGTGGCTGTCACTCCTTGTTCCGGGAAGGAACTGCGAACGCGGCAGGAAAGGAACTCCGTGAAGTTCTGGTCAACTCCGTGAAGACCGACGGGCATAGTTTTCATAATAAAAGCAACCTTTTGAAGAAATGATTGCAAAACATGCATTGACCCGAGATTTCCGATCAATGGTCGTAGCTAGTGCATCAAACACCTTTTTATTCTTTTAGAACTTGCTGAGTACCTCCGTACTCACTTTCTTTCGACACCCTTGCTAGACTCGTGATCCGCAAGTGGAGGCCATCAACGATGGAGCACCGTGAAGGAAGCTACGAACCGGTCTACGAAGAACCCGATCTTACCGGCGGAGTGGAAGGCGTAGACTATGGGATAGTCTACGGACCAGATGACACGGAGGTGGAGGAGTAGTGACATACCCTAGCATCATAGAGCCGAGCAACGTAGAAACTTACCTAAATAAGTTGTTGAGCTCTTTTATATATTTGTTATGAGTTGTAATCGTACTTAAGTAGTATCTTAGGGTGTTCTCATAGGACCTGTGAGAATACCAACTTGTTAAGACAATGTTTGTAATAAAGTATGGAGTGTTATGACCTGCAATGTTTCTGTTGTACCACTCTGAGGGATATGGCAAATTGTGAAGAAGTCCCTTCGCAAAGATCATATCAACGACTTGTATACTACAACATGCAGTGGTATGCTGGGTCACCGCACATATACACCCACCAGATCGTTTCCGCCACAGTCATATGCATCTGCCATATACCCTGTCTCCTACCCCGACACAGATTCGTGATGTTTCTCTGCCGCGACAGAGTCCGTGTAGAATTAGGTTTTATTGTTTTTTCCTACTTAGCTGTTACCTTCTAATTCCGTTTGTGCTGTAGAAAAATTTCCGTGAGATAAGTTTCGGCCGCTAGTAAAGAATTGGAAGGAGAGCAAAAAAAAAGTCTGGAAACGCCTCCGAAGAAAAATTCTGGCTACATTGGTTTTTCACCTTGGCGATCACTTTTCGCCACTGGCCGTTATAGCGACATTTTTTTGGCGCCTGCGCGCTTTCCGGAGCACCTCCAAAATTTCGACAAAAATAATTTTCTGAGGCTATACTGTTTTTAGACCTTGGGTATCAGTTTGAGACACTTGCCATCATAGTGATTTTTTGCACCTCACGTCGCCACATCATCGCCATCTCATCGCTGCTAGTTGCTTGTGTGCCGCGCCGTGACCTCGCTAGTGTTCTAGGCTCGCGTCTCTAGTACGGTCTAGCCTAGGACCAGCACAGTACCGTTGTTGATCATACTTTCAATATTGCATTGCTGTTTTGATAATTGCTGTTTTGCTACCATATTAGCCTTCCTACAGCTCTACATATTGTCTCCACATGCACTGTGTCGACACCTGGTAATCGCTTTGGCAATCTTTGGAGACGCCTTCCTCCTATTTGGTAAGAACTTGTAAGAGCTTTGTATTTTGCTTGACGAATTGCGCGTGAACCACCATATTCCGTAGTTTGTATGCATATACCTTTTTGCTTTTTGTACTAACCATGTCAGGACCAGTTGATCCGGCCGCTGTTGACCCGGCCAAGATGACTAGTGAGGCGTTGCATGCTCACTTCACCCACCTTTTGGGCGGGCATGCACGTGACGTCGATGCGCGCATTGGTGATGTGGACGCCAAACTCACCGATGCGCTGGACAAGCTGGATGGCCTTGAGACAGCTTTCAACTCCAAGCTCGACGCTGATGTCTACGCACACTCCTTTTCCTGTAGACAGTGTTGGGCCTCCAAGAGCAGAGGTTTGTAGAACAGCAGCAAGTTTTCCCTTAAGTGGATCACCCAAGGTTTATCGAACTCAGGGAGGAAGAGGTCAAAGATATCCCTCTCAAGCAACCCTGCAATCACGATACAAGAAGTCTCTTGTGTCCCCAACACACCTAATACACTTGTCAGATGTATAGGTGCACTAGTTCGGCGAAGAGATAGTGAAATACAAGTGGTATGAATGAATATGAGCAATAGTAACGACGCAGTAAAATAGCTTGCCGGCGTGCGCTTGATGGTAGTAATATTGCAGGAAGTAAAGATGCGGTAAAACAAGTAAATAAGCGATGATTGCAGTATTTGGAAACAAGGCCTAGGGATCATACTTTCACTAGTGGACACTCTCAAAATTGATCACATAATAAAATCACTCTACACTCTCTTGTTGGATGATGAACACCACTAATTGTGTAGGGCTACAAGAGCACCTCAATGCCGGAGTTAACAAGCTCCACAACATTCAATGTTCATATTTAAATAACCTTAGAGTGCATGACAGACCAACGGAATTACACCGAGTACTAACATAGCATGCACACCGTCACCGACAGACTATGAAAGGGGGAATAGATCACATCAATACTATCATAGTAATAGTTAACTTCATAATCTACAAGAGATCACAATCATAAACTACGCCAAGTACTACATGATGCACACACTGTCACCATTACATCATGGAGGAGGAATAGACTACTTTAATAACATCACCAGGGTAACACATAGATGATAGTGATACAAAGCTCATATGAATCTCAATCATGTAAGGCAGCTCATGAGATCATTGTATTGAAGTACATAGGAGAGAGATTAACCACATAGCTACCGGTACAGCCCTTAGCCTCGATGGAGAGCTACCCTCCTCATGGGAGACAGCAGCGTTGATGGAGATGGCGGTGGTGTCGATGGAGATGCCTTCCGGGGGCACTTCCCCGTCCCGGCGGCGTGTCGGAACAGAGACTTCTGTCCCCCAGATCTTGGTTTCGCGATGGCGGCGGCTCTGGAAGGTTTCTCGTACCGTGGCTTTTCCGTATCGAAGATTTAGGTCAGGGCCGGACCTTTAAATAGGCGAAGAGGCGGAGTCGGAGGGGGTACGGAGCCGCCACACAATAGGGGCCCCCCCTTGGGCCGCGCCAGCCCCATGTGTGGGCCCCCTGTGTCTCTCCTCTGGTCCCTCCCGGGTGTTCTGGAAGCTTCGTGGATTTCTAAGATGCTGGGCGTTGATTTAGTCCGATTCCGAGAATATTTCCTTACTAGGATTTCTGAAACCAAAAACAAGCAGAAAACAAGCAATCGGCCCTTCGGCATCTCGTCAATAGGTTAGTTCCGGAAAACGCATAATAATGACATATAATGTGTATAAAACATGTGAGTATCATCATAAAAGTAGCATGGAACATAAGAAATTATAGATACATTTGAGACGTATCAAGCATCCCCAAGCTTAGTTCCTACTCGCCCTCGAGTAGGTAAACGATAACAAGGATAATTTCTGAAGTGACATGCTATCATAATCTTGATCAATACTATTGTAAAGCATATGAGATGAATGCAGCGATTCGAAGCAATGGTGAAGACAATGAGTAAACAACTGAATCATATAGCAAAGACTTTTCATGAATAGTACTTTCAAGACAAGCATCAATAAGACTTGCATAAGAGTTACTCATAAAACAATAAATTCAAAGTAAAGGTATTGAAGCAACACAAAGGAAGATATAAGTTTCAGCGGTTGCTTTCAACTTCAACATGTATATCTCATGGATAATTGTCAACACAAAGTAATATAATAAGTGCAATAGTTAAACATGTAAGAATCAATGCACACAGTTAATACAAGTGTTTGCTTCTAAGATAGAAGGAATAGGTAAACTGACTCAACAATAAATTAAAAGATAGGCCCTTCGCAGAGGGAAGCATGGATTACTATTTTTGTGCTAGAGCTTTTCATTTTGAAAACAAGAATTTTTTTTGTCAACGGTAGTAATAAAGCATATGTGTTATGTATAGGATATCCTATAAGTTGCAAGCCTCATGCATAGTATACCAATAGTGCTCGCACCTTGTCCTAATTAGCTTGGATTAACATGGATTATCATTGCATAGCATATGTTTCAACCAAGTGTCACAAAGGGGTACCTCTATGCCGCCTGTACAAAGGTCTAAGGAGAAAGTTCGCATTGGATTTCTCGCTTTTGATTATTCTCAACTTAGACATCCATACCGGGACAACATAGACAACAGATAATGGACTCCTCTTTAATGCATAAGCATACAACAACAGATAATATTCTCATAAGAGATTGAGGATTAATTGTCCAAACTCGAAACTTCCACCATGGATCATGGCTTTAGTTAGCGGCCCAATGTTCTTCTCTAACAATATGCATACTCAAACCATTTGATCATGAAAATCTCCCTTACTTCGGACAAGACGAACATGCATAGCAACTCACATGATATTCAACAAAGGTAAAAGTTGATGGCGTCCCCAGAAACATGGTTACCGCTCAACAAGCAACTTATTAAGAAATAAGACACATAAGTACATATTCTTCACCACAATAGTTTTTAGGCTATTTTTCCCATGAGCTATATATTGTAAAGACAAAGAATAGAATTTTTAAAGGTAGCACTCAAGTAATTTACTTTGAAATGGCGGAGAAATACCATGTAGTAGGTAGGTATGGTGGACACGAATGGCATGGTTATTGGCTCAAGGATTTGGATGCATGAGAAGAATTCCTCTCAATACAAGGCTAGGCTAGCAAGGTTGTTTGAAGCAAACTCAAGTATAAAACGGTGCAGCAAGACTCACATATGAACATATTGTAAGCATTATAAGACTTTACATCGTCTCCTTGTTGTTCAAACAGCTTAACCAGAAAATATCTAGACTCTAGAGACCAATCACGCAAACCAAATTTTAACAAGCTCTATGTAGTTCTTCATTAATGGGTGCAAAGTACATGATGCAAGAGATTAAACATGATCTATATGAGCACAACAATTGCCAAGTATCAAATTATTCAAGACATTATACCATTTACCACATGAAGCATTTTCTGTTTCCAACCAAATAACAATTAACGAAGCAGTTTCAACCTTCGCCATGAACATTAAGAATAAAGCTAAGAACACATGTGTTCATATGCAACAGCGGAGCGTGTCTCTCTCCCAAACAAGCATGAATTTATTCAGAGAATGAAAATAACAAAACAAAAATAAAAGTACACAGACGCTCCAAGTAAAGTACATAAGATGTGAAGGAATAAAAATATAGTTTCACTAGAGGTGACCTGATAAGTTGTCGATGAAGAAGGGGATGCCTTGGGCATCCCCAAGCTTAGATGCTTGAGTCTTCTTGAAATAGGCAGGGATGAACCACGGGGGCATCCCCAAGCTTAGACTTTTCACTCTTCTTGATCATATTGTATCATCCTCCTCTCTTGACCCTTGAAAACTTCCTCCACACCAAACTCAAAACAAACTCATTAGAGGGTTAGTGCATAATCAAAAATTCACATATTCAGAGGTGACACAATCATTCTTAACACTTCTGGACATTGCACAAAGCTACTGAAAGTTAATGGAACAAAGAAATCCATCAAACATAGCAAAAGAGGCAATGCGAAATAAAAGTGATGAGGACATCCCATCTATTGATACAACCGCTGTACCTACAGCCACACAAATACAAGGACCAATCACTCGAGCTCGTGCCAAACAACTTAATTATCAGGTACTTTCGTTTCTTGGAACTATTCCTCAGATAAATGAGAATATGATGCTGCCTAAATCAGATATGTTTGTTACTCTTAGGAATGATGGACCTAGCATGGATGAGGAGGACAAGCATTGGAGCATGATCACACATGGAGGAGATGGCAGCAAACATGTGAGGATTCAAGACGACGCCCAAGTGGAGATTTCAGAACATATAATAGCACCAACAAGCCAAGAAAGGTCTTCCCAATATAATTGGACAAGATGCATTGTGATTCAACATCCAACACAAGGCAATCAATCGGGAACAAGATTATTGTTAACGGTAATGCTAACATTATCAACTTTACTCCAAAGGTTTCTAGAATGATCAGCAAGATTAACATCCAAATAACAATTTTTCATCGGTGGCAAGTCAAGCATATTATAAATTTTCTTCGCATGTTTAAATACTCTTGAACACTCAAAGATCACATAAAGTATTAAACTCAAAATCTTTAACCTTCATCTAATGATGGGCTCCCAACCATCTTCTAGCTTTTTAGGAATAGAGGCTTCGCGCTCTAGTTTCTCTTCTGCCTTTTATGAGAGCATTTAAGGGGGATGCGTGAAAGCCAGGTTTATAGCGCTAGCATTGGGACTTTTAGCAAGTTTTTGCAAGAACTTTATAACTTCAGAGATGTGGCAATCATCAAAATCTAAACCATTATGAACTACAACAATGGGATCGTTGTCCCCAATGTTGTGAAAAATTTCAGCAAAGCTTTATCACAAGCAGTCCAAGTAGCCGTGTCACTGCGCCGCGCTTTGCAATTAGAAGTGAGAATACAATGCCAACACCTGTAATTATTTTACCAAAGGCAGGTAGGAGTGTGCAGCAACATGTAGTTAAGCATACGACATATACTAGTGGCGTGTAATAGTCCAAACTTCTTTAGCTACATTCTTCTCTTTAGCTAGTTTTTCATTTTCTTCTATCCCACTCTAGTACGCTAGCTCAGCCATTAATCTTATATTCTCATTAATTTAACTTGATGGCATTTGCTGTAGTAATAATTTTATTTTCTAATATCCTATTAGGCATAACTTTCGATTTCAAAAGATCAACATCGTAGGCAAGACTATCAACCTTAGAAGCAAGAATATCAATTTTATTGAGCTTTTCCTCAACAAACATTTGTTAAAGGCAATTTGTGTACTAA
>NC_061509.1:105421690-105485041 GCF_022539505.1 Lolium rigidum | reverse complement strand
GTGGTGGGGCGGATACGTCTCCGACGTATCGATAATTTCTTGTGTTCCATGCCACATTATTGATGTTATCTACATGTTTTATGCACACTTTATGTCATATTCGTGCATTTTACGGAACTAACCTATTAACAAGATGCCGAAGTGCCGATTCTTTGTTTTCTGCTGTTTTTGGTTTCAGAAATCCTAGTAAAGAAATATTCTCGGAATTGGACGAAATAAAAGCCCGGAGGCCTATTTTCTCACGAAGCTTCCGGAAGACCGAAGACGAAACGAAGTGGGGCCACGGGGAGCCAAACCCTAGGGCGGCGCGGCCCCCCCCTGGCCGCGCCGCCCTGTCATGCTGGGCCCTGTGCCCCCTCTCGACTTGCCCTTCCGCCTACTTAAAGCCTCCGTGACGAAACCCCCGGTGCCGAGAGCCACGATACGGAAAACCTTGCGAGACGCCGTCGCCGCCGATCCCATCTCGGGGGATCCGGGAGATCGCCTCCGGCACCTGCCGGAGAGGGAATCATCTCCCGGAGGACTCTACACCGCCATGGTCGCCTCCGGAGTGATGAGTGAGTAGTCTACCCTGGACTATGGGTCCATAGCAGTAGCTAGATGGTTGTCTTCTCCCCATTGTGCTATCATTGTCGGATCTTGTGAGCTGCCTATCATGATCAAGATCATCTATATGTAATTCTATATGTTGCGTTTGTTGGGATCCGATGAATAGAGAATACTTGTTATGTTGATTATCAAAGTTATGCTTATGTGTTATTTATGATCTTGCATGCTCTCCGTTACTAGTAGATGCTCTGGCCAAGTAGATGCTTTTAACTCCAAGAGGGAGTACTTATGCTCGATAGTGGGTTCATGCCTGCATTGACACCAGGACGATGACGAGAAAGTTCTAAGGTTGTGTTGTGCTTGTTGCCACTAGGGATAAAACATTAGTGCTATGTTCAAGGATGTAGTCACTAGTTACATTACGCACCATACTTAATGCAATTGTGCTGTTGCTTTGCAACTTAATGCTGGAGGGTTCGGATGATAACTCTGAAGGTGGACTTTTTAGGCATAGATGCGGTTGGATGGCGGTCTATGTACTTTGTCGTAATGCCCAATTAAATCTCACTATACTCATCATGATATGTATGTGCATTGTCATGCTCTCTTTATTTGTCAATTGCCCAAGCTGTAATTTGTTCACCCAACATGCTTGTTCGTCTTATGGGAGAGACACCTCTAGTGAGCTGTGGACCCCGGTCCAATTCTCTTTACTTGAAATACAATCTACTGCAATACTTGTTTTTACTGTTTTCTCTGCAAACAATCATCTTCCACACAATACGGTTAATCCTTTGTTACAGCAAGCCGGTGAGATTGACAACCTCACTTTGTTTCGTTGGGGCAAAGTACTTTGGTTGTGTTGTGCCGGTTCCACGTTGGCGCCGGAATCTCTGGTGTTGCGCCGCACTACATCCCGCCGCCATCAACCTTCAACGTGCTTCTTGGCTCCTCCTGGTTCGATAAACCTTGGTTTCTTTACGAGGGAAAACTTGCTGCTTTGTGCTCATCATACCTTCCTCTTGGGGTTGCCCAACGAACGTGTGAAATACACGCCATCAAGCATATTTTACGGCGCCGTTGCCGGGGAGATCAAGACACGCTGCAAGGGGAGTCTCCACTTCTCAATCTCTTTACTTTGTTTTTGTCTTGCTTTATTTTATTTACTACTTTGTTTGCTGCACTAAATCAAAATACAAAAAAATTAGTTGCTAGTTTTACTTTATTTGCTATCTTGTTTGCTATATCAAAAACACAAAAAAATTAGTTTACTTGCATTTACTTTACCTAGTTTGCTTTATTTACTATTGCTAAAATGGCCAACGCTGAAAATACTAAGTTGTGTGACTTCACAACCACAAATAATAATGATTTCTTATGCACACCTATTGCTCCACCTGCTACTACAGCAGAATTCTTTGAAATTAAACACTGCTTTCTTGAATCTTGTTATGAAAGATCAATTTTACGGAATTAGTTCGATGATGCTTGCTGCCCATCTTAATAATTTTGTTGAACTATGCGAAATGCAAAAATATAAAGATGTAGATGGTGATATTATTAAACTAAAATTGTTCCCTTTCTCATTAAGAGGAAGAGCTAAAGATTGGCTGCTATCTACGCCTAAGAATAGTATTGATTCATGGACTAAATGCAAGGATGCTTTTATTGGTAGATATTATCCCCCTGCTAAAATTATATCTTTGAGGAGTAGCATAATGAATTTTAAACAATTAGATACTGAACATGTTGCTCAAGCTTGGGAAAGAATGAAATCTACTGGTTAAAAATTGCCCAACCCATGGAGTGACTACTTGGATGATCGTCCAAACCTTCTATGCGGGACTAAATTTTTCTTCGCGGAATTTATTGGATTCAGCTGCTGGAGGTACCTTTATGTCCATCACTCTTGGTGAAGCAACAAAGCTTCTTGATAATATGATGATCAACTACTCTGAATGGCACACGGAAAGAGCTCCACAAGGTAAGAAGGTAAATTCGTTGAGGAATCCTCTTCCTTGAATGATAAGGTTGATGCTATTATGTCTATGCTTGTGAATGATAGGACTAATGTTGATCCTAATAATGTTCCGTTAGCTTCATTGGTTGCACAAGAAGAACATGTTGATGTAAACTTCATTAAAAATAATAATTTCAACAACAATGCTTACCGGAACAATTCTAGTAACAACTATAGGCCATATCCTTATAATAATGGCAACGGCTATGGTAATTCTTATGGTAATTCTTACAACAATAATAGGAATTCACCCCCTGGACTTGAAGCCATGCTTAAAGAATTTATTAGTACACAAACTGCCTTTAACAAATCTGTTGAGGAAAAACTCAATAAAATTGATATTCTTGTTTCTAGAGTTGATAGTCTTGCCTCTGATGTTGATCTTTTGAAATCAAAAGTTATGCCTAATAGGGATATTGAAAATAAAATTGTTACTACAGCAAATGCCATCCAAGTTAGAATTAATGAGAATATAAGATTAATGGCTGAGCTGCGTGCTAGGTGGGATAGAGAAGAAAATGAAAAACTAGCTAAAGAGAAGAATATAGCTAAAGTTTGGACTATTACCACCACTAGTAATGCTAATGCTACACATGTTGCTGCACCTCCTACTCATACTAATAAAAGAATTGGTGTTAGCAATGTTTCCACTTCTAATGCAAAGCGCGAAAAGCTGCCTGAAACTGCTAAAGCTGCTTGAAGCGCTCTATGATAAAGCTGCTGAAATTTTTTCCAACATTGGGGATGATGATCCCATTGCTTTAGATTATAATGGTTTGAATTTTGATGATTGCCACATCTCTGAAGTTATAAAGTTCTTGCAAAAACTTGCTAAAAGTCCTAATGCTAGTGCTATAAATTTGGCTTTCACGCATCATATTACAAATGCTCTCATAAAAGCTAGAGAAGAGAAACTAGAGCGCGAAGCCTCTATTCCTAAAAAGCTAGAAGATGGTTGGTAGCCCATCATTAAGATGAAGGTTAAAGATTTTGATTGTAATGCTTTATGTGATCTTGGTGCAAGTATTTCTGTTATGCCTAAAAAAATTTATAATATGCTTGACTTGCCACCGCTGAAAAATTGTTATTTGGATGTTAATCTTGCTGATCATTCTACAAAGAAACCTTTGGGTAAAGTTGATAATGTTCGCATTACCGTTAACAATAATCTTGTTCCCGTTGATTTAATTTGTTGTCTTGGATATTGAATGCAATGCATCTTGTCCAATTATATTGGGAAGACCTTTTCTTCGAACTGTTGGTGCTATTATTGATATGAGGGAAGGTAATATAAAATATCAATTTCCTCTCAAGAAAGGTATGGAACACTTCCCTAGAAAGAGAATGAAGTTACCTTATGATTCTATCATTAGAACAAGTTATGATGTTGATGCTTCATCTCTCGATGTTACTTGATACACACTTTCTGCGCCTAGGCGAAAGGCGTTAAAGAAAAGCGCTTATGGGAGACAACCCATGTTTTTATCTACAGTACTTTGTTTTTATTTTGTGTCTTGGAAGTTGTTTACTACTGTAGCAACCTCTCCTTATCTTAGTTTTGAGTTTTGTTGTGCCAAGTTAAGCCGTTGATAGAAAAGTAAGTACTAGATTTGGATTACTGCGCAGTTCCAATTTCTTTGCTGTCACGAATCTGGGTCCACCTCCCTGTAGGTAGCTCAGAAAATTACGCCAATTTACGAGCATGATCCTCAGATATGTACGCAACTTTCATTCAATTTGAGCATTTTCGTTTGAGCAAGTCTGGTGCCATTTTAAAATTCGTCAATACGAACTGTTCTGTTTTGACAGATTCTGCCTTTTATTTCGCATTGCCTCTTTCGCTATGTTGGATGAATTTCTTTGATCCATTAATGTCCAGTAGCATTATGCAATGTCCAGAAGTGTTAAGAATGATTGTGTCACCTCTGAATATGTCAATTTATATTGTGCACTAACCCTCTAATGAGTTGTTTCGAGTTTGGTGTGGAGGAAGTTTTCAAGGATCAAGAGAGGAGTATGATGCAACATGATCAAGGAGAGTGAAAGCTCTAAGCTTGGGGATGCACCCGGTGGTTCACCCCTGCATATATCAAGAAGACTCAAGCGTCTAAGCTTGGGGATGCCCAAGGCATCCCCTTCTTCATCAACAAATTATCGGGTTCCTCCCCTGAAACTATATTTTTATTCGGCCACATCTTATGTGCTTTTTCTTGGAGCGTCGGTTTGTTTTTGTTTTTGTTTTGTTTGAATAAAATGGATCCTAGCATTCACTTTATGGGAGAGATACACGCTCCGCTGTAGCATATGGACAAATATGTCCTTGGTTTCTACTCATAGTATTCATGGCGAAGTTTCTCCTTCGTTAAATTGTTATATGGTTGGAATTGGAAAATGATACATGTAGTAATTGCTATAAATGTCTTGGGTAATGTGATACTTGGCAATTGTTGTGCTCATGTTTAAGCTCTTCCATCATATGCTTTGCACCCATTAATGAAGAAATACATAGAGCATGCTAAAATTTGGTTTGCATATTTGGTTTCTCTAAAGTCTAGATAATTTCTAGTTTTGAGTTTGAACAACAAGGAAGACGGTGTAGAGTCTTATAATGTTTACAATATGTCTTTTATGTGAGTTTTGCTGTACCGTTCATCCTTGTGTTTGTTTCAAATAACCTTGCTAGCCTAAACCTTGTATCGAGAGGGAATACTTCTCATGCATCCAAAATACTTGAGCCAACCACTATGCCATTTGTGTCCATCATACCTACCTATACTACATGGTATTTTCCCGCCATTCCAAAGTAAATTGCTTGAGTGCTACCTTTAAAATTCCATCATTCACCTTTGCAATATATAGCTCATGGGACAAATAGCTTAAAAACTATTGTGGTATTGAATATGTAATTATGCACTTTATCTCTTATTAAGTTGCTTGTTGTGCGATAACCATGTTTACTGGGGAACGCCATCAACTCATTGTTGAATTTCATGTGAGTTGCTATGCATGTTCGTCTTGTACGAAGTAAGGGCGATCTACACTGAGTTGAATGGTTTGAGCATGCATATTGTGAGAGAAGAACATTGGGCCGCTAACTAAAGCCATGATCCATGGTGGAAGTTTCAGTTTTGGACAAACATCCTCAAATCTCTAATGAGAAAAGAATTAATTGTTGTCAAATGCTTAAAGCATTAAAAGAGGAGTCCATTATCTGTTGTCTATGTTGTCCCGGTATGGATGTCTAAGTTGAGAATAATCAAAAGCGAGAAATCCAAATGCGAGCTTTCTCCTTAGACCTTTGTACGAGGCGACATAGAGGTACCCCTTTGTGAAACTTGGTTAAAGCATATGTATTGCGGTGATAATCCAGGTAGTCCAAGCTAATTAGGACAAGGTGCGGGCACTATTGGTACACTATGCATGAGGCTTGCAACTTATAAGATATAATTTACATGATGCATATGCTTTATTACTACCGTTGACAAAATTGTTTCATGTTTTCAAAATCAAAGCTCTAGCACAAATATAGCAATCGATGCTTTTCCTCTATGAGGACCATTCTTTTACTTTTATTGTTGAGTCGGTTCACCTATTTCTCTCCACCTCAAGAAGCAAACACTTGTGTGAAGCTGTGCATTGATTCCTACATACTTGCTTATTGCACTTATTATATTACTCTATGTTGACAATATCCATGAGATATACATGTTACAAGTTGAAAGCAACCGCTGAAACTTAATCTTCTTTTGTGTTGCTTCAATACCTTTACTTTGAATTATTGCTTTATGAGTTAACTCTTATGCAAGACTTATTGATGCTTGTCTTGAAGTGCTATTCATGAAAAGTCTTTGCTTTATGATTCACTTGTTTACTCATGTCATACACATTGTTTTGATCGCTGCATTCACTACATATGCTTTACAAATAATATGATCAAGATTATGATGGCATGTCACTCCAGAAATTATCTTTGTTATCGTTTTACCTGCTCGGGACGAGCAGAATTAAGCTTGGGGATGCTGATACGTCTCCGACGTATCGATAATTTCTTGTGTTCCATGCCACATTATTGATGTTATCTACATGTTTTATGCACACTTTATGTCATATTCGTGCATTTTACGGAACTAACCTATTAACAAGATGCCGAAGTGCCGATTCTTTGTTTCTGCTTGTTTTGGTTTCAGAAATCCTAGTAAAGAAATATTCTCGGAATTGGACGAAATAAAAGCCCGGAGGCCTATTTTCTCACGAAGCTTCCGGAAGACCGAAGACGAAACGAAGTGGGGCCACGGGGGAGCCAAACCCTAGGGCGGCGCGGCCCCCCTTGGTCGCGCCGCCCTGTCATCGGGGCCCCTGTGCCCCCTCTCGACTTGCCCTTCCGCCTACTTAAAGCCTCCGTGACAAAACCCCCGAGTACCGAGAGCCACGATACGGAAAACCTTGCGAGACGCCGTCGCCGCCGATCCCATCTCGGGGGATCCTGGAGATCGCCTCCGGCACCCTGCCGGAGAGGGGAATCATCTCCCGGAGGACTCTACACCGCCATGGTCGCCTCCGGAGTGATGAGTGAGTAGTCTACCCCTGGACTATGGGTCCATAGCAGTAGCTAGATGGTTGTCTTCTCCCCATTGTGCTATCATTGTCGGATCTTGTGAGCTTCCTATCATGATCAAGATCATCTATATGTAATTCTATATGTTGCGTTTGTTTGGATCCGATGAATAGAGAATACTTGTTATGTTGATTATCAAAGTTATGCTTATGTGTTATTTATGATCTTGCATGCTCTCCATTACTAGTAGATGCTCTGGCCAAGTAGATGCTTTTAACTCCAAGAGGGAGTACTTATGCTCGATAGTGGGTTCATGCTGCATTGACACACGGACGGTGACAGAAAGTTCTAAGGTTGTGTTGTGCTTGTTGCCACTAGGGATAAAACATTAGTGCTATGTTCAAGGATGTAGTCACTAGTTACATTACGCACCATACTTAATGCAATTGTCCGTTGCTTTGCAACTTAATGCTGGAGGGGTTCGGATGATAACCTGAAGGTGGACTTTTTAGGCATAGATGCGGTTGGATGGCGGTCTATGTACTTTGTCGTAATGCCCAATTAAATCTCACTATACTCATCATGATATGTATGTGCATTGTCATGCTCTCTTTATTTGTCAATTGCCCAAGCTGTAATTTGTTCACCCAACATGCTTGTTCGTTTTATGGGAGAGACACCTCTAGTGAGCTGTGGACCCCGGTCCAATTCTCTTTCTTGAAATACAATCTACTGCAATACTTGTTTTTACTTGTTTTCTCTGCAAACAATCATCTTCCACACAATACGGTTAATCCTTTGTTACCGCAAGCCGGTGAGATTGACAACCTCATCTGTTTCGTTGGGGCAAAGTACTTTGGTTGTGTTGTGCGGGTTCCACGTTGGCGCCGGAATCTCCGGTGTTGCGCCGCACTACATCCCGCCGCCATCAACCTTCAACGTGCTTCTTGGCTCCTCCTGGTTCGATAAACCTTGGTTTCTTTCTGAGGGAAAACTTGCTGCTGTGCTCATCATACCTTCCTCTTGGGGTTGCCCAACGAACGTGTGAAATACACGCCATCAGGGCGGTGGTGGGCGCCGATGGAGCTCCTCCGCCATGAGGGAGAACGCTGTTGCCGCTGGCCCATAGAGCGGTGTGAACAGCCCGGGTGCGCACACCCTTCAGCCGGCGTTCCTCCAGCCGGAGGTAGTCGACCGCCCGCTCGAACGTAGGGTTGGTCATGAGGGTGAGGTTGGAGGCGGCGTTGCCGAGGTCCTCGTTGAGGCCGGCGGTGAGGGTGGAGAGGAGGAGCTCGTTGCCAATCCGGAACCCAAGGTCCCGGAGCTCGTCGGAGATGGCCTTGAGGCGCGAGCGATAGGCGTCCAAGGTTTGATCGCCACTGGGGTGTGCCGAAGAATTCCTGCTGCAAAAAGACAACACGTTGGATCTTGTTACATGGTATCGGACACCTCCTAGATCCTAAACCCTAGCCGCGCGCCGCCTCTCTTCCCCGTGCGCTGCACCCCCAACCCCTAAACCCTAGCAGCGCCGCCTCTCCTCCCTCTCTAGCCACGCGCCGCCTCCCCTTCCCCATCATGTCAACCCCTAGCTCCAACCCCTTCGCCGACTCCTCCATCCCCAACCCCGGCCAGCTCCGCGCCGTCGCCATCACCGACCATGTCCCCGTCAAGCTGTCCACCACCGCCGCCAACTACCTCGCCTAGAAGACGTACTTCTACCTCCTCTTCCGCGAGTACAACCTGCGCGATCACATCGACGGCACCGCCGACCTCCTCGCTCGCGAGACGGAGACGCGTCGAGGCGGTCGTGGAGGTTGTCGATGCCGAAGTCAATGCAGTCCGAGCCGTCGAGGACGAGGTGCTACCCTAGTTTTGCCAGAACTAGGTGCACATCGGGGACGAAGGCATACTCCGGTTTTGCCAGAACCGAGTACGCAAGACGAAGTCGAGGAAGGCGAGGCGCCGATCCGAGCTTGCCAGGCCCGGGGACGCGTCGGGGACGAAGGCACGCGGCGGTGTTGCCAGCACCGTGCATGCGTAGGACGGGACCAGTACAAATGGCGTGCCATGTCGGAGTAGACTTAGCAGAGGAAGACTCAACGACAGTTGTCGGAGTAGAGTAGTAGGTGTCGTAGTCGGGGAAGATGCGAGGACGCTGGCGGCGGAGATGTAGTGGACGAAGACGTAGATGGCGGCTAACCCAGCGGTGACCCGGGGTGGTCATGCTGGACGCCTAGACGGGCGTTTGCGGTGGTCGGCGAGCCCAGCGCGACCTGGAGTGATTGGCGATCCCAGCAGCGACCTGGGGTGGAGGCGCGGCGGCGGTACACGAAGTAGGCGAGGAAGACCCGGCGGCGTGACGAAGACCATGCGCGGACGGAGGTGACCCGCGCCGAAGGGGCGGCGCTGGTGTGGCCTCGGACGTCTGTGCGCGGGGGACGGCGAAGTAGACTGCGTGCGGTGACGTCACGGCCCGAGGGGCCGGCGTGGCTGCGGGCGCGAGTCGGTGCAGCGGCGGGAGGCCACCGGCGACGTACATGCCTCGGAAGGCGCGTTGGAGGCCGGTAGCATGGACCAAAGGCGGTGGCGCAGCGGCCCGAAGGGGCGACGCAGCGGCAACCCGTAGCTCGATCAGTGGTAGACGCGTGCTCGGGGACGTGCTTGGCGGAGACGTGCGCGCTATCGGTTGATCAGATCGACGGCAGCGCTGTACGCGCCATGGCGTGGACGACGCGCAGATCGGAGTCGATGCCGGCGTTGTCGATGTAGTCCCGGTGATGACGGCGAAGATGAACCGGCGATGGAGACCGTGCGGGCGAAACAGCCTGCTCGCATCGCACGTAGGGGCGCCCGTGTACGGCGCGTGCGGCCGTGCCGTGCGGTTGATGGCCGGTGCAGGTCGATGCCATTGTTGGAGTAGAGGCGCAAGTGGACGATGGCGACGGGCGACTCAATCCGATCTATGATCGGTAAACCAAAAAAGAAAACACCGGTCGAGCGACCGGCGACGCAAAAAGAAAACCAATCTACGGATTGAAAAAAAAAAACTCGAGGGCAGCGGATCAACGGATCGGCGAACGAACCCTCATACGGGTTGCGCGGCCCCCGGAGTAGATCATGGAGATCGACCTTCCCGGGGGCGGCGCAGCGCGGAAACTTTGCGGCGGCTAGGTCAAGGAGCGTGCCGCTCTGATACCATGTAGAAGGATAGAGAGGGAGAGATATGCGGAATATGTTGGATTGCCTAGCCCTTTCCATCAGTTCGAACCTTTGGTTCAAGTGGCTATTGCATGAAGCTTAACATGGTGTCTCGAGTTCAAATTCTGGTTTTCGCAATTAAGCATAAAAATTGCTGTTGCCCCCCTCTTTAGCCACCGCTGATGCTCTGTTTCGGTGTGCTCTTCTTCTTTCACGTGTTAACTTTCTCTTCTCCCGTCACACGCGAGTGGGGGTGTTGTGGATTGCCTAGCCCTTTCCATCAGTTCGGACTTTTGGTTCAAGTGGCTAGTGCATGAAGCTTACAGTTTCAAACAGATTAAGGCTATGCTCCATTGAAAAAATGTCAGCTTCTATGGACAAACAATTCTACGTGCCTATGCTTCAAACGAACTTCTGATTGCTTCCTGCTTTGCTTCTCTATGGTGATGAGGAGGCCATCAAATTGAGTACATGTTGGCTGCTTTGTCATGTAGCATGACTGCGTGCCCATCTGCTCCTACCGGCGTCAAGAAGTCGTCCGTGCCCATCTGGTTGTTGAAAATTATGTACAAGAAAAACATTCAGTAGCACGGAATCATTTAATCTTAATTGGGAAGCATGGTAAACAGAAGCATCAATTTTGTTGATATGCAGCATAAAAAATATGTGCAAAATCAGACAGTTTGAAAAGAATAGAATAACAATGGTGGCGGCCAATTTCCTGTCTATGTGCCCATCTTCATCATCACTGTATAATTCTTGGGAAGCATAGTCAACATGAAGCATGAATCACATTCTCACACAACATAACAAACAGTACATGGATGCCTTTGGAAACATCAATTTCTTCCTTCGCAACATAACTAGCACCATGAGAATGGTACTGAAAATGGAAATATCAAAAATCAAAAAGGAAGAAACATGGATATATGCAGAAAACTAATTAATAATCTACATATGAAGCTTGAATATTTCTATGCAAGAGATTGATGCTATCTCAACATAAAACATTTGTAGTGGACGCACAGAAATTTCGTATTCACAATCTCAATATTAGAAATTTCAATATATTAGTGCTATCTCAACAGATCGATCATGTGGATGCGTAATTATGCGACGAAATTTAACAGGCTTGATCTAGAACCTAGATCCGGAACTAGTCAGTTGCACTCACCTACTCCAGGTTTGTGTAGTCGTTCAAGGAAAAAGCCTGTGACGAGTGATGTCTGGTTGACCCGGCTATGCCATGAACGACCCGATAGTGCCAGCCGCCGATGGTCAGGTAGGCCAGGTCGAGAATTCCTCGCGCGTGCAAGCGACATGGCATTCCAGCGCAGGGGACAAACTACGTGGAGGAGCAAGTATCTGCTGGGGGGTGGTGGCGGCGTGGTAGGGAGAGCGACTAGGCGACAACAAATTGATTTACGGCCCGGCAATCCGGCCATGATTTTTGGATGGTTATCTGGACGAATCGTACATCTTCTGGGAAGCAGGTGGGCCATGTGCGATGTTATAGGATGAGTTTTTTTGTGTGTGGGAATCCTGGGCGACCCTAGGTAGCGGTCGACCGCTGCCTTCGATCGGAGACATCGTTTTTGTCGTTTTTCGAAAATGGAATTCCCGTTTCTATTCCGGCCATGATTTTTGGATGGTTATCTGGACGAATCGTACATCTTCTGGGAAGCAGGTGGGCCATGTGCGATGTTATAGGATGAGTTTTTTTTGTGTGTGGGAATCCTGGGCGACCCTAGGTAGCGGTCGACCGCTGCCTTCGATCGGAGCGATCGTTTTTGTCGTTTTCCATTTTCTAAATTGCGGAGAGAGGGATTCGAACCCAGGACCTCCTTCCCGAGCCCGGACGAGCGACAAAGACGAGCCGACCAACCAAGCTACGAGTTGTTTGTGTCATCAACATAAACGTACCTCTCTTTATACCAAAAGCAAAACACGTCAGAGGTAAAAAAACAAAACAAGGTCAAAACAAAAAAAAAACCAGATAGCAAACCGAACGAATCATTAAACCGCCGAACTGCGACTCTGGTGCGGAATTTTGATTTAATTTTGCGATTTTCGGTAAAAAAAAAAGATGTATGATGCATGAACTATTAGACGTTAGTGACAATCTATTCTAATTCGAAAATTCTTTCCCAAAAAGTAACTCCGATTTAAGATTTATTTTCACCAATAAATTATTATCGGCGTGACCTATAAAACTAGCATCCATGTTGATATATCTTGAAAACTTTTTATTAGCTTAAAATTTATCAACATTTCTGCCCGTTATTTATCAACGTTAAAATGTGAAAAATTATCGACCTGAAAAACTAATTTAACTTACGATATTATGGGAACATGTTTATCTCACTATTTATCAACCACTATGCCTATTATTTATCAACGGTAAATGTGGAAAGTAATCGACCCGAGAACTTATTTAATTTAGAATATTTTGAGAATATTTTTAGCTCATAATTTATCAACCTCTATGTTCGTTATTTAGCAATGGCAAATGTGAAGAGTTATCAACCCGAAAAGCTAATTTTATTTATAATATTTTAGAAATATTTTTTACTCTCAAATTTATCAACCCCTCCGCCCGTTATTTATCAACGGTAAATGTGAAAAGTTATCGATCCAAAAAATTAACGTAATTTAGAATATATTGCGCACATTTTTGACTTACAATTTATCAACCGCTAGTTATATTATTTATCAACGGTAAATGTGAAAAGTAATCGACCCGAAATGCTTATTTAATTTAGAATATTTTTGAGAATATTTTTAGCTCATAATTTATCAACCTCTATGTTCGTTATTTAGCAATGGCAAATGTGAAGAGTTATCAACCCGAAAAGCTAATTTTATTTATAATATTTTAGAAACATTTTTTCCTCTCAAATTTATCAACCCCTCCGCTCGTTATTTATCAACGATAAATGTGAAAAGTTATCGATCCGAAAAATTAACGTAGTTTAGAATATATTGCGAACATTTTTGACTTACAATTTATCAACCGCTAGTTATATTATTTATCAACGGTAAATGTGAAAAGTAATCGACCCGAAATGCTTATTTAATTTAGAAATGGCAAATGTGAAGAGTTATCAACCCGAAAAGCTAATTTTATTTATAATATTTTAGAAACATTTTTTGCTCTCAAATTTATCAACCCCTCCGCTCGTTATTTATCAACGATAAATGTGAAAAGTTATCGATCCGAAAAATTAACGTAGTTTAGAATATATTTCGAACATTTTTGACTTACAATTTATCAACCGCTAGTTATATTATTTATCAACGGTAAATGTGAAAAGTAATCGACCCGAAATGCTTATTTAATTTAGAATATTTTTGAGAATATTTTTAGCTCATAATTTATCAACCTCTATGTTCGTTATTTAGCAATGGCAAATGTGAAGAGTTATCAACCCGAAAAGCTAATTTTATTTATAATATTTTAGAAACATTTTTTTCTCTCAAATTTATCAACCCCTCCGCTCGTTATTTATCAACGGTAAATGTGAAAAGTTATCGATCCGAAAAGTTAACGTAATTTAGAATATATTGCGAACATTTTTGACTTACAATTTATCAACCTCTGGTTATATTATTTATCAAAGGTAAATGTGAAAACTTATCAACCGGAAAAATTAATTTTATTTAGAATAGTTTTGGGAATATTTTTAGCTCCTAATTTATCAACCCCTATGTTCGCTATTTAGCAATGGCGAATGTGAAGAGTTATCAACCCGAAAAGTTAAATTTATTTAGAATATTTTAGAAATATTTTAGCTTAAAATTTATCAACCCATCCGCCCATTATTTATCAACGCTAAATGTGAAGCTTACCTACCCCAAAATCTAATTAAGTTGAAAGTGATATTTACTTGCAAGTGTACTTATTTGAGTTGCAAGTGGTAGTTCATTTGAGTTGCAAGTAGTTCTCCCACCCGTTATTTTTTCCCTCTTAAAACCACTAGCCCAACAAAGGGAATTGAAAAAATAGTCCAAATAACATGATTTTTTTATACAAAAGTAACAACAATATAAAAAAGAAAAATGATATTGAATTTCTAAAAGGGAATTGTACAAAGGGAATTGAAAAAAATTGCATAGCTAGGTTAAATTCGGAATAAGTTCACGCAATCAAAAATAACTGATACATATGAAAATATCACAAAAATGAATTCGCGAAAAAAGAAGTTCATATTTTTACGTTTATAACATGTACATTCGATAGTACAAAAACTATCTGTCTCTCTGTTGAACGAAAAAGACTATTGGCTACGATGGTTAGCCCATCAGTACTGCGCGTGCTTAGGTGGGGAAAGAGGTCTCAGGTTCGAAACCTCGCGGAGCACTTAATTTTTTCTGGCGCGGGCTCCCGTTAGAGTGGGTGAGAGTGAGTCGAATACGACAAACCAGATATGCGTGGACGGTTTCGCGGAAAGAAAGTGACCGCTAAGGCGGGCGATCGCGATAAAGGGAATTCGGGGAATCCTGATGTATTGCTTTCCATCGGACTGCGATGGTTAGTGTTTACCTTGTAAGTATACCACTAGCAATGTTGTACACGATTGGTGACATAGGTCACCCTGACTCAATCATGTAATAGTTTGGAAATAATGAGTGGTATCATCATTAACATTGATAGTGATACTTCCTCCGCTCAAAAATTTCCCAACCGATTCACAACACAATTTCGCAAATACTTTCATGCAGATTGTCAAGGTTTTGGGACTTGGATAAGCTGAAGGAGGTAGAACGAGACCGATAGAGCCTGGGGTTGCTTAGCACGAGGACCTGGTGTAGAACAAAAACCATGGCGCCTCATCAAATTGAAGTACGAGATAAGTCAGGATTTCATACCCCGGAATCTCCATGATATAATTATAACTGAATCATATTGGATCTAGAACTATCATTTCAGATGTAACCAACTCGATGCCTTGTAACCCTAACCGCATCCGTGTAAATAAGGTTTGAAGGGGCCTACCAAGTCGATACCTTTCTACAACAGAAGCTCTTCTTCAATTTTCATCATACATCACCACTGTAGCTTAATTAAGACCCCTCTCGATATCTAGAACAAAAGACACTGCCGTGTACTGTAAGCCTCTTCAAAACCCTAGCCACCTCCACTTCAGCCTCCTCCATAGATCGGTTCCCCCTCCTCCGGCCGGCTTCGCCGGCGTCGGGAGGAGTGGGGAACCCGATCTATGCGTGGAGTTTTCAATAAAAGTAATGTTTTCAGTTGATTATGTTAGGATTTTAGTAGTCGTCTTCTTGTTGGTTTCACCTTAATGGAGATGACATCGTCTGCAATAAGTGATCTTCGGGCTATCGTTCGACGACGAGATCTCCTTTCCGATATCAATGGTGGTGTTAAAAGATTACAATCCTCTAGGTATGGGCCTTCAGATCTTGCTTCGCCAGATCAATTTTGGATCTTCTGTCCTTGTTGCCGCGAGGAGGATTATCCTCGCAGTTTTTGTCCCGGCTGCTACGTCCTCGACAATGGTGATTCGTATCCTCGGCTCTCCATCGACATCGACAAGGCTAGTCAGTTGTTATTCCCTGATATACTGGTGTTGGTACTCTTGCCGATGTTGAATGACTGCTTTAATGGTGGTTGCGTGCGTGCACGCAGTCTTGGCATTGCGGCTCAAATTAAAATTATGGGAGAACCTTCTTCGGTATTTACAGGTCTATGGTTCGTTTATCTTTGGCTGCCCAGAAGAGTACAAGATTATGTTCTGGAAGAAGGAAAAGTTTGAAGATTTGTTAGCATCTTTTAGACTTTATTTTGTAATTGTTGGAGTCAGCTCGTGTATCTCTACCATGTACTATTTATTACTATGAATATATGTGGTATTGATTGTCAAAAAAAGACCCCTCTCGAGATCTAGGTGAACAAATGGAATATATCCAGCCTAAGGTTTTACCGAAAGATTGTTTCCCGTGGCCAATCTCTACAAATCTGTCTCTGAGTACAATAGTCGAGATATTCTAGGGGCATCACCCCCTACTCTATATTGTTGGCAAAATAACAACTCCTACCCCATATCATAGGTTTTTTAGAAGTCGATTTTTAAAACGACTAAATCTATTTGTTTAGAATGTAATTTATGGATGGTTTTATGCATAACGACAAACCCCCTTCTAAGTTCCGTTGCACATGCATACAAGTTGTTTAGGTTTGAGGAATTACCTTATAAGACCTTCATAATGTTTTTAAAGCACGAACCAAGGAGGCCTATATGATGATATTTTTGGCATCTAGTCGTCCCATGTGGATAAAAGAGTACTAACACCAGAGTTGAAAAACAAATAAACCGATGAACATTCTGAAAGAAATACCGAGCAACCTTATTCGGTGTATATTTTTAAGATGTGTAAACATTATTTTTCATATAGTCATCATGTAGTTTGAGGTTTACAGTGCGAGCCTGGTTCTCAATGCAAGTTTATATTTATACGTTATTGCTTAACAATTTTCAAATATATTGATAATGTTCTTGTCTTTGGTTATATGATTATATATGTCTAGATAGATCTAAATTGATGACAATTAATATGGAACGGAGGGAGTAGCATTTTTATATGTTGTTATTACTTGAATTGGATAGAATAAAGTGGCATCGCCAAAACGATAACGTTACCGGTCAGCGGGACGAGCTGATCAATTTATGGTAAGTTCGAACTTGTACATTCCATATGGGGGTGCCCCGTATGATTAGTGAGTGCACACACACACCCCTATTATCTATAGGCCACATATATTCAAAAAGAAAAAAGCTACTTATCACCCGGAAGATTCCAGGCTCACATCCTCTGATACATCCGTGGATGGGGCCCCACCATACCGGCCTTATGTCTTCGTATCTCTTTTCCCTCCACTCTTTTCGCTTCATCTAGTTTTATTCGCTCAGGCGTCAATTTCTTCCCCATCGCACATGCACCTCCTCCCCATCTTGTTTCCTACACCAGTGACATGCACGGCCTTTCTCTCTCATGTTGGTGCCCTGTACGACATTTTCCCTCTTGTTGGTGCTGGTCACTAATGCAAAGTGCAAAGCGGCTTCGTTGTTGTGGTGGCAGATGTAGGCGTCTTACTGCACCTCCTTCTCACCCGGATGACAGCAGTGCGGTGAATGAGAAATGCTGCGAGGCGTGTGTAGCGGTGCTATGAAGGAACCCTAATGGTGTTGCGAGGGGTTTCTTGTGGTACTATGAGGGAGCACCACCGGTGTTGCGAAGGAACTCGATGGTGCTACGAGAGGTGTGCGGTGGTGCTACAAAGGAATCCCGACGATACTACAAGGGTTTGTGATGGCGCTACAAAGCAACCCCAATGTTTCTACAAGGGGTACGCCGTGGTGCTATGAGAGGAACCTGGAAGCTTCGTGAGGAGTGCGCTGCAATGCTGCAAAGGAAACGTCGGTGGCGCCGTTGATGGAGCTGGTGCAAGCTCTCTATGTGGTGACAACAAAGCTACCAGGGTACATGGGAGACAGACTTTCCCCTTTTTCTAGAAACCGCGTGTTGTTGTAGGATCTACCTACGCGTGGAGGGAAATGGAGGTATGCACATGATCGATGAACACATCAATGGACCCGATCCCACGATTCAGTGACGCAAGAGGCAAGGGATCGGGTTTTTTGATCACCCTAACAACTCTCAGGAATTGTTAGTCAGAAAACTACAACATAGGATTACACCCTACAAAGCTTATCGAGGTATAAATATGGTATCTTTGTTATTTAGAATCTTACGTTCTCATGCCAACCAACTCCTTTTCAGCTTCTAGTTTTGTTCGACACTTTGGCAAATGGTGAATCCATTCCTCCTAGATGGCCATTTTGGTGTATGTGTTTACCGATCCATCCTTTTTTACGTCTTCTCATGTTGAACGAATAAAGAGCATTCCCTATGACCCACTATCTGACATTAAAAGGTTATAAATTGCTTGGTTTTTCCAAGTGATTCTCCTCTCCTCCACCCCGCAAGACCTAAAAAATGCTACTCCCTTCGATCCATAGTAAATCACTGAAAAGGCTCCTTTCCAGGTGACCGTGGGCACAGTCACCACACGGATGCACGTCGTTGTGGGGCCCATGACCACCCTCGATCCCTTATCCCTTCCATTTCTTCATTTTGTTCCATCTACTGAACCCGACATCCTTCTTCCCCATGGAGCCGTTTCCCCTACACCACCAACCCAACAACGCAACCTCGCCGAAGATCGATAGAAGCAGGAGAGGGAAAGATGGTCTCGCTGGAGGCAGTGATGCCATGGCTGGCCACGGCAGAGGAGGCAATGACAAGCCATGGTAGGGCCAGAGACGGAGCTGGCGCAGATCGCCGCGGCGGTGCCGACGGAGGATCGTCAGAGAAAACTTAGGGTGGTGGGAGTGCAAGGTCGCCAGACTTAGGGTTTAGGGTGTGTGAGTGGTCGGTGCCGGTGCTGGAGAAGGATATGGAGGGTGGTGGGGGCTTAGAGGGATGTTCTAGGGGATGGACCGGTGGAGGAGGTGCTTTGGGCAGGGAGGGGTGGCAAGGCGGCGCGAGAGCGATGCCGGCCACGGGTGGCGGTGGCGGGGTCCGGGGGAGTTGAAGGTGGTGGTCCTTTTCATCGAGATGTTGTGGTGCTTTCCTTCCCCTTCCTCTATGGCGGTGCGGCGACGGTGTTCCTTTCCCTTCCTCTTCGGTTGCCACATGCTCCTCTCATCCCTCTGTTCCAACAAGAAAATCATCCTCGGAAATTTAACCGTGCCCATGGGTGACCATAACCTAGCAGCCCCGTAATTCACATCGATTACCGGCGCATCAGTTTGCGCACGATTTATTTATTTAGGTATCTTGTAGCCAAATCGTATTTATTTATTAGCCTAAACATTTATTATTTATTTATTTATTTACGTATCTTGTAGCCAAACCGTGCCCATGGGTGACCATAACCTAGTACTTGTTTCCTTTGCTATTGATGATCGCTACCACACCCCCACTAAGATCATTAAATGAATGACAAGACTACCAGTTAATAATAGAAAGTGTGCAAAACAAAAGGCGATCAACTGACATCTAGTGTGGCCTTCGGTCCTCAAATATGTATTGTGAATATTTGGAAGGAAGTAATATTTGGAAGGAAGAAGTAATGCTGATTTTATTTTATTAGTAATAAATACATAACATTTGCGAGAATCTTGCGCAATAACTACTACGAAAGATCGCGCGATATCCTTGACCCTTTAGGCGCCTATTAAAGGAGGGGTTAAGCTCCTTCCTATCGCAAACCATCGCAAGATCGACCGAGCAGTCATTAGCTGATTCTTGGTGTTTTGTGAGCTTCAGTAGTGGTAAACAGACACCTGTCTGAGTGCAATGGCTGTGCGAAGAAGCATGAGCGGCAGCATCGGCGTCGTTGTTCTCCGGCTGATGCTGGCCCTGTGCTTTGCGACGACCCTCGTCTGCGGGCAGAGGGACTGGACCGTCGGCGAGGGCGGCGGTTGGACCTTCGGCGTGGCCGGCTGGGAGAACGGCAAGCCATTCTCGGCCGGCGATGCGCTCGGTGAGTAGCATGTCGATATATATGTATAACTGGTAACTATCAGGAGTACTATGGTAATTGATTGATGGTCTCATAACACGATCTTTCTGTGATCGATCGATCCTGCAGTGTTCAAGTATAATCCGGGCATGCACAACGTGGTTGAGGTGGACGAAGCTGGGTACAACTCGTGCACGGCCGGCGCCGGTGCCAGGACCTACACCTCCGGCAACGACAATATCAGGCTCTCCGGTGGCAAGACCTTTTACATCTGCAGCTTTCCTGGCCACTGCCAGGGAGGGATGAAAATCGCCGTCGCGACCCGGTAGATGGTCTATGTGCAAAAGCACTAAGAAATGTCAATAATTGTCGTGTTATAAAGAATTCATATCATATGCTCTCCATTTCGGTTCGGTGAACTTTACGTCTAAATCAAACTGCAATTGGGATGCTTAATTTGGTCATGTGTACTGCGAATAAAGGATCTGGTTCCAACGTTCGCAGCGCGACAAAATCTGATTCAAAGTGAATTTCAGACCAAATTTCACCGGGTTTGCTATTTTCAGCCAACTGTGAAATAAATAGTTGTTTCAAACTTGACCAAGATGCATACTGTGACACGTAAGGTTGTAACAAAAAAGCATTATAAAATTTGAGTCATAGCTCTCATTTTCTAAAAGCAAAATTTCACATGATAAAAAATGGGTACTGATTTCTTTTTTTTCAAGAACGCGCAACCAAATTGGTTACCTGTCATTTCATTAAGGTTTAAGAGAGTCTGTACAAGAGCTTCTTACAATCCTTTCCTGAACACCACACCCCCACTAAGATCATCAAATGAATGACAAGACTACCAGTTAATAGAAAGCGTGCAAAACAAAAGGCGGTCAACTGACATCTAGTGTGGCCTTCGGTCCTCAAATATGTATTGTGAATCTTTACTATTAAATTGCAATAGGTGACTACCTGGTGTCACAACTGGGTTTCTCAGCTGAAAAAAGTTAAAACGTCCTACGCAGGCTCAAATATAAAACGTGGCGGCCCAACATCCGATTCATCTAAGCGCATAGGAGGTCGAGAGAAAATATACGAGGTTAGGATCATAGGACACGCTCGATCAGATTTTATTTCCCAGACGCGCCCGGAAACGTAACCAACTCCAATTAGGAAGCGACCTGATTGTTTTTTTTGTCCTTTACCTCTTCAACCGTACAATACACGCGAGGGGAAGCTATGAAGCCAGCGGCCACATGCTAGAAATCAATCAGCTCGATTTTTTTTTTCCTTTTTGAAACGTACACGAACTCACTACCTAGCTATCTATACTCCATCTGTTTTCTTAATTTTGTTGTTGTGAAATCTCTATTTTCTTAAAATGACATTTTAGATATTTAAAAGTGAACTAGATATAGAGTAAAATGCTAAAAGTAGACTAAATATAAACTAAAGTATGTAAATAAAACTCTAAAAGAGAACACAGAATGTACATAGCAAACCTGGCTAGGACAAATGCAATCTTGCTCAATGACATGTCTACCTTAGAGCATCTCTAGTCGCGTCCCCCAAACCGTTCTCTAAAGGAATTTGGGGCGCGCCGAACAAAAACACGCTCCCAATCGCGTACCCCAAAGTCTCTTTTTGTTCGGTGCGGCCCGATACGGTGTCCGATGCCCCGAGCCCGTCCCCGCTACACAGAGGATGCTCCGGGGACGTCGGACACAACGAAAAGCGAGGCGGGGAGTGGCGGGACCGACGCGTCAGGGGCACATTGAATTTTAACCTAACCGTCGCCTACCTCGTGACGGAAGTTATTGGCGCACAGCGACGGTGCAGTTACCGCAGAGACGCAGCGAAGCGTCTCGTCGTGCCTAGCTCTGTGTGCCGGCGTTAATGAGCTCCACCGCTTCCCCGCCTCCCTCCGGTCTATAAAAAAGGCCGCTCTCTCATCGTTCCTCTCACACATAAACCCTAGCGTCTCTCTCCTCAACCCTAGCCGCATTGTTATGCGAGGATTGGAACGAACAGATCCTACCGAAGCCTTACAAATGATGCAGCTTTCAAGGGATAATACTGCAAAGAGAACTCACATTCCGATGGTCTCCACTCTCCGGTTCTAGATCGGGTTAAGCTATGCACGTACCAAAACCCATACATAATCACGGCCATCAATCAATCCATATATATGCATGCAAATAAAATGTCTTCGGAAAATTAATGCATGTAAGGTACATGTATTAGGACACTAAGACATGGGTTGGTATTTAATTATCTAAAAATCATGGGTCCATAAATATTGTGTAATCAATTTTTTCCATGCTTGCATGTAATAGAGATTGTGCAAAATACAACGGTGAAAATAATTTCAAAACGCTTATAATCGGACCAATTGGGATAAAATAACCCTCCAAAATATGATGTCACCATGTGAGATAAGAAATAGGAAAATACCAGATCGTCCATCGAGGGGCGGATTTGTCCGCACGGGATAAAAAACAGGCTTGTGGGAGGCTGAGACATGCCACCGATTTATAAGAAAACTAAAGACTGGAACAACAATGCCTCTGTATAAAGAAAAATCTAATTCCTACGGAAACTAAAGACCAAATATTATTAATTTATTGACCCGGTTGCAACCTACGGGCTATACACAAAATTATATGTATATTATGTTTACATATGCACTGAGAGAAATCTGAGGCGGCCGTGGCAACACGCCCGGCATTTAACTATATTTTTATTATGTGTTATTTTTTGTTGTACTTAAATATTTATTTGCATTGTTTACAGTGTAACATGTGTGACACTAGATAAAAGGTAGGCAGTCGTGGCGAAGCACGGGCTTTCCACTAGTATTTACCAATATTTTAACTTTACAATATAATGGCTCCGTGGTGCCACAGTCTTTAGTCTTCTTCTGGGTACATTTAAACATAATGCACGTGCAACCCATGTCTCTTAAATAAATATAACACATGTAATTTGAATTCTATTTACTTCAAGTGGGTTGATTTCATGTTTGTTTTTGGTCCACTTAATATGTATCACTGCCTAATGGTCTAACAATGCCGAATGTAATGTACGATTCACATCCATGACACTGACTAAAATCGATGAGGCATGGATTTTTTTACAATTAGCTTCCAGATAAATACAATTTAATTCTAGTTTTTGATAAAGGGCTAACTCATTATAAGGATCAATAATGTGTTTTTCTATCTATCGGTGAACTATTAGAAGAGTTCATTTTGATGATACAATGCATGATTATAGAATTTTGATTTTACAATATTAATACTATCTTTTTATATGGGGTGCGCTAGTCGTCGAGCGATCGATTTTGAGCAGAAAATCGGTCCCCACGTCCACCGCCCGATGGGACTACACGTCTGGGTCAGAAAACACATGCAAGCAAGGACCGCGTCGCTCACGCGTGGAATCAACGACCTGTTGGCATCACATGCTATTGGGGACCATACGCTTCCGCATGGAAACATGATGCTCAGGGAGAATGGCCCCAGAAAAGAACTTCTTTTGTTACCTCTTTTAAAACAAATTCTTAGCAACAAAACTTGCACAAGTTTACATATAAAATATAAAATTGCAGTCACCAAGTTATTAGCAACAATAATCAACATCAAATCTAACAATAATACTAGTTATTTACAACAATACTTAACAAAAAAAATGTTGTCTATTTACAACAATAATTAACAACAAATCTAACAAAAAATATTGAATATTTACAACAACCATGAAAGACAATTCCCACAAAATCGACGGCTATTACAATGTTGGGTTAACAACAAATATAACATAAAAATAGCTATTTACAACAACTAGTAAGCATGCACGCGCAATGCGCGTCTCAAACAATATAGATTATAGTAAAATATTATGTCTATTTTAAATTATTGTCAACACATTCATAGATTTCTCAAAAAACATGCACAACTTAGTCACGAGGTCCATATTTTCCATAATCCACATTGCAACATAATATAAAAATAATTTAAATGATCAGCATGCTCATAATTATATACGGAAGAAGCCTGGTGACCGGGTGTATACGTGAGCACGCATCCATTGGTTGACACGTGTCACATCTAGCAATCCACTGTTACCATCATTGTTGGGTTAGCAAACCACATCAACACTAACAACACTTCCAAATCATGTAGGACCCACCTTTTTGAATTCAAATAGTGGGCCAGATGCACTTTCAAATCACGTAGGACCCACGCCAAGTACGCTTAGCGATGGATATGAAAACGTCAAGGCAACAGATCCAATTGACGAGAACCAGATCTCAACGCAGATCGTGTGGCATCTAGAGGGTGCTCACGTATACACCTAGTCACCAAATCCCCTCTCTAATTATATATTTTACAAAACCATAAAGCAGCGCACTACAGGAAAACGGTACGGTGCCGACGGTTATTGCCGTCGGCGTACCAACTAAAACCATCGGCGTAGGTCTATGCCGACGGTTACCGTCGGTGCGGCGTCGTCGGCATCCCTAGGGCGGGGACCCCGCAGATCTACCCCTATAGTTTTCTCCGTGCGAGGGTTTATCAATGGATTTTTTATTTGTTTGTTTAGGACATATGCACATGGAAACCATAGATTGAGAATAATTTACCATAAAATAGGATCCATTTGAACCGTAGCAGGAGTTTCCAAATACAGATCCTGGATTTTACCAAGTGCTAGCCCATGTATGCGGAATCATCAACATCGGGTAGACGAAACCCTAATCCAGGAGCCCGCAGATCTACCCCTTTGACCGGCCTCCAATGATACTTAACTATTACTTTTCTATTACTTTGTGTTGTGTTAGGTCATAGGAATATGTAGTACCAATGATTAGTCCATCCTACCTCAATATTTCCCCCGGTAGACGAAACCCTAATCCGGAAGCCCTGTAGATAAACCCCTTTGACCGGCCTCCAATGATATATAGTTGACCAAATGGCCTTTTGTAGGTACTAGGTCACATAAAATGATGTGTACTAGTTAAACCATCTATACTATTATATTGAAGTTAGTCGTAGGTCGTATAACGAGTTTGGTAAGGAGATTGGGAGCATCCGGACCGTTCGATCTTATCTCAGATCTCTGCTTTCTTTAGATCACTTTTCCACTCCCGCGTATGACTGGATCAATAAAAGCGATTTTGATTTAATTAGCTATAATAGCATTTCCTTTCTCTATATTTAATTAACCATAATAAGGTAAGCCATACAAACGAATCGATCAATCAGATATTACATTCCGCACAATCACCATATTTATTCTCCACCCACGATAAGCACCAGCTCATACCTACTCTTCGCCCACAGTTGCAACCGGAGTTTCACCTTCCCCAATATCCCTCTCTGATGCATCCATCCCATTAGCACACCCAGCAGGCTAGCACCCCCGGTCGCACTCCCGCGAGACCATCCCCAGGTGCCCTCCGTCTGACACCACCCCCTCGAGGTCTGCCACGCGCCGCCGTTTCCCACACAAGCGCCGTCGCCGCCCTTTACCACTATATCGCCCATGTGCCGCGTCCCCGCTTCTAACGTTGTTCTCGCCGCATGATACCCAACGAGTAGGACCTCCATCACAATTCACAAGTCTGTCCTCGCACTGACGTTGTCGTCCGCCCGTTATCATCCATTCACCGCCACCGCCGCCGAAGCATTGTGCCCGCCCCCGCAGGGCAGAGACATCCAGAGCCAGGTACTTGGGTTGTCACCAAATCCTGATCTCCCCCGTAGCTGCATGTAACCTCCAATTGGAGGAGTGATGACACTTTCAATATTAGACTGATGCCCAATAGAGTCGATCCATGGAATTCCATTACAGTTTATGAGAGATTCACTTTATCTTTCTTCATACATTGAGTAAAAGATTTCTCTTCCAATAGTATCCGATCTTTGAATTTGAAGCTATTCATTTAGTAATGCCCATTGCTGAGATTGGTCGATAGTCCTTCTATACACTGATGCATTATGTTGAACGAGATAAGATCTGTCCAAACTGAAGATTTAAGCCTCAACGAGTGTATATATTGTCTAATAATCTGCTTTCATTTTTTATTTAGTTATAATGTGCAGTCTTTTGTTTCTATATTGTCAACTGGCTATGTATGGATCAGCTTGGATTACACCTGCATCTCGTAGGTTATCTGATGTGCTTTTTTTCAGTTCCTCATCCATGTGAATATGGTGGAATGACTTGTCCGTTCAGCTCATGCATGGTATGACCTTAAATTTGGCAGTATGATGATAAAGATCCAAAGGTTGTACAAAGTTGTTGGAACTGAGCTCGTTTACAAATTCTTACTTTTATTATATTTCACTTTAGTTCGTGAAAAAAAATTGGGTGCTATTTGCTGTTTAAATCTTGAGAATTTACAAGATGAGTTTGACTTCTTTCTTACTCTATGTATTGGTAATTGTTGACTGTAGATATTGTGAATTTTGCCATCATCGAAACATCCAATGTTCCTTAAGTTTATGGTAATTGAGATATATGGTTCAATCTCAAGGGGTGCACATCTTGCATGCTCATGTAAATTTGTATGCCACTTGCGACGTGTTTAGTTTAATGGACATGGCAAATGGTGGAGATACCACGTGTTGCTCTGAACTTCTATCGCTTAACTTTATCTTTACTATTAAATTGCAGTTGGGGATGGTGACCAATTTAACATCAAACATTGGAGCAATCTTAACCGTTAATTGCCCATCAAACCCACGCTGCTCCAGATGGAAAAAAAGGTTCAGAATTATTGGCTACCAATTAGATCGCCATAAACCAAGGAAACAATCACGTCCACCCATTCGCCACCAATCAAGGAAATCACATCATTATTTTTGAAAAGATTAGATTACATACACCAATCACGTCCAGTATTAAATTTCAATCAGACGTGATTTATCCAGAGTTCCAGACGCAATTCAAGAAATCAACCCGCAGTCCTCCATCTTGTTCCGATCTTCTACGATTTATCCAGAGTTCCAGACGCGCTGGTGACCCCGATCCCCGATCCCATCTCCCGTATGAAGCCGCCTGATTCGCGCACTGCCTGGAGCAGCCGTCCTGCCGGCGAGATCCCATGCCCATATGTTCGTAGCCGCGCTATGCGCTCCTCCACGGCCGACGACGACCGCGACCTCCAAGGGTTCTCCTCCGACCACCACGCTGGCCGTGCCCCTGTCTTTTGCCTCTGCGCTCCTCCACAGCTGGTGATGGCCGCTACCTCCACAGGTTCTCCTCCGAGCACGGCGCTGTCCGGCCCCTAACTTTCTCTTCTGCGGTCCTCCAAGGGCGGCGGCCGCGACCTCCACGGGGTCTATTCCGAGCGCCGCACCGGCCGACCGGCCATGCTCTCCGCCGCGACCTCCACGGGGTCTCTTCCGAGCGCCACGCCGGCCGGCCAGCCATGCTCTCCGCCGCGACCTCTGACCTCCACTGGTCTCCTCTGAGCGCCGCACCGGCCGGACGGCCATGCTATCCGCCGCGACCTTCACGGGACTCCACCACCCGAGTGCCGATGCAACATGGTTGCTCCGTCTAGCCGTCCTGTGTTTTCTTGGCTGTTCCCTTATTTCACTGATACATTCATCGGATCAGTTCAGGTAAGCCTACGGTGTGCAAAGTTAAATAAATACGATGCACCATGCCAGTGAATTTATTCACACTATATGAATGGTTTAGGCTATGGGTGTTCAGAAAATGAGTTGGCCTCAAGATGGCTGCCAAGCTTGTTAATTCAAGTTAGTCTTCGATGCAGAAATTATTAATATATTTTTATACTTGGAATCAGCCTTTAATAGTTCAACACAATTTCAGAAAAACTATATCTGGACATCTAGATACTGCTAATATCTACATGCCATGGTTAAGTAGTTCAGCGTTTCATGTTGAACAACAATCATATAGTGCTACAAGTTACTGTCAATGATTCAAACAGATGAATAATGTAAATTGATTGCAGGTGTTCACCATGCCTGACACAAAATTGGTCGATAACTTGCTCGGGGTGTTGTTGTACTACCTCACCCGACGTTGAAGAGTTCCTGGTCCGAGTGCAGCAGCCAGCATTCCCCAACCAGGTTTTGGTAGTAGGTGTCGTCGAAGTCGTCAGCGGTCTGCACATCAAAACGGTGTAAGGCCGTGTTCTGAAACTGGCGTTGATGTTGATCTCGTTGCAGAAGAGGTCAGCTTTGGCTGAAGATTTTGTAGTTTCACCACAACAAATCGAGTTTATTTTGCTGAAGATTTGGTAGTCTCACCACAACTAAATGAGTCGTTGAACTGTCTGAACTCTGAAGTTCCTTGTTCATCGTTGATGACCGGTAACAAGTACCAACGACGAACTCGTTCTACCAGCAGTTCATGTAGCACACACTCAATATGAGTTATTGGATGGTCAAAAACATCAACATGGCTTTGTTCCTCGATGCTAGGTTATTTATGTTGGTAGAGAAGTCAAACTTCATAGACCATTCAACAATTATTTTCAGATTATAAATGTCGATTGTTGTTTTGTTGTTCTATACAAGTGCTTTAGTAGTTGCAAGAAATCAATAAGATATAGGTGAGTCAAATATTAAGAGGGAGTGGATCATGAAGAAACTAGCTGTCTCAAGATGCATCGATGACATTGGTACGACAATGCAAGGAATAGATAATTTACTAGGAAGGAGAAGATTAGTGAAGATTGTGCTAGCATCGTGTCAAATTTAAACAAAAAATAGTCTTGAACCATGTATGTTAACCATGTGTGCATATTGCCGATGTATTATTTTTTATTTTTTAAGTTAATGTGTATACTATTAAATAGAATAGTATTATTTTATATCTTTTATGTTACTGTGTATACTATTGAAAAACTGCGCTGCTCTGGATAGAATAGAAACTTACGTTTTTTTTGGTATCAAACCAATCCCCCAACAATCAAGGAAACAGATTTCTCCATCCATCACGTCCAGCAATTATGGAAACAAATATGTCCAGAAGGAAACAATCACCTCCTGGTACCAAACAATTAAGGAAATAAATATGTCCAGAATTAAACAATCACGTCCTGGTACCAAGCATTAACGTTCCACCCAGCTGCAATCGCTCTCTCTCCACAATTCTTGCAGCCAAGAATCGACATGCACGTTACATTCTCAGCTGCATTCGTCCCATGTGTTAGATTGTCTACTGAGATGAAAGAAGAATACCTAAATAAGCTGCGGATAGCCCGGCAACGAAAAAAAGGCTACAACTCTACCTATTGGTAAAATTGAGGAGCATGGTAAGAAACATACAAAGACCGATTGAATTATATTTAAATGAATTTTCATATTTAAATATGTAGAGTTTTTATTTGATAATATGTTTCACCTTTGTGGATCATGAGCGCGGCCAAAACAGATATTGCCGATGCTCCGAAAAAGAACTCACCGCCATAGGCTCGGATGCGATGTTAGTAGAAGAGACAGAAAAGTCACCAACTACTAAACAGCCGAATGAGGTGATTGTGTTTTTTCTACGCATGTTTCCATATGCCAATGTTTAAGTTTTATTATGTTCCAATAAACTTTGCACATAAAGGTTCCACTTTCGCAGGTAATGAACAATATAGGTATGGATGTTGTCAATGTTCCAGAACAAACTACCATCATAGAGCCCCACACGATGTTGTTGGAAGAGATTTCATGGGCTTTTTACACAGTCAAAGGAGGTGCATTTACACACAATCCATTCACGGCATAAAATCACTTCACACAAATTGGTAAATATATTCACTTACCCAACGGTGTCATATTATGTATGTTTCTAATGGTTGTCTTTTTGAAGGTTTTTCTTCCTTATTCATCCATGGGACACTTTAACTTGTTCTCCACCGTTAAGCATGATTGTTCTATCTCTGTTATTGATCATTTTTCTATGCCTCCATCGCCGGAGAGTAAAATGGTTTGATTACACCACATGCAATCTTCTCTTTCTTAATAGATGGCCCCAATTTACTCGTCTCACAACGAGCCACGTCACCTCATTAAAAAATTCCACTTCCCACATTGTTTCCAGGCTTACGTAACGTTTTTGGTACCGAGCCCGACACGGCAGGACTGAGGAGCCGAACCAGAGCCAGACCCACGGCACGAGGGGAACAGGAACCACGGGACCTTCGTGACAGAACCATGTGCGTCCAGCAGATGGGCCGACCGAAGGCAGCCCATGAACCGTTGGACCAACTTTCGCTTGCGAAAAAAAACCCCCGGCTGCACGACTGTCTTCGTCTTCCTCGTGTGGTCGCCACGGGATCCCGGTCGCCCCTTAGATCTCCCCCACCACGACTCCGCTCGGTTCGCCTTGGAACATCCCCACCGCTCGCAACCGGAACGGGGCGTGGTCGCCCCGGGATCCCGGCCGCCACATACATCTCACCCCCACCACGACTCCGCTCCGTTCGTCTTCGAACAGCGCCACAACGGCAACGGGTATGCTCTGCCAATCTCCGCATTCAACACAATAAATCCGGCCTTGAAGACAGTAGAAACTGCTCGGAGAATTTGTTCTGCCGCCGCCGTCTTAAAAGGCACGCGATGGTGCTCTCCACCCCCACAACGATCTGGGCAAACTACGCCGATGCACCCAACACGGGCAGCTGCTTCAACGCCGGTAGCTACCCCTCTCCATTCTTCTTCCTCCTTCTTTTTCTAGAATCCCTAAATCACTCACTACAACTTAACGATGTAACAGGTTCACCTCCGCCTACAGATTTTGTCGCGCCTCCGGACAATTTGTCGCGCCTCCTGATTTCCACTACTACCTCATCACATATATCAGGTATTTGGTCGCCTCCAAAAGGATACATAGGTTGTTTGTATGCATGTTTGCGTTCTGCTAGAAAATTTCCCCATGTACTACTGTAATTGGAGTTCAAAATGAGATGCTCACAAATGAAATGAAATCCTTCCCCATGTACTACTGTAGTTGAAGTTTAAAATGAGATGCTCACACATCAAATGAAAGCCTTTATATTATCTTTCAAATTTGCATTTTATTTTTCTGGTGGTTTCTGTTTGACAGGTTTCTTCGATTCTTTATACATATTTTGCCCACGTTTACTGATGGCCCATGTTCCTGCAGTCTGCATTTCCTCTCTAGATTATTACTTTAGGTATATGATAACCCAACATGCTCACGAAGTCTAGCATGCATATGAATGATCTTCATAAATTAATAGGAATAAGGAATCAGGGAATTACAGAAAATCACGAATTACGGATCATACCCCCAAGTTCTGTTATACGGAATAAGGAGTATTTACCTTGCTGACTGGGACATATAGGTGCAATGCTATTATATGGCATATCTGAGGCTTGAATCTACTGTAAGACCTGGGACATATAGGTGCAATGCTATTATATGGCATATCTGAGGCTTGAATCTACTGTAACACAACACCATAAATGATTAATATGGATAGATAGTAGTTGTTGTAGTTGGGAAGCCGCAACCAATCCTATCAAAAAGGTTGCTCTGAGCGTCCTCTACCACTCCTGATCGCATCCACCACACAAGGTATTTCCCGTCACCTGCCGCATCCGAGTAAACTACTACATGAACTGTTAGATGCTACTGCATGAGGAAATTACTATTAGAAAAAAGGAATTAAATCCCATTTTTCTACCAGTGCATACTGACATTTGATGTTATGAGAACTTTAGTTTGGTTGATATTCTGGAAAATCTATTCCATCATTCCATGTATCGTTTTATGTGGTCTTTTAAGCTGTCACCAATTTGGTCTCTTCTCAAAGACATGCACTGAATTCTCAGTTTCATCGGCCAAGAATCTTGCTAAACAACTAGAGGTAATAAAAAACGGAAATGCAATATTCATGTCTAAATCCAGATATAATTTCATACTCAAGTTAAATGTATAGCCTATAATTTCGTATGTGTGGTTATGCTGCAGATGGAGTAATTGCTTCTTTTCCCTTACATATCTAATTTTGGTAAGGGCCTTTCAAACAATCCTTTTTTATTTATATAGTACAGATGTAAGCATGAGACTGTATGAAGATGTGTATGAGGACAGATTGAGCTTTTCTATTCATTTAAACAAGTAGATCGAAGAAATAGATCCTCAAAGTGGTAACCTATTCTGATAGAGCAACTATTGGATTATATTTATTGTTACTGGACTCTTATATTATTGATACCTGAACGTTCCTTGACAGAGGAGCTCTTGTATTTTGTTTGATGCTAATAAACTAAGTCTTATCTTTGTTTTCAAAGATCTCATTGGCTCTAAGATTTCCTAGTGACCTGATACATGATATGTTGGATAAGTATTATTGTCTATGTGCTTTTATTTAAGTTACAATGTGTTTGGGTTACTCCAATGCAGGAGGATATTATGGAATTGTGAAGTGATGATTAATATTGCGTCCTATGCAGGTGAGAAAGAAGGCAATTGTTCAAGATTAGGTTGGCTAGAGAGTTTAGGTCGACAGAATGACCCTCGCCATGCTCTATATCGGTCGAATGCCTTAATGTTAGCCGAGCATCACAAACGTTAGGACTGAATCTTTTTTTTTTGGGAAATTTTGCTTAGTCATTTTGTCCTTTGACTAGATTTCCTCATCTCCTCGCATGATGTCTTTCGTATGAGCTCCTACAGGTTGTGAAACCGATAACGACAATGACACCATCCATTGGGCCAGGTGGCAACTCAACATGTTGGACACTAGGAAAATGGTTGCAGCAAGGGAATATGTGGCCGCCTTTCCCGAGAAGAACAACTACCGGTTGCACATCAACGTCGCACTGCTTGACGTCAACGATGATGAAGTTGAAGAAAACATTTGTAATGTTTTGTTGTGGGCATCCAAAAGGCGGCATGGAGTAGATCTTGGTGAATAAAAATAAGTAGTTCAACCCTTGCTTTCTATTCATGACACCCAATTAGCTTTACCGAAATATGCTTCAAGAAAATTGGAATCATAATGTTTTTTAGAACAATATTCAAATTGGCTACCAAGAGCATATGCTTCATACACTATATAGATATGTTTTCTATATGCACGCATTTTCACATGTATCATATTTAAATATGAGGCGAAAATGAAGAGGCCGAGGGGGAGGGAACAAAATAAATGTGTTCCCGTTGATAGCTGTACGGTGAAAATTTAAAACATATATATCTTATGGTCCATGTACATGGGATATAAATTCAGGAGTTTATTGAAAAATAATGTTCATCTTTGACTTTGGAAATGATACACTACGATCAATTCTAACTTTTTAACATTACTTGTGATATCCAATTTCTATGTTGTTGTTTGACTACATATTTTATTCTTCCTCTTCGGGGCCAATTTCAATGATGATTCAATATACGCATGGAGCTAGCCTGTTTGACTTAATTATAATTCATTGAATTGTGTGATTTTGTTTGGAGTCTCAAAATTGAAATGTGTTCGAATGATCGATTATTCATATATATTTCTTCGTATGCTTTGTGTAGAGGAGGAACATGTGATGGTGGAGTGGGGTAGAGGACGAAGTTAACTGGTTCTCGTCTTGCATTTTAGGGTTAAGGGGGAAAGAATGGCGGTGAGCTGAAGATTAATGCATACTTGAAATAAGATGACGATTAGTACGTCCGTAGCAACACACGGGCATTCAATTAGTATCTCTAGATTAACTCTAGTGCTCAGGGTAAAACAACATATAAAGTAATCGTGCATACAAACATTACTAAGTACATAGAAAATAAAACCAAGCAAAAAGTTCCATTAAGTATCATGCATACAAAAATTACTAAGAAAAAACCAAACCCTTGAACTAGCCAAAACTATGCAAAATAAAAAAAGCTGAGCCTACGCCGACGGTATAACCGTCGGCATATCCTGGAGCTACTAGACTAGGACGGATCCTAACGGCAGTAGCTATGCCGACGGTTATACCGCCGGCGTAGCTCTGGGACCAAACGGCGAGCCGACCGCAGACGCAAACGCGTGTCGAAGTCCGACGGCGAAAGCTGCGGCGACGGTGACCGTCAGCGTACCTGTAGCTATGCCGACGGTTAAGTGGTGCTGATGGTGACCCTCGGCATAGGTGGAGCTATGCCGATGATGAATTTATGCCGACGGTGTTTCGATAGCCCTCGGCGTCCGTGGACTACGCCGACGGCACAGTGCCGTTTTCCTGTAGTGGCGGTACTAACTTTCTGACATCCATACAAGCATTATTTCTTTTTATGTGCCATAACCTGTCATGTTTTCAATGATGCTATGCACCTTTGGTGTAATTCAGAAACCATCAAAGCATCAGTATACTGGTCACGCATCAAGTACACAACCGTTGTTAGTGCCTTATCTTAAAAATCACCACCAACGTCTCTTAATAGACGTGACATGTAGTAGGGGGCTAATATAAATAAGTACATAACCATCAAGCTCTCCATGTATTGCAACTCACAAATCAGCTCACGTCCTTGAGCTATGTCAGAAATACAATTAGTGATATGATAATATACACATAGTAAGTAGTCCTTCACATGGTGGGATCTTGAAACTGCTACACAAATGGGAGAGAAACATCTAAAAAAATGCCAAACACATAAGCTGATAAGGACAAAAATGTATATTTCAAGGTAACTATAATAGCCTCGGATATTTTAGTTGAGCTATAGAGAATGGAGTACATCATTGAGGCTCAGTAGAAAAAAAAATGCATCAAAGCACATTCCTAAAAGTAGCTAGAGTACCCAAATGAAGGCACTGCTAGGTCCCAAGCTAGTGTAGTTGCACCACCACTGATATGTTGTTATCTGAAAAATACAGCCCATCTATTTGAGGTCATGCATCAGTACGTTGGATATAAGACACAATGTATTTATACATATGGAGAATCACATGTACCTACGAATAAAGACATTAAATTAATAGACATAAGTGAATAGCTGAGTTGTGAGTAAGGATGTAAATATTAACTATGATTTAATCCCTGAACCTTAAAGGACAAGAAATTTATACGCCTTTTAGTGAGCTACTAAGGTTGCAACAACCGTACATAGCGGACATCCACATTACTAAGAAAGCCTGATTTATCTGCTAGTGGTTGGGCACAAGAGAATAAACAATTACATTAGTTTTCTCACAAATGGTGATGCAAGAGCTTGGTTTTTACTGTATAAATGAACATCTTTGTGCGATACACGACATATTAAACTTGATGACAGTGTAGTGTCATTTCGAAAATACCATGCTTTTGAGAGTAGTGACACTTCGGTTATTTTCACATCCCTCCCATAACATCACCTTGATATCTTCATTTCACAATGATTGAATCGCTTTTCCTGCCAAGTAATAATCACACAAATTTTATTGTTCATCTAACCAGCAAACTAAGCACAGATACTGACCTCTAACTTTTTCATCTTTCTTAGCTCCTTCTTTTCTTTTGCATCCAAGATTCAGTATGCATTTGTGGCTTATAAGCTCTTCTGAGCATATATGGCCCCAATATGGCGTTCATTTTCATCCTAGCTGGGTGGTTACAGGTTACATGAAGCAATCCAAACCCCAAACTCTGAATCCTTTTGTGTTTTCTTGTAAACTTGGTGTATGCACCAGAGATGATGTAAATATTGTGGTCTTTAAATAGTACCACAGTAGGTGCCTATTCTACTGTTTTTGGTCAAACAAAAAAATCCAAACCCCAAACTCCCAAAGCACAATAAAACCATGTAGAATCCATTGACTAAAAATACAGGCATTCAAAACTGATTGTGTTTGTATGTTGTTCATCAACGTTGGCTTCATCTTTCTCAAAAACTGCGAAATAAAGTCAAATTCTATTAGATCTAAGTACCGCCGTGTATCTTTGTAACTCAACCAGAAGATCCCAAATATAATGACATATCTATCACACAGAAGCAAAATAAATCATCTAATCAGAAGATACTCTTCAGATTGTTATCCACCTCACAATTGTACATGATGTCATGATCCAAACAAGACATGACAATTTCTCCTCAGACAGATTGATACCACCTTTTTACATATACAACAAACACAACAACATTCGGATGAATAGAGGAAGAATGTACATGTACTTACTTCCTTGGGAGTTCGAATGTAACACCTACTAGTTAGGAAACATGAGTTAAGTAAAGCTTACATATGATTCGGGATGCTAATGGGAATACCTCATTCTCCCTCCAAGCTTGTTCTCCTGGTTCAGTGTTCTCCCTCACTCCTCCTACTAGGACAAGAAGACTGGTTATATTGAGAAAATACTCATCTTGTAATGTTCATGTTGCCATAGAGGCAAGGCAAGCACGATTCATTTCTTTACAAACATCCCACCAACATTACATCGATTGAACAATTGTGTCCAGTTCGGTATAACATTTTGTGCAATATTTTCTTAACATAGGAGGATCTCAAAGGAGAACACTAAACCAGGATTGGACCAAATTTTGGATTATGAACATTAGGTATACCTGAAATCCGGCCTAGGCACCTCCCCTCGTCGATATGCTGCGTTCAGGCAACATGTCAGCCTGGATAATCGGTCCTCTTCTAGATGATCTTGGCTAAGACCTGGGTGGTCAGGTAGGCGGCGGGCGGCAAGCTGGGTGGCTATAGGCGACGTAGGAGAGAGAAAATGACGTAGGCTGGGCCGAGCTTTGGCTCCATCCTCGACAGCAGTTCTGGCTCCATGGCGGCGGTGACGCGGCCACGTGGGGCTTTGGTTCCAAATGTGGCTAAGACGGTTGGCGTCCACGGCAGCCTCCTTCAGCGAGCACCGATGGCGCCAGACGAAGATTCGCTGGATTCGCGTGTGGTGGCCGCTGAGTGGAGCCCGGGTAGCAGAAGGAGGCGGCGTCCATCGAAGGAAGCAGATCTCTCGTGGCTAGGTCTGCTTTGTGAGGATGGTGGCGTCCAGGCTGAGCCAGAGGAGCTGCGCGTGTGGGGCGGTTTGCAGCCTAATTTTTTGGATGTAACCATATATGACGCGTCAGCGCTAATTACTTACCAAAACTATCAGGAAGGCGTGGGAGAACAAAGAACTATAGACCGTGTTTTTTTTGGCTGAGATTTTATTTTCCCACGCAACTTCGTGCCTTTATAAGTAGTAGAGATAGTAGAGATAGAGATCATGAACAACAATTCCAATAAACAGGTTAGCTATTTACAACAATAGTCAACAATCATTTTAATAAATGTGATTGGTCGCATGATATTATGAATATTTTCCACAATTCCAAAGTATGGTTCACCACAAAAATCAAAAACAAAATCAACAAAAATGCTGGTTGTTCACAGCAATACACAATAAAAAAAATTCAGCTCCGTCAAGTAACAATTTCAACATTAATAACTGCAAGTGCTTTTACAACAAAAATCTACATGGTTCACCACAAAATTCAGCAGCAAAAACTACAAAAATCTTTGTGCAGAACACAAAAAGGACCTAGAGCAAAACCGGCAGGTCGAAGCAGTCGCCGTCAACTCGCCGGGGAAGAGTACTTGCCGAAATTGCGGCCGGCCCTTTATGTGGCGGTCGGCGACCGGAGCATCGGCGACGTAACTCGAGCAGATGATGGCGGCGGGGGAACGACGAGGGAGACTTGCAGCGCGGCCGCAGCGGAGACGGCCCACGGCTTGCAGCAGCAGCTTGTAGCACAGACTGTCCCAGTTTAGACGGTCAACGCCCGAAAAATTAAAGCAGCGCGAGCGCAGAGATGTGGGAGGGCGGGGGAGCGGCGCCGGAGAGCTCTTCCAGCAGCATGAGCGCGGGAGGGGATAAGGGGGAAAATGGCGACATCGGCGGGGGATCAGGTGGTGAGCGGTGTTCACGCGAGAGAGAAGAAAGAAGATAAGATAAGTATAAAGAAGAACGAAAAAATTGGGAGCAACGTGGATGGCCCCATGCGGCGCTGGGTTCTTTCGCTACGTCACACACGTGGCCAGCGAAGCGACCGATCTTTCGCGGTGGATCGGTGGGCTTATACCAAGCATTTTCCTTTTTATAAACGGTGAGAATATGTTATATAAAACCAATTATAGAAACGGTTTTACACTAAAATGTAAAAGCAATTGGATCTTTAAAATCTTAACATTGTCTTATCAGAACCTCAAATAGCAACTCGTGCTATCCACACATACTACCTTTTTTTTTTGTTAAAAAATGACTAGTAAACGTGCACGTGCAATGCACGTCTTTAAAATGAAATGTTTATTTTATTATACTATTTATATTTTAATGAAATGTTTTTACCTACTCTTTATTCGATGAGGCAGTAGATAGGTCCTCGCTCTGTATGTGTCATATGTTAAAGTCAGAGGGATAGATTTTGCTTTCGCCATTTTTGAAGTTCTGACTTATCATCATTCGTTTTCGAGTCCACTAAAATAATAACTTTTGCTCTAAACTATGAAAGGCTTTTTTGGTGGTGCGTTGCAAGAAATAGAACACGTACACGAACTGGAGATGAGGCGATCAAGGAGACGATTAGGGTTTCCGGTCGCCTCCCGTTCATGCCGCCGACCTGCCAAAATTCTGTGGCCTTCGAGCCATTGATGCTGGGTGGATCTTGGTCCCTATCGCCGGGGTGACACTCAGGTGGTGGCGGCGGCGTCTTTTCCAATAAAGCCTCCCAGCTTCACCCCCATCTTAACGGCGACATTAAAAAGGTTGTGGGAGTGATGTGGTTCTCGGGGGCTTCTTCTGGCTGGGGGATCTTCAGATCTCCATGAAGCTTCGTCGATGTTTATTCCTTCTTCTTTGTCTGCGATACAGATGTTGTCTTCTTGACCTATTCGACGGCTTTCTGCCCGTAACCAACAACGGTAGGCCGGCTCAGGGAGGAGCGGCAGTGGCGGCTCGCCGTTGACATGGCTTGGAGGGTGAAGACAAAGTCCATCTCAAGAATTATTGTAATTTTCTTTTTGTTGGATGCTTCGTATTGTTGAATATTTCTCTTAATTTGATGGTTCTATCTGCAAAGAATTTTTTTTTAAATAACAATGTAACATAGAATAAATGTCATGATAGAGAGTGAGACACGTGTTCACATGAAGACACATCGCTCGTGTGTCTGACCATCTCACTCTCTCTCAACTCTCAAGCTCCCGTCTCATCATCCCCGCCGCCGGCAAGGACCTCCCGCTGCCCCGCCCCCCACCACTCACGACCATCCCCTGGCCTGCCTCCCCCCACCACCGCATCCCTTTCCTCGCGCCGCATAGAGTCTGAGCTCGAGGATGCACTGGAGATCCTGCGGAGAGAAGGCGGCGCCAAGGTCGGCATGCGAGACCCCGAGCTATAAATCGACAGAGTTCTCCATCGAATTTGCGGCAGGGGCCAACGCGCACGCCTTGGAGGGCTCCACGGGGCCGGCCTTCTCCTCTCGCGGGACAAGCGTCGGTGAATCGCAGCAAGAGCAGAGGGACGGCGCTGAGGATGCCGTGCTTGCGGCCTACTTTTTCCGTGCCTCTCCAACGCTCACGCATCTCCACAAGGTTAGTTTCTTTTTGAAGGTCCATCTATGTATCTTGATACATGGCGAAATATGAGTGACGGATAAAATATCTCCCCTGAAACACTCCATCAAATTTAACATTCAGATATCAATATGACAAAAAAAAATTAACATTCACAAATAAAAAACATGACCTGGATGATTACAAGTTTTCGATGATACAAAATTTAATTTATATATTCGATGAAAGTAACTACAATTCATATGCAAGTAGATTTTATTTTAAAGTAACACGTTTATTCAATTAGAAGGCAGCGCTGACTAAATCGCAGTTTGAGTGTGGGCTAAGTACATCATTATCTCGTTACTATCCAAGGAGTGCACACCCAAACTGAATAGTATACCCAGCTCACAAAAGAAAAAGAGAATCGACAAGCCCAGACTCTGTACCACTATTATTTCTGCTTCCTCAAGCTGCCCACTCAACTACCTCCCCACCGCCCCAAGGTCCGGCAACCCCTCTCCAGCTCCCTCTCTCGTCAGGCCTCCCCTCCCACTTCGTCTCCACTGTCGGCGAGAGAAATCGCATGCCCCTTCTCTTCTCCGCCCTTTCTCGTCGAATCCGGCTGCCGAAGTGCCCAAGGAGGCGCTCGAGCTCGGCATGCTCGTGGGCAACCCAGCGCACGGCGGCGACGATGGGAGCGTAGGAGGCGGGATCCGCAGGAGGCAAGGCGCTGCTGGAGCTAACGCCGTACAGGACTTCGCGCAGCAGGAGGGGGCACCAGCCGGGCCGCCATTTGCGTTCGAGTCTGTCTCCCACCACATCCATCTCGGGATCTTCCTCTTCTCCGGTATTGTGCAGTGCAACATCAGCTGCTTGTGTTAACCAACTGTTTTAATTTAGAATTATTAAGTTCATACTTTAGTATGTCTTCTTCTTTAGTTGCACAAACTTGTATGATCCTCCCAACATAGCATCAGGCATCATTCTAAAGGGTAATCAACTATTCATGAATGATGTGAAATTTGAAAATATCTGCTAACTTTAATTGGTCTTTTAGGAAAACCAGTAGCAGCACAATGAAATACAAGGTCTATCTCCGATTATTTGTTTTATGTGTGTTCCAAAATATAACAGAATTTGGTCAACCCTGAATTTGACTTGTAGGCTGTGGCTGTGATTTTGCATACCCATATACAGAGCTCTGAAACATAGTGACATATTGTTTAATCTTCAGTTTGTCTCTCTCTTCTGTATGTTGATAACTTTCTGTTTGTAGTAGGGCGAGTGTCCTCAAGAATCATAAGATTGGTGGAAAACACGATGGATCAGTGGTCTTCAAGAATCACATGATTGGTAGAAAACGTGAATGATCAGTGGTCTGACGACTACCTCTTATGAAATAGATAAAAGAGAAGCATAAATCTGAACTATATAAAACTATCATCACCAAATCCCTAAATGGTGTAGCATAAACATACAAATACATTTCAGTGGTACATCAAAATGATCCAATCTGAGCTCTGATTGTGTACAATGTGTCTACTGGTACCTCAAGAGAAGATGAAGTAAATCTGTGCAGTTTATAAGGAGTGTACCTGTGTACACCTGCTTAGCTTTCTATTGAGATAACTAAAAACCTTCGAAATCACTGAGATATACAACATTGTATACAAAATAAATTGTTACTGAAATCTGGCATGTAGTATTTTTGCGTGAAGAAAAAAATTAATTAATTGTTAACAGTGCAAGGGTTAATTACAAGGTTTTAGTGGCACCTCTATTTCTGTTTTTTTTTTATCTCCAATACAATCTTTTACGGCATCCAGAAAAGGAAGAACACATTCCACTTGAACTTTTGTCATTGTATACTTGTTCGCTGGCTGAAGATGAAAGACAAAAAGCTAAAACAACCCTAAGTGAATTGCACAAGCATATTGCGGCAGATTATGTACGGAGGGTGAGTTGGGCAAGCTAAAACAGTCTAAAATTGCTTTATTGAAATTCTCGCTTTAATGAACAAATGACTATATTTGATATCATCTGACTTGCATATACATGAAATTTGAACCTTATTTATTGTCCCAGGATATTAAAACAGTATTGAATCTTCAACTTACAAGCCATCTGGTCAAAATTAGGATCTCGGCTTATGCCATTCAAGGTTGTGGGATCTGTCGGGTGCTTATCTTGTACCTTTTCCATTTTTATTCATCCAGCAGATTGTAAACTCAATCTGTATCACAGGCATAACATTTCAAGGAGGGAAGAGAAAACAGGCAAACCAGGTGAGGAACCATGGATATATAAAAGAGGAGGCAGAAGAGAATATAAATCGGTGAACTACGCTACAAGGGTAATTTTCCATTTACTCCACATGCTGTAAAGGTGCACATGCCACGCACATATTATAAGTTGTGATAAAATAATTTTATTTGATCATATTGTTTAGCTAGTTTTCTTAGAAGCACGTCTTGTCCTATGTCATAAAACCATATATTGTGATCCTTTGTCATGTATTTTATCGAGCCATTTATTCCTAAGAGGTGTGAGAGCGCCTAAAACACACAATCCACACTTACATAAAATTTACAATCTCATAAATGTATTTAGAATTAGTTGTAAAAATACTTAAAAATTAAAACTAAGCTGAAGCTCCATCTATGTATTCTTGATACATGGCGAAATATGAGTGACAGATAAAATAACTAAGCAACATTGTATCTTCTATTTATTCGCTGATGACGGTTCTTTCTTGAAGGTCCACTTTTTTATGCGATCAATAAGGCTTCGTGCAATGGCTGGGATATTGCTTAAAGCTTCATTTGCTTCATACTTCAGGATGTGAACCAAAAATCGCTTCCTTAGTTGAAAATCGTCCTATATATGCATTATACAACATTGTTATAAAAAAACATGTGCAAAGTGTATGCAAATGAACCTGTGTAAATACTCACCGTGGGTACTGCAAAATGTAGCAATCCATCGTACCATAAATGCATGAACTCAAAAACCAAATAACCCGATAGAGCACTGCATGCATATTATGTTACATTGCGGGTCGAATAAATACGTTAAGATTGTAACACATTGTTAAAATTCTTACTCGTCTAGATTTGTTGGAACTTTGGGAGCCTTGCAACCCCATTTAGTTATGTCATCCTTTGATGCAGGGTTTGCAACTTCGAGCGCAAGATTAAAATTATCGGCCACATTTTTAAGTATAGTCTTCGCCAAATATGGTATTGGAAGTGGGTCCAAAAAAGAGATAACTTTTTTGTGCCGATCGAAGACGAACAACTTGAATAACCCAACAATATCCCAAGGCAATAAAATCTGCACCGATACATTTAAAAATATAGTAATCATTATAACAATTATAACATAAGAATGAAGGATTGAATTCTTACCATATTGCATTCAGATATATGATACTCATTACTGTCAGGCCAGCTAAGAAACAACTGAGCCAACCGAGCAACGTCAGGATAGTCACTACGAATTGGATCTCGTGCATATTGAGACATCAACTAAAATAATAATAATAAATATTAGTATATGCCACAAATGAGTCACATATAAATAGATTTAATATGTAGTTAAACTAACTTACACAGAAGTTCAAATCCATGTAGTGGACTGGGACATCCCTAGCAAGCTGGATGTCGTGCCAGCCAGTATCCGTACAGCCATATTAAAGCAACTAACGTTCATATTTTCATTCATTTTTAGTATGCTACTTATTTGTCTTAAATTAAGACTAATAGGATAAGGACTCGAACTTTTAACCCATTCGGTCCTGTAAAATTAGAATTATGTCAATTACAATTACATGTATGCTATCACAATTTATTAGAACAATACAATAAAATGAAAAAAAATGTTGCTTACTCTAGTGAAGGGATATCATCAACTGTGCTGATGTATAGGCAAAGTTCATCTATTAATTCCTGGTCTGTTGGATTGGCAGATGGTAACAGAAGCAATGATTGCGAGATGAACCCAATTTCTGGCGCTAGTTTCGATGTTTTGATGTTTTTAGGAGGTCCATCCACAATGACACAATCAGTAGGATCAAATGTTTGTTCTTCATCATCTTTCAAGTCTCGATTCCTTATATTATCATCATTCAAATGTGAATCCACCAAAATTACGGCTAGTTTGTTTCTAAAATCTGTCATATTGACCTATTAATCAAGCAGTAAATAAAGTTAGTTTTCAAGTAATAATGATACAACCTGGAATAAGTATCGCGATATGGAGCAAATATACCTGTTCAGGAATGTCGGATAAAATATCCCCCGTGAAATATTCCATGAAATTTAACATCCATAGACCACACGATGACCTGCATGATTATAATTTTTAATGATACAGAAATTAGTATTTATTCAATAAGGATAATCATTTCTCACCAAAAAAAGACCTTCAAAATCATTAAAAATGCTCAATGCTATATTGTTAACTTTTGTGACAACTTATTTTTTTTATTTGCATTTCCAGTTGATTCATTGTGGCTCGATGGTCCAGGATGAGAAGGTAGAGCTAAACATCCAATTCATGTAATATTTGAGGTATGGACGGTCTCCGCACCCTTACTTTGTGAGTATTTGTATTCTTTCCCTATTACTTACTGATGTTTTAATAGAAAGTAATCATTATGTATAATTATACACATCATTGTCCCTTCAGAAAAAGTACATAGACTAATGTACTTATTTATTTTTATATGAAGCAACTCATCATCAGATATGAATTGAGTTGTAGCATTATAGCTAGCTCCAAATTAAAGAGATGGTATGGAAGAATAAATTATCTTGAGTCACTGTAATATCATACAATTTCTTAACTTGAGGCATAGATTTAGCAAATTGATCTTGCAAGAATAAATTATGCGTTGAGTTCGAATATACCCATCCTGTTTGCGTATCTGCTCGTAATACACTCTTCCCTTGGCCATTGTGTCACGTTTAGGTCCGGCCATTTATCATCTTTTAATTCCATGTTAAGCGATGCATATTTCAATAAATTTTGCAGTCCTTCCGGCTGTTGCACGAATAAATGACAATATTAACATCACAACCGAAAAATACCGAAGAATAATAGAAAAGCATCTTATCAAAAGATATGGCAGTGGGACTAATTGCTAACCATAGCAGCGAGGTCTTTGCGGCCCATTCCTCTGCCGAGCGAGTCGAGCACTTGGATACTTCGTTTTCTGGTATTTATAACTGCTACGTACCAATGCATGTTGTTACTGTTCACTGGAATGTGTATCTGAAACTTTTTAGTTAGTTTAGTTCCGATATAGACAAACATTCGTCCTCCATAGATTTAGTTGAGATGTATGATGGCGTGTATTTCACACGTTCGTTGGGCAACCCCAAGAGGAAGGTATGATGCGCACAGCAGCAAGTTTTCCCTCAGAAAGAAACCAAGGTTTATCGAACCAGGAGGAGCCAAGAAGCACGTTGAAGGTTGATGTCGGCGGGATGTAGTGCGGCGCAACACCAGGGATTCCGGCGCCAACGTGGAACCTGCACAACACAACCAAAGTACTTTGCCCCAACGAAACGAGTGAGGTTGTCAATCTCACCGGCTTGCTGTAACAAAGGATTAACCGTATTGTGTGGAAGATGATTGTTTGCAAGAAAACGAGTAAAAACAAGTATTGCAGCAGATTTGTATTTCAGTATTAAAGAATGGACCGGGGTCCACGAGTTCACTAGAGGTGTCTCTCCCATAAGATAAAAGCATGTTGGGTGAACAAATTACAGTCGGGCAATTGACAAATAGAGAGGGCATAACAATGCACATACATGGCATGATAAGTATAGTGAGATTTAATTGGGCATTACGACAAAGTACATAGACCGCCATCCAACCGCATCTATGCATAAAAAGTCCACCTTCGAGGTTATCGTCCGAACCCCTTCCGGTATTAAGTTGCAAAGCAACGAGACAATTGCATTAAGTATGGTGCGTAATGTAATCAACAACTACATCCTCGGACATAGCGCCAATGTTTTATCCCTAGTGGCAACAAGACAACACAACCTTAGAACTTTACGTCACATCGTCCCGGTGTCAATGCAGGCATGAACCCACAATCGACCATAAATACTCCCTCTTGGAGTTAAAAGCAAAAACTTGGCCAGAGCCTCTACTAGTAACGGAGATGCAAGATCATAAACAACACATATGTAATAACTTGATAATTAACATAACATGGTATTCTCTATCCATCGGATCCCGACAAACACAACATAGAGTATTACAGATAGATGATCTTGATCATGTTAGGCAGCTCACAAGATCCAACAATGAAGCGCAATGAGGAGAAGACAACCATCTAGCTACTGCTATGGACCCATAGTCCAGGGGTGAACTACTCACTCATCACTCCGGAGGCGACCATGGCGGTGTAGAGTCCTCCGGGAGATGAATCCCTCTCCGGCGAGGGTGCCGGAGGAGATCTCCGGAATCCCCGAGATGGGATCGGCGGCGGCGGCGTCTCGGTAAGGTTTTCCGTATCGTGGTTTTTCGCCTCGGGGTTTCGCGACGGAGGCTTTAAGTAGGCGGAAGGGCGAGTCGGGGGCGGACGAGGGGCCCACACCACGGGCGGCGCGGGCCCCCTTGGCCGCGCCGCCTTGTGGTTTGGCCACCTCGTGGCCCCACTTCGTATGCTCTTCGGTCTTCTGGAAGGTTCGTGGCGAAATAGGCCCCCGGGTCTTCGTTTCGTCCAATTCCGAGAATATTTCGTTACTAGGATTTCGAAACGAAAAACAGTGAAAACAACGAATCGGCACTTCGGCATCTTGTTAATAGGTTAGTTCCGGAAAATGCACGAATATGACATAAAGTGTGCATAAAACATGTAGGTATCATCAATAATATGGCATAGAACATAAGAAATTATCGATACGTCGGAGACGTATCAAGCATCCCCAAGCTTAGTTACTGCTCGTCCCGAGCAGGTAAAACGATAACAAAGATAATTTACGAAGTGATATGCCATCATAACCTTGATCATACTATTTGTAAACATATGTAGTGGATGCAGCGATCAAAACAATGGTAATGACATGAGTAAACAAGTGAATCATAAAGCAAAGACTTTTCATGAATAGTACTTCAAGACAAGTATTAATAAGTCTTGCATAAGAGTTAACTCATAAAGTAATAAATCAAAGTAAAGGTATTGAAGCAACACAAAGGAAGATAAAGTTTCAGCGGTTGCTTTCAACTTGTAACATGTATATCTCATGGATAATTGTCAACATAGAGTAATATAACAAGTGCAATATGCAAATATGTAGGAATCAATGCACAGTTTACACAAGTGTTTGCTTCTTGAGGTGGAGAGATAGGTGAACTGACTCAACATAAAAGTAAAAGAATGGTCCTTCAAAGAGGAAAGCATCGATTGCTATATTTGTGCTAGAGCTTTTATTTTGAAAACATGAAACAATTTTGTCAACGGTAGTAATAAAGCATATGAGTTATGAAAGTTATATCTTACAAGTTGCAAGCCTCATGCATAGTATACTAATAGTGCCCGCACCTTGTCCTAATTAGCTTGGACTACCGGATCTTTGCAATGCACATGTTTTAACCAAGTGTCACAATGGGGTACCTCCATGCCGCCTGTACAAAGGTCTAAGGAGAAAGCTCGCATTTTGGATTTCTCGCTTTTGATTATTCTCAACTTAGACATCCATACCGGGACAACATGGACAACAGATAATGAACTCCTCTTTAATGCATAAGCATGTGACAACAATTATTATTCTCATATGAGATTGAGGATATATGTCCAAAACTGAAACTTCCACCATGATTCATGGCTTTAGTTAGCGGCCCAATGTTCTTCTATAACAATATGCATGCTCCAAACATAAAGGTGGTAGATCTCTCTTACTTCAGACAAGACGGACATGCATAGCAACTCACATGATATTCAACAAAGAATAGTTGATGGCGTCCCCGTAAGCATGGTTATCGCACAACAAGCAACTTAATAAGAGATAAAGTGCATAAGTACATATTCAATACCACAATAGTTTTTAAGCTATTTGTCCCATGAGCTATATATTGCAAAGGTGAATGATGGAATTTTAAAGGTAGCACTCAAGCAATTTACTTTGGAATGGCGGAGAAATACCATGTAGTAGGTAGGTATGGTGGACACAAATGGCATAGTGGTTGGCTCAAGTATTTGGGATGCATGAGAAGTATTCCCTCTCGATACAAGGTTTAGGCTAGCAAGGTTATTTGAAACAAACACAAGGATGAACGGTGCAGCAAAACTCACATAAAAGACATATTGTAAACATTATAAGAATCTACACCGTCTTCCTTGTTGTTCAAAACTCAATACTAGATATTATCTAGACTCTAGAGAAACCAAATATGCAAACCAAATTAGCAAGCTCTAAGTATTTCTTCATTAATGGGTGCAAAGTATATGATGCAAGAGCTTAAACATGAGCACAACAATTGCCAAGTATCAAATTATCCAAGACATTTTAGAATTACTACATGTAGCATTTTCCAATTCCAACCATATAACAATTTAACGAAGAAGAAACTTCGCCATGAATACTATGAGTAGAGCCTAAGGACATATTTGTCCATATGCTACAGCGGAGCGTGTCTCTCTCCCATAAAGTGAATGCTAGGATCCATTTTATTCAAACAAAACAAAAACAAAAACAAACCGACGCTCCAAGCAAAGTACATAAGATGTGACGGAATAAAAATATAGTTTCGGGGGAGGAACCCGATAATGTTGTCGATGAAGAAGGGGATGCCTTGGGCATCCCCAAGCTTAGACGCTTGAGTCTTCTTATAATATGCAGGGGTGAACCACCGGGGAATCCCCAAGCTTAGAGCTTTCACTCTCCTTGATCATATTGCATCATACTCCTCTCTTGATCCTTGAAAACTTCCTCCACACCAAACTCGAAACAACTCATTAGAGGGTTAGTGCATAATAAAAATTCACATGTTCAGAGGTGACACAATCATTCTTAACACTTCTGGACATTGCATAAAGCTACTGGACATTAATGGATCAAAGAAATTCATCCAACATAGCGAAAGAGGCAATGCGAAATAAAAGGCAGAATCTGTCAAAAACAGAAACAGTCCGTAAAGATGGATTTTATTAGGCCACCAGACTTGCTCAAATGAAAATGCTCAAATTGAATGAAAGTTGCGTACATATCATAGGATCATGCACGTAAATTGGCATAATTTTCTGAGCTACCTACAGGGAGGTAGACCCAGATTCGTGACAGCAAAGAAATCTGGAACTGCGCAGTAATCCAAATCTAGTACTTACTTTACTATCAAAGACTTTACTTGGCACAACAAAACTCAAAACTAAGATAATGAGATGTTGCTACAGTAGTAAACAACTTCCAAGACTCAAATATAAAACAAAAATACTGTAGCAAAATAACACATGAGTTATCTCCCAAGAAGTTCTTTCTATTTAGCCATTAAGATGGGCTCAGCAGTTTTAATGATGCACTCGCAAGAAATAGTAGTTGAAGCAAAAGATAGCATCAAGAGGCAAATTCAAAACAAATTTAAGTCTAACATGCTTCCTATGCATAGGAATCTTGTAAATAAACAAGTTCATGAAGATCAAAGTAACAAGCATAGGAAGATAAAACAAGTGTAGCTTCAAAAATTTCAGCACATAGAGAGGTGTTTTAGTAACATGAAAATTTCTACAACCATATTTTCCTCTCTCATAATAACTTTCAGTAGCATCATGAGCAAACTCAACAATATAAGTATCACATAAAGCATTCTTATCATGAGTCTCATGCATAAAATTATTACTCTCCACATAATCATAATCAATTTTATTAGTTGTAGTGGGAGCAAATTCAACAAGGTGGCTATCATCATATATAGGAGGAATATTGTAATCATAAAAGAAAATTTTCTCCTCAATGCTTGGGGGACTAAAAAGATCAAAGCCAGCTTCCCCAAGCTTAGAATTTTCCATAGCATTAGCAACAATGGTGTTCAAAGCATCCATAGTAATAACATTCCCATTAGCATGCATATAAAGTTCCATGGGTTTTTTAATTCTCTCTTCAAACACATCATGTCCTAATTCAAGATAAAGTTCATAAAGATCTCTCATATTTTTGTTGTTTTCCATTATGCTTAACTAGTGAAATAAAAACATGCATGATATTAAGTAAAGTAAAACAAGTAACTAATTTTTTTGTATTTTGATTTAGTGCAGCAAACAAAGTAGTAAATAAAACTAAGCAAGACAAAAACAAAGTAAAGAGATTGGGAAGTGGAGACTCCCCTTGCAGCGTGTCTTGATCTCCCCGGCAACGGCGCCAGAAAATATGCTTGATGGCGTGTATTTCACACGTTCGTTGGGCAACCCAAGAGGAAAGTATGATGCGCACAGCAGCAAGTTTTCCCTCAGAAAGAAACCAAGGTTTATCGAACCAGGAGGAGCCAAGAAGCACGTTGAAGGTTGATGGCGGCGGGATGTAGTGCGGCGCAACACCGGGATTCCGGCGCCAACGTGGAACCTGCACAACACAACCAAAGTACTTTGCCCCAACGAAACAGTGAGGTTGTCAATCTCACCGGCTTGTCTGTAACAAAGGATTAACCGTATTGTGTGGAAGATGATTGTTTGCAAGAATACAGTAAAAACAAGTATTGCAGACAGATTTGTATTTCAGTATTAAAGAATGGACCGGGGTCCACAGCTCACTAGAGGTGTCTCTCCCATAAGATAAAAGCATGTTGGGTGAACAAATTACAGTCGGGCAATTGACAAATAGAGAGGGCATAACAATGCACATACATGGCATGATAAGTATAGTGAGATTTAATTGGGCATTACGACAAAGTACATAGACCGCCATCCAACTCGCATCTATGCCTAAAAAGTCCACCTTCAGGTTATCGTCCGAACCCCTTCCAGTATTAAGTTGCAAAGCAACAGACAATTGCATTAAGTATGGTGCGTAATGTAATCAACAACTACATCCTCGGACATAGCGCCAATGTTTTATCCCTAGTGGCAACAAGACAACACAACCTTAGAACTTTATGTCACCGTCCCAGTGTCAATGCAGGCATGAACCCACTATCGAGCATAAATACTCCCTCTTGGAGTTAAAAGCAAAAACTTGGCCAGAGCCTCTACTAGTAACGGAGAGCATGCAAGATCATAAACAACACATATGTAATAACTTGATAATTAACATAACATGGTATTCTCTATCCATCGGATCCCGACAAACACAACATAGAGTATTACAGATAGATGATCTTGATCATGTTAGGCAGCTCACAAGATCCAACAATGAAGCGCAATGAGGAGAAGACAACCATCTAGCTACTGCTATGGACCCATAGTCCAGGGGTGAACTACTCACTCATCACTCCGGAGGCGACCATGGCGGTGTAGAGTCCTCCGGGAGATGAATCCCCTCTCCGGCAGGGTGCCGGAGGAGATCTCAGAATCCCCCGAGATGGGATCGGCGGCGGCGGCGTCTCAGTAAGGTTTTCCGTATCGTGGTTTTTCGCCTCAGGGGTTTCGCGACGGAGGCTTTAAGTAGGCGGAAGGGCAGAGTTGGGGGGCTGACGAGGGGCCCACACCACAGGGCGGCGCGGGCCCCCCCTTGGCCGCGCCGCCTTGTGGTTTGGCCACCTCGTGGCCCCACTTCGTATGCTCTTCGGTCTTCTGGAAGGTTCGTGGCGAAATAGGCCCCGGGTCTTCGTTTCGTCCAATTCCGAGAATATTTCGTTACTAGGATTTCTGAAACCAAAAACAGCAAAAACAACAGAATCGGCACTTCGGCATCTTGTTAATAGGTTAGTTCCAGAAAATGCACGAATATGACATAAAGTGTGCATAAAACATGTAGGTATCATCAATAATATGGCATAGAACATAAGAAATTATCGATACGTCGGAGACGTATCAATGTAACAAACTGAGACTAACCATATCATATTTCAAATAAGTTCTTGGGCGGGTACAGTGCATGGCGTGTCCACCACCTGGCTGAGGTCGGGTTGTGCTGTTCCAATGGATTGTGTTGTTCCAACATGCATAAAACCTATGGTAGATGCAAAAAACACAAGGCATGACATTGGCTGAATATGATACAACACAATTTAATGTTTCTTATTGCCAGAGGTATGTCCATGTAGCAAGTTGAGGTATTTTACCAAGAAAAGTTTGCGAGTTTGATGGTTGCGGTTCATCTTTATTCACACCAAGAGTTGAAGTTTTCTTTTGTAGACGGCTCGTCCGAAGCTTATGCAGATATTCTTCTTTCTTATGATCGGATAGTCTGGCATACCATCCTTCGCCAACTGTTTTCTTCTGTTCCACATTCCCACTTTGTGATTTATGTTCATCACTCATGGAGATTGTAGGGGAATAAGATGCAACTGGGAGGACATGTACAAAATAAACCTCTGATTAGATAATTCGTCAATTAACTATATAGGTAATCTTACCAGGTGAAACATGATCAATAGTAGAGGATTGGGGTACATCCATATTAACAACGTGAGCTTCAGTTTTCTTGAGTCGGTCCTGCCGTTGTTTCTTGCGGCACTCTTCTTTCTTATCTTCAGATAGGCTAGCATACCATCCCTGTCCAGTTCATTTCTTCCGTCCGACAATAATTTGTTCAGCTGGATGATCAGTCCCCAGGGAGCTTGCAGGCGTATCAGTCCCATCTGGCATAGAATGAACCCATAAATTAGAAATAGGTGATTAATAGACATAGCAGGATCGGAAGGGTATGATTGTACCATTGTTACCTGTGTTCATTACAGTGCTCAGAGGAGTACATTGAACAGATGGTAACGGCGAATCATGACTTTGAGATACATGCTCGGAGTTAAAACTACTGAGTTTTGCTGCCTTAGTTTGCTGTCGGGCTATACGCCGTTTCTAGAGGTACTCCGCTTTCTTCTCATCAGACATTCGGGCATACCAGCTCAGTTTCTTGTCTGAAGACTGGTGGCATTGGCATTGCTCTGTACAGACGTGTTTGTTAGATCTTTAAATGGGGAACGGTTCCCTGATGCAGACGGGGACGCATGTGGCTGTATTTTCTTCATGTGCAGGAAACTGCGATTTAAAGAGGTCCAATATGAAATCATGTGGGGGAACAATATATTAATTCAGTAATGAACATGTAAAAGGGATGCTGGACAGTAGAAATGCTGATCTCTGAAATTATTTCTTAATGAAGGACAGTACAATTGCTTTATTGATTCATCTTACAGTAAACATACAAATAGTTTAACCGTGAGTTTGTTGCATCCATTCTCATAATTTCAGATTTTAGAAGCAGCAAAGCACATATATTAACCTCGGATCATGTACACACATTTATTTATTTCAGGGCTTCATTGCCAGCGACCAAATGGTTGAGAACACAAGTGATTTAAAGCGAAAGAAATGATACTTGTAACCTTAAATTTGAAAGGAGATATTTAAGTGGACATGAAAACAACTTCTGTATTATGTTATATAGTAATCTGGTTGCATCTCATCCCATTTATCAGTAGCAGATAAATTGTTTCAGTTACAGATCAATTATTTCTTCTGGATTAGTAGGTAGATGCAGCAACCATGGAGACGTGTAAATAGATGCATGAACTATGAAACTGATCTCAAGTAAATCAAAGTGTAATTTTTTTGTACCCACATTTGAGGTGACCAATGCGGTTGAGGCACTTGGTTGTTGGACGGCCTCTGGGCAATCTGGGGCACTTGCGTCTTCGATGGCAGACGGCGGCTGGGGCACTCGCTTTGTGGACGACGGCGGCTGGGGCACTCGCTTTGTGGACGACGGCGGCTGCGGCAGTTGGTTTGTCGACGGCGGCTGGCCACTTGCATCGTCGACGCCGGCGTTACCAGTGGACGGCGGCTGAACGGTAGCTGGGCACTTCCGTCCCCGACGCCGGCTGTGGCAGTTGGTTCATGGACGGCGGCTGGGCACTTGTCCTCGGTGCCGGCTGTGGAAGTTGGTTCGTCGACGGCGGTTCAACGGTGACTGGGCAATTGCGTTGTCGGCCCCGGCTAGGCACTTGCGTCGTCGACGCCGGCTAGGCACTTGCGTCGTCGACGGCGGCTCAACGGCGGCTGGGAACTTGGGCGGAAGGCGTGGATGATGGGTCGTAGAGACTCTGGCGCTGCTGTGTATGGTGAAAGTCAGCGGTTGCTGTTTTAACGAAAGGGTATGTATTGTAAGTGGACGTGGGATTGAGGATGTGCTCAACGTGTTGAGCTCAACATTGGGATGATTTAGACCGTAGGATGACTGTGTGTGAAGGGCCCAGATTGATTGGATCTGCCTGTCTATCTCTTTTTATATATATATTAGTGGAGATGGAGACTTGTGGCAGTTGACCGTCCGTTCACTCTCACTCTCATCTTCTTCTCTCACACAGTACAAGCAGCGCCTCCGTCCTATCCCCATTCCCTGTTGCGTTCCTCCCTATTGCAGCCGCGACGACCTCCATCCCCCCTGCCACACCGCCTCTGCAGCGACGGCCGCCCTTCCCCTGCATCCCCATGGATGGAGGCGGAGGCGCAGACCTCGGTACGGCATGTTCCCGGAGTTGATAGTCGACGCCCCTCCCTACCTCGCCCGCGACTGGTATTTCGGTGTGCCCCCACCCCACTACTCGATTCCTTTCTGTCCGATGTCGCTGTCCCGCGCCTTGACGCTGCCGACGTAGCCACAGTTCCACGCCTCGCGCCGCGGCCGCCACCGCCACAGTCCTACGCCTCGAGCTATTGTGCATAAGGTTGACTCTAATAGTCACAAATGTTTTTATCTAATCAATTGTTCCTGCTCTGTAGCCCACTATTTTGCATATTGCTATACTAATAAAGTATACTTGATTAGTATTAACTCTGCACCTTTTTATATCACCATTCTGATTAATCTTGCCCGGTCTCAACATGCTTACATATAAAATTCTGGATGCTTTAGCTAATTTGCATTCTCGTTTATGATAAAAATGCATTGTTGTCTTATCTGAACAACATGTTTCATGGCCCAGACGCATCAGCTGAATAGAAATGACTGGACCAGATTCTTTTTGCTGCTGAATAATCATGGAGGGAAGATCAAGCAGCCAATCGGGTGAGAAACTGAGGATATAAAAGAGGAGGCAGAAGAAAAACTAAAATTAAAAGAAGTACGGGGACTGGAGCAGATTTTCAAAATTGGTCAACATGAAGCAAAATCGGAGGGTAATCTTCCATTTACTCCAATATATACTGTAATTTGATGCATGATTTGCATGAATTGGTACCTACTTTGTTAGCCGGAGATTTACGAACAGAAATTTAGTTCGTAAACTGGACATCAACGGTAGCCGCCGCACATGACTTACTTGAACAGAAATTAGTTCTACAATTTTAGCATCGACATCTGCTGAAGTGTTTTTGAAATGTCAGATATCGGCAATGTGCAAATTGTGTTAGAAAATGAGTGTATGTGGCTCTAAGACACCCTGAGATATGCTAATCTCTGTTTCCAGAGGAGTATGACATCTTTCAGCTATGCTAATCTATGCTTATCTCTTCTCGTGTTGGTTTCTTTTCAGAGAAATACCAACTGTGAATGGTGATTGCACTCAATCTTTCATGTTGGTGAAGGATTTGAGGTGGTCCGTGAATGTTGGAACAGATTGGCCAAATGACTGAACAGAAGGAACAAGTGACCTGATATTAAAAGGTAAGCCCGTCTCGCCTTCCCTTATTTATCTCTTCTCTATTTTGTGAATACCTCTCTCTAGCCCTCTGTCGCTTTAGTTCATTTTCTCCTGCATATATGACACAATAAAAGTAGTTAACAATCTCAGAATGCATATGACACCTTTGCTGAGCCATTCTTGGTAGAGTAACAAATTATGTCTGACCTAGCAAGGCGAAGCATCTTGCCCTCCTCTAGTACAGCACATGCATAATCAGTTGGCATATGAGTACCCAATGTGAGAATGAATCTGTTGATGTCAACTTTAATTAGCTGAAATTCATAGTCGAGATGGAGGTATGATGAGAGCAAAGCTCTGAATTGATCAACCGCGAAATCAATTCCATCCTCTATCATGAAAATGTAATTTTCCAGGTTCTTCTTTACTCTTCTAGTTTTACGGCCCTGTCTAGTGAGAAAACAGACAGGTTCAACTGTATGTTTAGCATCACAGTTATCCGCCTCCAACCATTCATCAAAAAAAGCATTTGCAAATAGAAGGATGTAATCGATAGATCAGAATAACATGTAGCAGGCCATAATATTTGGATAAACAGAAGTGGCAATCAAGCAGGTGAATAGAACAGGTCCTACCGGATGGTATGCTGGACCCTAGATCCATGACGCGGTGAAGATCTAGGTGAGCGCAGCTGAGACCAAAGCTTCATAGACCTAGAACATGTCACCAGCGGAATAATTCAGGGCTTCTCTCCTGGATTCGAAAGTTCAGTCCAAAATTTACACTTGAGTTGTGTAGTTTTACTTCCTGTCAATTTCTATTCATGGAATAGTGAGACTGGAATCATCTCTGACCAAGAACCCTACATTCAAGATGGAAAAGGATGAGAAGTAGAAGCCTATAAGAGACATACCAGGGTGACCAAAGTTGATGGCGGAAGGGAGAGCCGTGGATGGAGGGGAAGCACCGCGTCGCCGGCACCATCTTCACCTGATATCTCGGTTTGACTCCCCTTATATTAGTGTCTTCGCTGGGCACAAGAAAGGAAAGTTCTAAAGAAAAGGGAAAAATGGAAACTACTATTGCTAGGCCGGAAACCGACCCAGCTTGCCAACTTCCCTACAGCCCTAGCCACTCACCCGTGCAAACACAGGCAAAACGGCCATAAGGCATTCATCGTGAAATTTGTCTAAGCATTCATATTTAGCATTGTCACAACACTGGTGCACTCTGTAGATAGTAGTTGCACTGCACTATTCTTCTAAAAAAAATATTTCCCTAAATTTGCTGAATAGGCATACTGTGTCTCTCTACGATAAATTCTTCTCATAATAACTGACTTCCATTTAGAATATTTTTCTGGAATTTATCCGTACTCCAGTAGTGGTAGGTAGCCTCATGCCATGCTATTCTGCTATAACTTGTTCAGGAGATAATGCTGATATTGCAGGAATAACATAGGTGTTGGTGGAAGGCACTTTAGTTGTAGGAGGCGGGGTTGCACTCTCAGTCGTACAAAATGGCTTGTAATAAAGTTCAAAAAGGTCGACGCCTCTTCTTAGATGCTAGATGGGCCTATACTGGTGAGTTTCCATATTTTAACTTTATTTTAATGTTGCTTGCCTTTCTTCACTGTTTCGCTCCATGATGAACATTGAATATTTAAACTTGATTTGATAGTTTAGTTTGGCCGTGGGGATCAAACTGTATACATGGATGTTTGGTACCATAATGAACTTTGCTACCGAGATATAAGATGAGAGATTCAGCATAAACATGAAATTTTTCAAGTTTTCGGCTGCACCAAATGGAGCTGATAGCACACAGAACCAGCTTCTGAAGATAGCCGGAGAGCCTCACACTATTTTTAGCTTTTAGAAATGACAAATAACAATCACACATGCTTTATGTTTATCATCAGCGGCACCAAAACTGTTGAGCACCATGCACTGAATGTTAAACAGGACAAGAACTTCCTGAACATGAGATTTTTATTCATTTTTGGACAGTCGATATGTCAACACTTCCCAAATAAATCACACTGATAAACGACACTGATATATGTTAGATGTATATATTGTATATTGTAGTTTCCCCATATGTTAGGGGGCTTCCTGCATAATTGCACTGTACTATATATTGTGGCCTTTGGCCCCAGATAATACAAGTTGCTTATTCCTAACATGGTATCAGAGCCCCAGGTCTCGAGTTCAAATCTTGGCTTTCACAATTTATTCTAAAAAATACCCGCAGCCTCCTGCCATGTGTATCCGGCCTCCCGCTGCCTCTTTCCTGCCGTGTGTATCCGGCCTTCCGCTGCCTCTTTGCCTCTCTACACGTGTTGACTTGTCTTCTCGTCTTCCCGTCACACGTGAGAGGGGGTGTTGACGTGTATAAAGTAGATTGCCTAGCCCTTTCCATCGTGTTTAGGGCATCCACCGCACGCCGCAACTCGTGTTTGATCTCCGGTCGCCGCCGCTGTCCGCCCTAGTCTCCGGCCGCCGCTGTCCTCCTGTTCGTCCCCGAGTCGTCGCTCCCGAGCGCGGCCGGAGCGCCCCAAGCCAGGCGCTGTCGCCTATTCTTGTGTTTCGTGCAGTTCTCCACTCCTATTCGTGTGTTTCGTGCAGATTCTGCTAGCGAGTATATCTCTCATTCACTGCGCGCTTTTCTTGCTGAGGAGGGTACTCTTGCTCAGTTTTCTTGTCCTGGTGCTCATCCTCTGAATGGCGTGGCTGAGCGCAAGCATCGTCACCTTCTTGAGACGACTCGTGCGTTGATGATTGCCGCTTCTCTTCCGCCTCACTTTTGGGCTGAGGCTGTTTCCACTGCCACCTATCTCATCAATATTCAACCCACTGCTGCTCTGCAGGGTGGTATTCCTCTAGAGCGCTGATGTATACACACGCTTCTATTCCTGTAGACAGTGTTGGTCCTCCAAAAGCAGAGGTTTGTAGAACAGCAGCAAGTTTCCCTTAAGTGAATCACCCAAGGTTTATCAAACTCAGGGAGGTAGAGGTCAAAGATATCCCTCTCAAGCAACCATGCAATTAAGATACAAGAAGTCTCTTGTGTCCCCAACACACCTAATACACTTGTCAGATGTATAGGTGCACTAGTTCGGCGAAGAGATAGTAAGATGCAAGTAATATGAATGATTGTAAGTAGTAATTGCAATCTGAAATAAAGATGGCAGCAAGCAAACATGTAACAGAACTTGTTGGAAACGGTGTTTCAATGCTTAGAAACAAGGCCTAGGGATCATGCTTTCACTAGTGGACACTCTCAACATTGATCACATAACTGAATAAATAAATGCTACTTTCTACACTCTCTTGTTGGATAACAAACACCATTCATTGTGTAGGGCTACAAAAACACACCTCAAGCCGGAGTAAACAAGCTCCACAACATCCGGAGTTCATATTTAAGTAACCTCTAGAGTGCATAATAGACCATTGCAATTGAGACCGAGTACTAACATAGCATACACACTGTCAACAATAGCTATGAAAGGGGGAATAGATCGCATCAATACTATCATAGTAAAAGTTAACTTCATAATCTACAAGAGATTACAATCATAACCTACGCCAAGTACTACATGATGCACACACTGTCAACATTACATCATGGAGGAGGAATAGACTACTTTAATAACATCACTAGAGTAGCACATAGATTAATAGTGATACAAAACTCATGATCACATAAAGATCACACCATGGGAGAGAGAGATGAACCACATAGCTACCGGTAGAGCCCTCAGCATCGGGGGAGAACTACTCCCTCCTCATCATGGGAGACAGCGATGGCGATGAAGATGACGGTGATGTCGATGGAGATGACTCCGGTGGCAATTCCCAGTCCCGGCGGCGTGCCGGAACAGAGACTTCTGTCCCCTGAAACGGAGTTTCGCGTTGGCGGCGGCGTCCCTGGAGTCTTTCTGCAGTTTCGTCAATTGGTATCGGGTTTTTAGGTCACGAGGGGTTTTATAGGCGAAGAGGCGGAGTCGAAGGGGCAACAGGGCTCCCTCACCACATGGCGGCGCGGCCAGGGTGGGACCCGCGCCCCCCTATGGTGTGGGTCCCCCTTGGCCCCCTCCGGCTCTCCTTCGGTGTTCTGGAACATTCCGGGGAAAATAAGGCCTTGGGCTTTTGTTTCGTCGAATTCCGAGAATATTGCCCGAACAGCCTTTCTGGAACCAAAAACAGCAGAAAACAGGAACTGGCACTTCAGCATCTTGTTAATAGGTTAGTTCCGGAAAATTCATAAAAACATTATAAAGTGTGAGCAAAACATGTAGGTATTGTCATAAAACTAGCATGGAACATCAGAAATTATAGATACGTTGGAGACGTATCAAGCATCCCCAAGCTTAGTTCCTACTCGCCCTCGAGTAGGTAAACGATAAAAATAATAATTTCTGAAGTGACATGCTACTAACATAATCTTGATCAATACTATTGTAAAGCATATGAGATGAATGAAGTGATTCGAAGCAATGGCAAAGACAATGACTAGACAACTGAATCATATAGCAAAGACTTTTCATGAATAGTACTTTCAAGACAAGCATCAATAAGACTTGTATGTATAGGAGTTAACTCATAAAGAAATAAATTCTTAGTAGAAAGTTTTGAAGCAACACAAAGGAAGATATAAGTTTCAGCAGTTGCTTTCAACTTCAACATGTATATCTCATGGATAATTGTCAACACAAAGTAATATGATGAGTGCAAATAAGCAAATATGTAGGAATCAATGCACACAGTTGACACAAGTGTTTGCTTCTAAGATAGAAAGAAGTAGGTAAACTGACTCAACATAAAGTAAAAGAAAGGCCCTTCGCAGAGGGAAGCAGGGATTACTATTTTTGTGCTAGAGCTTTTATTTTGAAAACATAGAAACAATTTTGTCAACGGTAGTAATAATTCATATGTGTTATGCGACATCCTATAAGTTTCAAGCCTCATGCATAGAATACCAATAGTGCTCTCACCTTGTCCTAATTAGCTTGGATTTACATGGATTATCATTGCATTACATATGTTTCAACCAAGTGTCACAAAGGGGTACCTCTATGCCGCCTGTACAAAGGTCCAAGGAGATAGATCGCATTTGATTTCTCGTTTTTGATAGATCTCAACTTAAGGACATACATACCGGGACAACATAGAAAACAGATAATGGACTCCTCTTTAATGCATAAGCCTTCAACAACAGATAATATTCTCATAAGAGATTGAGGATTAATGTCCAAACTGAAACTTCCACCATGATACATGGCTTCGGTTAGCGGCCCAATGTTCTTCTCTAACAATATGCATACTCAAACCATTTGATCATGATAAATCACCCTTACTTCAGACAAGACGAACATGCATAGCAACTCACATGATATTCAACAAAAGTGTAATAGTTGATGGCGTCCCCAGAAACATGGTTACCGCTCAACAAGCAACTTATAAGAAATAAGATACATAAGCCACATATTCTTTACCACAATAGTTTTTAAGGCTATTTTCCCATGAGCTATATATTGCAAAGACAAGGAATGAAATTTTAAAGGTAGCACTCAAGCAATTTACTTTGGAATGGTAGAGAAATACCACATAGTAGGTAGGTATGGTGGACACAAATGACATAGGTTTTGGCTCAAGGATTTGGATGCACGAGAAGTATTCCCTCTCAGTACAAGGCTTTGGCTAGCAATGTTGTTTGAAGCAAACACAAGTATGAACCGGTACAGCAAAACTTACATAAAAACATATTGCAAGCATTATAAGACTCTACACTGTCTTCCTTGTTGTTCAAACACTTCACCAGAAAATATCTAGACTTTAGAGAGACCAATCATGCAAACCAAATTCCAACAAGCTCTATGGTAGTTCTTCATTAATAGGTGCAAAGTACATGATGCAAGAGCTTAAACATGATCTATTTGAGCACAACAATTGCCAAGTATCAAATTATTCCAGACAATATACCAATTACCACATGAAGCATTTTCTGTTTCCAACCAAATAACAATGAACGAAACAGTTTTTAACTTTCGCCATGAACATTAAAAGTAAAACTAAGAACACCAGTGTTCATATGGAAAAGCGGAGCGTGTCTCTCTCCCACACAAGCATGAATTTATTCAGAGAATAAAAATAACAAAACAAAAATAAAAGCACACAGACGCTCCAAGTAAAGCACATAAGATGTGACGGAATAAAAATATAGTTTCACTAGAGGTGACCTGATAAGTTGTTGATGAAGAAGGGGATGCCTTGGGCATCCCCAAGCTTAGATGCTTGAGTCTTCTTGAAATATGCAGGGATGAACCACGGGGGCATCCCCAAGCTTAGACTTTTCACTCTTCTTGATCATATTGCACCATCCTCCTCTCTTGATCCTTGAAAACTTCCTCCACGCCAAACTCAACACAAACTCATTAGAGGGTTAGTGCATAATCAAAAATTCACATATTCAGAGGTGACATAATCATTCTTAACACTTCTTGACATTGCACAAAGCTACTGAAAGTTAATGGAACAAAGAAATCCATTCAACATAGCAAAAGAGGCAATGCGAAATAAAAAGGCAGAATCTGTCAAAACAGAACAGTCCGTAAAGACGAATTTTTTAGAGGCACTGTAACATCCCAACCTTGTTTATCTAAATAAAGGAGTGATCATGTGCATTTCATGCATTTAGTTTGCATTTGAGCAAAATTTGCATCTCAATTTTCAATTATGCAAATCCCTCTCTATTTCTTTCTCATTCAAATCTTGCAAGTTTTTCAAAATGGACAACATGGCATTGTTTTATTCAAAAAGTCCATGTGTGTTTATTACTTCTCTGGAAAATTTGAGTTTCAAACACCATTCAAAACAGATGGAAATTTGAATTTGAAATTGTTATCACCAGAATTTGACCGGATCAGAGGTGGGCCGTGATTGGAGATAAGCTTGAAGAATATACATAGAAGGAATGCATGAATCGGCCTTGTGTACCAAGTTTGGGCTAATTGCCCGTGTATCTGTACCATAGTAGGATACGTGTCGGTCGGAAGTTAGAGTTTTACCCGTGCACGGTTAGGTGCACGCCTGAATTAGAAAGTCCCCCGGACTATAAATATGTATCTAGGGTTTATGAAATAAACAACAACCAACGTTCAACACAAACCAATCTTGGCGCATCGCCAACTCCCCCGTCTCGAGGGTTTCTTCCGGGTAAGCACCATGCTGCCTAGATCGCATCTTGCGATCTAGGCAGCACACGCGTTTATTCATCCCCCATGCGTTGCTCGTACTGAAGCCTTTTTGATGGCGAGCAACGTAGTTATCATAGGTGTTTTAGGGTTAGCATTGTTCTTCGTATCATATGCTATCGTCGTGCCACCCTTAGGCATCTAGCCGCCCTTACGCCTGTCACGGGTGTAAGGGCGGCACCCCGCTTGATCATCGTTTAGTAGATCCGATCCGTTACGGTTGCTCCTTGTTCTTCAAGGATTAGTTTAATATCTGCAATAGTTAGGCCTTACAAAGGGTTGGAGGATCCAGCGGCGCGTAGGGTGTCGTTTGCTAGTCCTAGACAGGATGTTCCGGGGATCAACCTCGTGTTGGTTTTTAGGCCTTGTCTAGGACCGGCTCACGATCACCGTGCGTGGCTGCGAGGCCCAATCGTGAGTAGGATGATCCGATTATGCGGTGAAAACCCTAAATCGTCGTAGATCGCTTTAGCTTTATCTTGATCAAACAGGACCACCATCTGATCGTACACCTCGTACGCATCATGGGTGGATCGGCTCTTTGAGCCAATTCACAGGATAACCTGAGAGCCGATCGAGGCTCGTATTTAATGTTTACGTGTATGCCATGCAGGAAACTAAGCGAGGCATCATCCAACAGCTTCCTGACCAGGTATAGGTCAGGTGGCACGCCCTGCATCAGCATCGGACGTGTGCACAGAAGGCTTTGCGGGCCGTCGCTCGGAGGGACCAGGGCCAGCCGCAGTCCTGGGAGATTCCCGGCTCTACGGTGTTGCCCGTCGCTGCCCGCCGGTGGGTTTCTGACCGCAACACATTCTGGCACGCCCGGTGGGACAATCTTCGACATCCACCGCACCGCCATCTACATCTGAGATGGCGGAAGGCACTCCGGTCAAGTACGAGGATATGACTGACGAGCTCAAGAAGAAGCATGACGAGATCAAGGCAGTCCTCGAAGCCGACCTCATCGGCTCTTTTC
>NC_061509.1:104947239-105058506 GCF_022539505.1 Lolium rigidum | reverse complement strand
GCTGTGCATGAAGAGGAAGTACATACAGATGAGTATGCTAATTCAAGGGCCGACACAACCAGAAACGATATCAACATGTATCTCGAACTATTAAAGGAGGAGCTTGAAACGTTGTGGGCGGAGGAAGGGGTAGATACATGGGACGCCGTCGCGGAAGAATATTTCCCCTTGAGAGCCGCGTTGATCACGACGGTGCAGGACTACCTCGGATACGGTTACATTTCGTGCCAGGTGTGCCATGGACACAAGGCATGTGTCAGGTGCATGGAAGAGACGATGTTTTGCAGCTTGGTAAGGATGGCTCTTCGAAAACAGTTTACATGGGGCATCGAAGGTGGCTACGAAAGCTGACCCGTGGAGAAAGCGTGGAGATCTGTTCGATGGTACAACCATGAACCCCGAGGACCTCCACGTAAGAAGAGCGGCGAAGAGATCGATACATTCACTCGAAAGGTTGGAAGGAGTGCCTCGCGCCGGGAAAGATTCGTCAAAAGCCCGGAGAGAAGAAGAAGAAAAGGAAACGACGCCGCTCATTGGTGTATGGAAAAGGAGGTCCGTGTTTTGGGACTTGCCGTACCGGAAAATTCTCGATACACCTCAACCGCCTTGATGTCATGCATATTACAAAGAACGTGTGCGAGAGCTTGCTTGGCACTCTTCTCAACATGCCGGACCGGACCAAAGATGGGCCGAAAGCAAGACATGACCTGAAAGTTTTGGGCATCGTGGAAGAGGCTTGCGATCCCGCCGGCCCAAGAGGGACAGTCGGAGGAGGAGGCGGACGGCGGTCGGAAGCGCAAAAGGATTAAGCAGCCGGACTATTACCGTCCCCCTCTCCCGCTTCACTTTTAGTCCGGCCGAGGGTCGATCAATTTTTCAATTGCCTTGTAGGAGTCGGAGTGCCCTTCGGTTACTCCGGGGGTAATAAGCAGATACATGGACCCCAAGAAACGAAACTTCAGCGGCATGAAGTCTCATGACCGTCACGTGATGATGACGCAGCATTCTTCCGGTTGCAATCCGAGGTATAATGGATGACCATGTCCGTGCAACGCCGATCGGGCTTCGGAACTTCTTCGACGTCATAACTCGGAAGTCGATAAACGTGAAGAAACTCGCAAGGCTCCGGGAAGAGATCGTGGTGATCCTATGTGAGATGGAGATGTACTTCCCGCTCTGCATTCTTTGACGTGATGGTCCATCCGTTGGTCCATATAATGGATGATATCGTCGCTCTAGGGCCGGCATTCTTACACAACATGATGCCGTTTGAAAGAATGAATGGGGTCATTAAAGGATACGTTCGTAATATGGTCACATCCAGATGGAAGCATCGTATGGGGCTGGCTCACCGAAGAGTGCATCTCTTTTCGCACGAATTATCTAGACATCGAGGACCCTGTTGGTTTGCCTCAAAACAAGTACCTCCGTAGGTTCGAGGGAGTAGGCCACAAAAATGGAAGGAAGGAACTGCACGTGCACATGTCTGGTCGGAGTTCCGACTTTGGCAGGGCCAACTTAGTAGCGCTACAACACATTGACTTGATCGATCCTTGGTTGAAAGAGCACAAAACCATGATAGAGAACAAAGGGAGTCGATGATGACGGAAGCAGTAAATATACAGAGAGCACAACTCCTCTTTTGCGCGCTGGTTCAAAGACCACATTGATGCTAATCCCCCACCAATGGATTCCGACAAGGATAAACTAGTATTGGCCTTGTCACATGGCCCCGCGCCCAACATCATGACTTACCAAGCGTACGATATCAACGGGTACACATTCTACACGGAAGAAAAAGACAAGAACAAGTGTTTACTCGAACTCGGGGTAACGATGGATTCCTCGGACGGGTGACGTAAAGAGCTAGATACTACGGAAGAATCGAGGAAATCTGGGAGCTTAGCTACGCTGGGGAGAAAGTGCCGATGTTCCGCATCGGATGGGCTAAGAGCGTCAGAAAAGAAGAGCCGGTATTTCACCACCATGTTTCTACCCGAAGCCAACAAATCAAAGTCCACGAACGCCACCGCGCAGAATGAGCCATGGGTACCGGCGAACACGTGCACCAATGCTTCTTCATAACCGACCCATCCAGGCCCTAGCCGTGTTATCGTGAGGAGAGGCAAGAGGACCATCGTCGGAATGGATGGAGTCGCCAACGAGGAAGACTTCGAAGGACAAGTCGGAGACCCAATGATGGAAGAATCCGAGGACGAAGACACAACATACACCACAAGAAGAAGCAGGACCACGCTACCGAGGTCGGGTCGACCCTTCAAAAGAAGAAGTCACGACACGGGGCTAAATTATTCAACGACGAGCAAGAAAAGCAAGAAGAAAGCGAAACACTCTTCTCAATCAATGATGTAAAAATTTATTTGCAATCTATAACTCATATTTTGTGTAATTCATAACTACTCATATGGTCATGGCCAATATTTTATGTATGACTAATTAATATTGTGTTGGTCAATATTTTGTGTATGTATAACTCATATTTTTTTTGTTTTTGCATACTCATGCATATATATATTGCTTTGTTATTATCTTGAAAAGATAAGAAAATAAAATAGTATAGCATTTGGGGTAAAATAAAAGAAACATAAAATAAAGAGAAAAGAAATAAAGAAAAAAGAATGGAAAAAAGAAAAGGAAATGGGTAGGCTAGCTAGGTGAATTGACATATCCTGGAGTTACAACCTGTGCCGAGCTTATTGCCGGCGCACCAGAGCTTATTAATTCGCCGGGGGTATATTTGTCCCGGCGAAACTGGGTATGTGGTGCGCCGGCAATAACCCTCGGATCAGCCGTAATTAGGACTTAACCTTTTTCCCCTTCTTCCTTCTCCCCGCACAGCCACATCTCCAACTCCCCACCGTCGAGCGCCGCCGTTCGTCGCCACCTCAAGTCCCCCTCTCGAGCGCCGCCGTTCCGCGCCCCGCCACCGCCCTCCACCATCCCCTCGACCATCCCCCACCACCTGCCACGTACGCCGCCGCGGAAGACCCGTGGAGAAGGAGGTGCCGCGCGCCATTGGAGAAGGAGGTGCCGCGCGCGAGGGGACGTCGGCGCCGCCGTTGGAGAAGAAGGAGCCGCGCGCCATTGGTGAGCTTCCCGCTCCCCTTCCCTCTCCCCTTCCCTCCCCCTTCCCTCTCTCGTTCTTCCTCATCTCCGGTGGACCCAAGCCGGTTAGGGTTCTTCCTCGTCTCATACCCCGGTTCATTTAATTCGTGTTTAATACCCCTGGTTAAATTTGAATGCTAAAATTGGTTTGAAAAGCTAAAATTTGATGTCCAACAAAATTTCCCAAAAAGGAAGTTTGAATGCTAAAATTGGTTTGAAAAAGCTAGCAATGATTGTTCTCTCGGTTTTGGTTCTTTATGTTCATAGGAGGTTAATTGCTAGCAAGTAGCAAAAAAGGATTGGTTCAAACAAGAAAATGATTTTAGTTGCAGGTATGTTAGTTCTTCATTAAATGAAAATGAAAAATGAAAATGAAAATGGTTTTGCTAAATGGTTAAATGAAAATAAAATGCTCATGCTTATGCTACTGCAATCAAGTTGAAAATGAACTTTATATATGTTGGTTTTGCTAAATGGTTAAATGAAAATAAAATGCTCATGCTTTTGCTAAATGGTGTTGCATGCTCATGCTAATAATATGAATGAAATTCATAGGTTAATTTGTTCTCTGGTTTGAAAAGGAAAATGAATGCTAGCGGTATGTTAGTTCTTGATTAAATGCATTCTCTGGTTTTGCTAGGTAAAGAAGCAAGAGGTTTAGCTCACCAAACCATTTATAAAATGCCCAGTAAAATGCTAGCATCTTGACTGGTGTTCTCTCGGTTTAAAAATGCTAGCATTTTGGTACTTTATGCTACTTTATGCTACTTTATGATGGTTCTCTAGTTAGCAGTAGCTCACTCGGTTCAATTGTTTAGTTCAAAATGCTCATGCATGCTCAACTGGTTGTAAATTAATTTGGTTCAAAATGCTCATGCATCATTACCTACTGCCAAAAAAAGAAAATGAAATAGAGGTTTGGCTCAAAATTGATTTTGTTTAGTTAATTTTACTAGTGCAAGTCAATATGATCCCTTGATTTCTGCTTGGTTACCTTTGGTTAACATTGCAAGAAATAGGGTTCAAATTGGAAATAGGGTTCTCTCGGTTTGAATTTTTGAATGCTAAAAATTGGTTTCAAATTCTAGCAAGTAGGTTTCAATTTTTCCGGACCCCAAGTAATTCCCCGAAGCTTATGTATATATAATGTATTTGGTTTCTCTCGTTGGGGGTATATGATTGTGGTGCCCCTGTTTGGATGATTTTATTCATCCACACATATTTTTCTTTGCTGTGATAAATTGATGACCCATTTACTTGATGTACATGCTTCTCTGGAAATGAATTGGGGTTTTTTATTATAGTGGAAATGCTACTCTGGTGGTATTTAAATGCTGATGCTATGCATGCTCTTGCTGTGCATATTGCTGTTATGGTTATGGTTATGGTGATGGTTGAGCTAAATGAACATGCCGATTATGGTGATGGTTGAGCTCCGGTGAAAATGAAGTTGGTATATATATGTTTGCATTTCTGTTACAGGGATTGAGTTGCTATTGAGTGCCGGAATGTCGATTCATTTCCGTTCCGACAATTCTAGCACTCGGCATGACCAATTTTTAGCAAAGGTCATGCCGAATTTTTCCGTGAATTCTAACTCTTTTTCATCTTCTATTAGTGCAAGCCACCATGTCGTCTCAAGAAGAGTTAGAGGAGCACTACAATAGGCACTTCTTTAGGACGGAGGAGGATGCCGAGGCCGCTGGTGTTGGCGGCGACGAGGACCATGAGATGGAGGATGCCGCGGGGGGTAGTGCCGACGAGCCGAGCGGCAACGAGGCAAGCGCCGCCGCCGGGGGTAGTACCTACGAGCCTAGCGGCGATGAGGCAACCGGCGCCGCCGGGGGTGGCGGCGAGACAAGCGGCGATGATCCTAGCGCCGCCGCCGGGAGTAGTGGCACCGGGACAAGTGGAGCCAAGAGGCCGCGGAAGGCAAGGCGCCAAAACACGGTCGGCACCGGCAGAGACACGATCCACAGAGGTGGACCCCGCCGGTGGTTTGCCGGTGTTGCCTAAGGATGCTGCCAAGGGGTACGGCAACCAATCGGCATGTATCCTCCGAGAGGTCGTCAATCTCAACGAGACGGACCTCCGAGCCGAGAGCAAAGCGCCTTTGCGAGCCCAGCTCATTGCGAGGTTGCACGCACGATACAAGTTCCTAGGCGACTACGCCTCCAGTCATCAAACCAACAACATTGTGAACTCACAAGCCCTCCTGAAGTTCACCAAACACCTCAGCAGCTATAAGTACATGGTGCGGAGGCTGATTGCTTTGAGGGCAAAGGTTTCGAAGAGGTCCACTCCGCCTTTCCGCATGTCACCCAGGCGGACTTTGATGCTTTTGTGGCCAATGAAGAGCTACAAGCAACCAAGAATCGCAAGTTGTGGGGGAAGGAAATGCGGGAGCTTAACATCGGCAACCACAACCTTGGGAGCCGTGGGTACGAGGGAAAGGAGCCCTATTGGGCGAAGGAGGACGAGGCGTATGTAAATGCCGGCATTGAGAACCCCTGGCTCAAGTACAAGGACCCGCTTGAAAGAAGATTCATCAGGTCCCGGCATCATAAGAAGAAACTAACCGGGGAACTTGTCACAGACCCGAAGGTCGTAACCGACATAATTTGGTTCACGAACGACCAGAAGGTCCGGGCGTTGGAGAAAAAACTGGTAAGCAATTTACCGGTTTTATTAGATCAAGTATCGTTCATATAATAGTAGCAACATTTCTAAATGGTTCGCGTTTCTTCCGCAGGAAGAAGAAAGACAAAGACTTTCTCAAGCCTCCCAAGGTGACGAAGGCTCCTCGTCCCAGGCGTCGACGGGCAGGGTAGCTCGGGACAAGCCTCTCGTACGGGCGCTAAACATCGTTAATGAGCATTCACCGACGAGAAGGCCGCATAGAGGCCGTGTGGCTGGCGCCGGTACAGGCTACAAGCATGGTCACTATGGCTTGTCGTCTGCGGCCGATAAAAATGCGCGTAATGAGAGGAAGCAGCGGGAGGCGGAGGAAATGAGGGAGTCAATCCTAGCCCAAGTCCAAGCTGGTTTGGTACCGCAACTGGTACCGCAACTCAAAGCTACACTCGTACCTGAAGTCAAAGCTGAAGTCGCCGCTGGAGTCCAAGCAGATTTCAACGCTATGCAAGCGTGGTATGAGGGTGGCAAACAAGGCCCCCCCCCCCCGAAAATGCAAGTGGTTAGCTTCAACGGCAGCAACTCGATGGTGCCGCCGTCCGCCGGCAATGACAATGTTATAATGGAGACTCCTCCGGCCGCCGGCAATGTCGCTCGTGCTAGGGATTCACCGTCCATGCCGGGTAGCAGCCCCTCCGTCACTTGCACGCCCGCCGCCGCATGTGCTGGCCCGTCGACATTAGCCGAGCTCAACGCCCTCACGGTAATTAACTAATGTGTACATCAAGTTAATATATTAGTTTCGTCATCCTTGCCCTCTCTCTAACGCCATACACATGTTCTCGCAGCGCTCTCGACGCCATGCACCTTTTTGATGAGAGTAAACGACGAACTCAAAGACGTCGCGAGGGGGTCCATCATTCGGCCCCTGGATAAGAAGTGGCACACACGAGATATGGCGGATGACGTTTACCGGGTTGAAGTGGATCGGGCGTTACCGGGCTATGAGGATTTGTTTCCTCCTAATCAACCGCATGGTGCCGATGACGATAGCCCGTTGAATCTGGCCTCACCGAAGGGTTGGCTACTGCTATGGCCGAAGACCCTAATTCGGATCAACACCTACTCGGGGTCGACGGCAAGCAAAGACAAGCACCTTGCGGCGCCACATGTCGGCGTCCCTCCACGACAGCCCGGCGGCGCCCGTGGTCATCGCCCCACCGAACGGCCAGCTGCGCCGGAGGTCGGCCGCCCCACCACAACAGCCAGCCGCGCCGGAGGGCCGAGGAATATGAACGTGACAACTTCCAATGGGATATTCCTACGTCTTCACAAGTTGTCCATGAGGATGCGCCGGGCTTCAAATATGTGTGCTCCAAGAAGCTGTTCGATTCTCAAGAAACGGCTGATGAGGAGGAAAATCCTGAGGAGGTCGCCACCACCGCCGTCAAAAATATGTTGAGCCCAAACACACTCCGTGCTACGGCCACTACGGCGATGGATGGTCCAGCACTACAACCCAAGAAGAGGAAGAGGGCAAATAAGAAGGACGCCCAAGACAAGGCGGCGGCGGCCAAATCCAAGGACAAGGTCCCACTCCTTGACAAGTTGCCAAACAATTGGCGACCTCCGCATCACTTGGGTCAACCGATGCTGCCGGAGCATGTCGTGAAGAAACTCACCCCGGATATGAGGAGCTTGCATGAGACTCGTCTTGCATGTGGAGAACCTTCTTCTCAAATCAAAAGATCCTGGTTACCCTCTCTTCGTGGCGAAGGTGCCAACCGGCATGAACTTCGTCGAGAAGTACCCCGCGGACTTGTGCTTCATCCGGTTCAACGACATCTTCAGCATCTATCGCATGCAAGCGCTCCACTTTAGTGTGGTTCGCCTAGTTGCTCTTAGCATGTCTTCCCAGCATTGTTAAGGAGGGGACGCCGACCATCGCGATCATGGACCCCTTCTATATGCGGGAGAGCATCATCCGCAACCCCGGGGATCGCGCGATTGCCACCCAAACAGGTCGAGGATTTCATGCCGGCGAACATTAAGAAGGGCGCCATTCTCATCCCTTACTTCCCCGAGTAAGTAATCACTCGCTAGTCCCCCATCACCATTCTATCCTATATCTCCATTTGCATTTCCAAAGGTTAATCCGTGTGTTTTCCGCAGAGACAAGTTCTCGCACCCTCATCGTCGTGCACCCGCAACACTCGCATGCGGTCTATCTCGACTCGGTAGGGACCGCAAGAAAGACTACTCCCACATCGGGGCCCTTCTCAATGATGCTCTCACCGGCTTCGCCAACAAGGCGGCCCCTCAAAGTAGAGAGGAAATCCCGAGGAGGCTTCGTCTTAACCCACACAACCAACTTCCCCTGCCTCAGGCAGTCGACGCCCGACAATGGGATGGACGCGTGGTACGCCATCCTTCAGATGCAGGAGTACATAAAGTACGCAGATGACATGTTGCTGCCAGATAATCTCAGAAACAGGTTTGCAAACATGGCGGATGTCCCTGATAGAGAGATTAGAAAGAACCGGGGTCGCATCCAGCAGTTCATTTGCACGATAATCCTGCAGGATGTCAACAATAGGTCTGGCGAGTTCTTCTACGGCTATGGTCTACCACCTAATGACGAGATAGACCTCCGCTTGGAGATGTCGCGTGATGAGAGGCCGTTCAACTCGCTTGAGGGCTGCCGTCCATTCCCCCTAGGCGTACAACCCGATCCTACGACGGGAACACTTGCTAAAGCTTGAACGATATGTCCTTGAACTTCCGTACTCGTAATAATTGTTATATATTCCCATAGAATCGAGTAGTTGCTTTTATTTAGTTGTATGAATGTGCATGTGAACATGTGTCCGTAGTTTCATTTACTTTGCTATATATTTCAAGATTATGGCGTACATAGCTTAATAATTATTTGCATTTACTCGACCACTACTTGCCTCGTATTTGGAGTTCGCCGATGATTAGAATGTTCGGTCAATCGTACACTCGGGGTGGAGCCGGTGAGCCTTGGTGCGACGGCCACAAGTATCAATCTATTGTGCATCCTACCTAGCCTCACCGACTCCATCCCCGGATGTTAATATTTGTTTCGACCGACAAAGTATGAGGCACGCTATTTAATTCGTACTACTTGTCTTCTATTTGAGTTCGCACTTCTTAATTGCATTGGCCGATGATTAAAATGTTCGGTCACTTGTACACTCCGGGGTGGGGCCAGTGAGGCTTGGTGTGATGGCCACAAATATCAATCTATTGTGCATCCTACCTAGCCTCACCGACCCCATCCCCGTATGTTATTATTTATTTCGACCAACAAAGTATGAGGCACATGCTATTTAGTTCATACTACTTGTCTCTTATTTGAGTTGGCACTTGTTCATTGCATTGGTACTAACGTTTTACTTGTCTTGTGAATGGAGATGCCGACGACATATGTCGGTGTACAAGGAGGGTTCCTGGAGTCTACGACGACCGGGAGGACTCGTCGGAGACAGTGCACCGTTTCAGCGGCAACAGCTACAAGGGATACCCCACTAGGGTGGAGGCGGAAGGAAGATACGCCCGTTATCTAGCGGGAGAGATGAGGGACATGAGGAGGAACCGGATGAAGACCATGACCTTCGTGATGATGGTCATGACCATGTTGGTCATGTTCTATGTGATTCTAGTTTAGGTTAGGACCTACATTGTGAGGTGTATGACGATACTTGTGACGACTATGTACCAAGACTTCTAACTTTGTGAAACTTCGCCGTTCGGTGTTGCATATGCACATGTGTGTTGTATGAATCAACACATTCCGAAACGAGACTTGCGTATTTGTGTACCGATACCGAAATGAAACTTGGCTCTCTATGTGCTTCTCATATTGCATGTAATATCTGTATAAATATGAACTGCGTTTAAATATATACTGCTGTCAAATATGTATTGTAATATGCTGTCAAAATTGTATTGTAATATGCTGGAAAAAAGTGGAAAAAAGAATTTTCGAATTAATTGCCGGCGCACCTAAATGACACATTGCCGGCGCACGTGGCATTCGCCAGTGCTTGGAAGCACTACTGCCGGCGCACCCGATAGTGCGCCGGTGGAATAGATCTTTGCCGGCGAAGCAGGGTGGTGCGCCGGCGGTAGCGGAGATATCGCCGGCGCACTCCCTTGTGCGCCGGCAGTGTCCGTTTATCACCGGCGCGTTCGCACCGGCGGGCTCGTGGTGCGCCGGCAATGGGGGTTTTAGGTGCGCCGGCAATGGGCCTTTCCCTAGTAGTGTTCGAGCCCACTGGACCTGTCCTTTATCAAACCGGTACTGGGCCGGTGGTACCGTAACTGGACCGGTATCGTGGCCGAACGTACCGGCCCAGCCCCATCTCCCGCAGCCAGGCCGCCTGGCCCACTGCCGCGCCTGCCTCCACCGCCCGTGGCCCAGCTCTGCTCTGCCCGCACGGGCCGCTGCTGCAGCCGCTCGCTCGCCTGGCCACGCTCCCGCTCGATCGAAGCGAGGAGGCGTTGACCGCCTCGGTGCCCACGCTCCTCCCGCCCCCGCGCTATACGGCAGGAGGTCTCCCGCGCGGGAGAGGCTCACGCGCCTCGCTGGCCCCGCCTGCCACGCTGCTGCTACCACATTCCTGCTGCTCTGCCCCGCTGCATGCTGCTCTCTCTCTCTCTCTCTCTCTTTCTCTTCTCATTGCATCCGATTTGCTCTGGGGCACCAAGCGGTAGTACCGCCCCAGTCAGCGGTACTACCAGTTTGGACCGTTTTTGTGCTTTTCTGCACAGTTTTGCGCGCGAACGGTAGTACCGCTTCGACAAGCGGTAGTACCGCTCGGGCGCGAATCATATTTTTGGGCCCTCTATTTATATCTCTCTTCCACCTCCGACCCAACTACTTCTTCCTACCTTCTCTCTCTCCTCCATTGTTGACCTTGAAGAGCTTTACCATCCTCTTGACCCCCCCACTATTTCTTGCATCTTTTTGGGGAAAAGGAGAGAGGAGATATAGATCTAGTGCTTCACCAATTGAATCCCTCTCCAAGCGAGGGGATCTTGGAGTAATTTGGTGTTCCTCCTCATATTTGTTATCCCTCCCTTATTCCCCCAATAGCTTTTGTAGCTTTGTTGGAATTTGGGAGAGAAGAACTTGGGCATCTTAGTGGTGTTCTTAGCCATTTCATTAGGTGCATCGGTTTGGGTTCTCTCCGGGGTTTCGGTCTCGTAGAGGGCGTGTTGACCTTAGTGGTGTTGTTGCCTTCGTGGCCTTGTAGCCTTTGTGGCGTGGTAGCCATCGTGGCCTTGTCGCCTTTGTGGCGTGATAGCCTTTGTGGCCTTGTCGTCTTTGTGGCGTTGTTGCCTTTGTTGAGTGTGGTAGCCTTTGTGGTTTTGGAGCTGGTTGTGGCGCGTTGGAGTCTTTGTGACCTTGTTGCCGGTGTGGCGTGTTGTAGCCATTGTGTCCTTGTACTTGAGAGCCTCCATGTTGTGGAGTTGCCTCAAGCTTGATACTTGGGTGTTTGCCCCAAGCTTGTACGGGTCGGTGACCACCCTCAAGGGTCCCTTAGTGGATCGAGGCTTTCCCCTTGGTGGAAAGGCTCGAGGAGAATACGGTGGCCTTAGTGGCTCATTGGAGTGCCTCGTGCCTCCACACCGCTCCAACGGAGACGTAGCACCCTTGGACGTGAACTTCGGGATACATCGTCGTCTCCTCGTGCACCGGTTACTTCTCAGCCCGAGCTCCTTTACCTATGCGCTTTACATTGTAATATATGTCATGCTAGATGTTCTATACCTAGCTTGTTATCACCTTGTTGCTCATCATGCTTAGCATAGGTTGTTGGTGCACATAGGCAAACCCCTAGTTGATAGGCTTTGTGCTAAACAAGTAAACCATGTGTAGTTTTATTCCGCCTTGTTTAGCACTCAAGTAGAAGTTTTTATAACCCGCCTATTCACACCCCCTCTAGGCGACGTCCTTGTACATTCAATTGGTATCAGAGCTAGGGCTCTCTTATCTTTTTGGGCCTCACCGCCTAGAGAGTAATGATGTCGGCTAGAGGATTAGTGCATAATACCACTTTTACATTTGATGGCACTAATTATGATGCTTGGAAATTCTACATGCTTAATTCTTTTAGGGGCATGCACCCACATGTGGAGCAAATTCTTGATATGGGTTTTTCTCCTCCTAAGGATCCACAAAATCCATCTTTTGAGGAGAAGAAAAACTCTTATCTAGATGCTCAACCTACTAAAGTGCTTTGCCATGTTGTGAGTCATGTAGTGATCTCCTCTATCGCGCCTTTCCGGAGTGCTCATGAGTTTTGGACAAAGCTTCGAGATACATATGGTGGATCCAAGACCATTGGGGATGATCGCACTCCTTCCACCTCACCAATGTGTGGTAAGACACAAGGTAATGGTATGGTGAGTGGTGATGAACATTGCATTATTGATAGTGAGCCTTCTCTTGATGATTCTTCATCCCTATCCCATTGCAATGTTTCATCTTTGGACTTGAACACTTATAGCACTATAAATGCTTTACATGCTAGTGTTGGTAGTCCTTGCATATCTTCATTCCATGACGATATGCTTGTCTTGTTGCCATAATGAAAATACTTTGCTTTCCTCTAGTATTTGTGTGACTAACAATGTAGAGGGAACCAAGGATACTATGGGCCAAGACAAGATCTTGGATGGAGCTTCAATTACTTATCCTCTTCATCATCTCACGGTTCCTACACATCCCTTATGGCGATGGCTTCAAAGGTATCTCCTCCTTTGAAACCCTCTCTATCTAGTGATGATGAGGATGATGATATGGAAGAACTTAATGTTGCTTCCTTAAACATGATGGGTGAGTTGGTTTTTCATGCTCTTCATAAGAAGAAATTTGCTTGCTCTAACTTTATGAAAATCTTGGCTTTTGCCATTGAGAGCACAAAAACTATTGAGAAAATGGAAGAGCATGAGCGCGAGTATGCAAACGAGATTGCAACCTTAGTGAAGCTCTTGAAGAACAAAAAACCACCAATGAATCTCTTGAGGAGACCTTTACTCTAGAGCTATCTAAAGTAAAGGAATCTTGTGATAGAGCTTTAGAGGTGGCACATGATTTTCGAATTAAAAATGTTGAGCTAGTAGTTGCTCATGCTAAACTCCTTGAGGATTTTGAGCTTCTCAAAAATGGCTCTAGGGCCATTGAGAGCGAGCTCATCAAACTCACCAAGTCACATGAGCAATTTAAGGCTCTCAACCTAATAGAGCTTGCTAAGTTGCATTCTCCTTGTGCTATTATTGATGATGCTTGTGCTACTAACTCTACCTCTTATGAAGCATCCATCATGAAGGAGAATGTTGAGCTAAGAGCTCAACTTGCTTTGATAGCAAGCAATTATGAGAAATTGGAAGAAAGACATGGAAAGTTTTCTAGCTCTCATGATGATCTTCTAGTATCTCATGATTTGCTAAAGTTAGCTCACGAGGTTCTCATATCAAATGTAACATCTTGTGAGCCTCATGTGAGTACTAGCACTACCTCTCAAAATGCTATTTTGCCATGTGCTAGTGCTTATAGTTCACCCACTCATGCTATTGATACTAGTTGAATGCCCGTACGTTACCACGATCGTTCAAATTTTCTGTTATCGTTCAAATTTTCTGCTATCTCTGCAAATTTTCAAATTTTTGAGAATGATATGTACATTTTTTCTAGTTTCTCAATGTTTAGTTTGATTGTTCATGTCTTGTGATGTTACTTATGCACTGATGCCATGTTTGGTCAAAACCACTCCAAATGACCAAAAGCTACAGAAAGCAATGATATACAGACACATTATGAAAATATAGTTGTTTCCTTTGCCAACGTGAATGCCAAGAAAGGTGCACATGTCAAGCTCCTACCACATCAAGTGACAAATGCATCGCTACAAAAAAAAATATACATTTATTTTGATCACAATATACAATGTCATGTACACGTGTCTCAACATATATGGCGAAAGACAGGGTCCAACTCTCATTCCTCTCATTTGGGTCTTCTCATTTCTCTTATCGCACACGTATGACAAGGTGTAGTCTTCCACCTCCATTAGGCACTCCTTGTCCATCGGCTTTGACTTTAGCTGCATCTCTCCAATATGTCGGCATTCTCCTTCGTGGCCCCAAGCTGTTCTGCAATAACCCTCTAGACACCAAAAAAATATGTTGAGATGACATCATCGTGAGAAAAATTGCACAATGCACGTCTCACTTTATCTGTATGCCACTGGACTCCTCCATCACTTGATCTGCTAAAAAAATGCAAGACCATTAAAGTATGCTTCACTCTAACGGATGAGCTGAAATGGTAGTGCATCTAATTGCATAAGAATCTGCAGAAGGAAAATTCACTTACTTCATATAAATGCCAGGACAATTCTAGGCGAAAATTATTACAGTTGAAAACATGAATGCTGCTGAAGTAATAAATTAACTGTACCAGTCTGATTTTCTATACCACCAGAACAATCTATGTATTTAATAGCAGATCATAATCTACATTACTACTAACCAGAACGTCTAGGATATAAAAGGCAAGTTATGTATGGGTCATTGCCATACCTGAATCTAGGATATAAAAGGTAAGTTATGTATGGGTCATTGCCATAGCTGCAAGTGAATTTATTGTACTCCCTCCGATTCATATTACTTGACACTAATATACATGTATCTAGACACGTTTTAATTGTGGATACATCCATTTTAGTGGCAAATAATATGGATCGGAGGGAGTAATATTCTCCAACTCAAAAGATGCACCTCAGTAAATGAAAGCTACATAGCCATTATAATCCATGAATATACTTAATATATCACAAAGGGTCTCACTCAAACTAACTGAAAATGGAAAATAATATTTAAAAAATGGCATCCAGGATCAAAGGAACTCAATTGCAAAACCAAACATTAAGTGTGCATCAACAAAATTCAAGAAAAAGGATGCATGGTACTAAATGTTCATGGTATGTATTATGCATTATTCCAAAACAAATAGGTGAAGGTTCATGGAGTAGAGGATAACGTTTCCTAAATATTCATGGTATGTATTATGTGGTCCAGAACAGTGCAGTAGAAAAATGACGGTGGTCTAGATGTTCATTTCAGTATACTTTATAGGCCTATTGCCAGTGCCCCATGATGGTCCAGCACCTCCTGCTTGAGCTGATCTAGGAGAGAGAGTTGATCGATATCTGAATCACACACAAATACATCAGGAGAAGGGACCAATGAGCACGACATAGTAAATAACTGAGAGAGGTGCCATGCCTGTACAACTTTGAGACCCATACTCTTATCTCATATATTTCTCCAGGGCATGACAATATGATAAACCTATGGAGTCAAGAGACCCAACTGCAAGTACAGTAAAAGAAATGCCATTAGTAGAATTTAGCTCATGACAACATCCTAGGTTCTGCAAGAACTATTCAATATACCATATATCTGTCAGCACTAAAAGAAAATATACAAACCAACCGGAGCCATGCAGGATACATCTTTACTATAATAGAAGGAAAATACATGTTGCAATTAATTGATCAGCAAGAAATTGACTATAAATGCATATGCTATGTCCACCTCCGTTCTTCCTCACCCAGTCGGCCGGCTGCTTCACTGCTACCATGTGCACAACTAAAGCATCGATAGTTGCATGCTTTGCACCAATGCTAAATTAGAAGTTCTGAACTGAAGCACTACAAAACAAAAGAATTGTGCTATGAAATGAAAATTCTTCTTCGCATCCAGTTCCTCTTCATGTTCCCTGGGCACTAACACTTGCTAGTGCAAGGATGTTCAATGAAACACATCTAACGCAACCACAAAATTAAAATGTCACCGACTATTGCCTCTACACATAGCGCAGTTTCTGACAGAGAGAAGATAAATACAACCGCAAAAATCTAATCTGAATCATGCACACATGTCTAATGTATTAATCCTCAAGATGGACCTGTGTTTGAAAACAACATCGATGGAAACATGAGTGTAACTGGAGGCCACAGACTACAAAAAACGAAGTGTACGGGGCGAAAGACAGGAAATATAGGGCTCTAACATCCAGGCCCGGCCCTGAGGGGGGGCAGGCGGGGCGGCCGCCCCGGGCCCTCAAACTCAAGGGGCCCCAAAGTTCCTTCAAGCTAAGACATATGCATCAACATTGGAGGTTCATCCGGCGGCGCCATTAGAACATGTCAGTGTTTCTCTCGTGCGGGAGAGGAGGATGACTGGACGAAGCATTATTATGTTTAGTGGGCTGGACGATCCTTTTTTCCTTTAGGCATGTTGGGCTTTTTTCCTTGATCATTTTGGGCCGTTTTCCTTTAATTAGCTATGAGGAGATTAAGTGGGTGGGTCCTGTCGAGGATTACTCCGCACATCACTCACAGAGATCAATTTGAGAAGTCACGCTAAAAAACTAAATCAAATTTTGAAGTGCATAATTCTGTTTCTGGCATGAGAAACGAGTCAAAAGAAGCACTTAGGCGGGCCTGCTAAAAAATCCCTGTATGATTACGTAGGTCCTCATACTTGGCTAGTGAATCTGCCGCATGACTTTGGGGTCTGTAAACTACTATCGCTATTGACTTTTAAAATAAAATTATCATTGTCCCAAAAAGTAGACCATCATATAAACATATACTCTCAGTACCAAAAAGGGCATCGTAGATTTACCTAAATTTAGATGTATCTATTTGTCTAAATTTTGATGTATATAATTACGTCCAGATATATCTAAATTTAGAAAAATCTGCGACAACATGTTAAAATGAAGGGAGTAAGTAAATTATTAACATAGCATCATTAGTGATTTTCTATCTAGGAATACATAATTTTTTTAAACAACAAAGAGACAGAAAAGTTATTTATATTGAAGAGAAGGAAAAGTGATTTTATATCTTTGAGACTTCTAGGGCCCTAGGTTTTCGTTTCGCCCCGGGCCCGTGAAATCTCAGGACCGGCCGTGCTAACATCTGATGGTTGCTGGTATTAAGAAGAGGGATTTCCGAAGGATCTAAAACCCCAATCCCTTTTGGGGGCCAAAGACCTCCGATCTCTACCGTAGGTGCCAAAGAAGAATGAGAAGAAGCCCCAAAAAAAGCATAGTGTCGTCGTGCGACTGAGAATGGGCTGATCACTAAAACAGAACCGAGAGACTCCGACGAACATGATGATATGGCTAGGGGTGCAGCGGATGGCCATTGACAACCAAATGTGGTGGCGGCTGTCACCTTGCTCCTTTCCCTTCCCATTCCACACATCACACCCAATGAGCATAGATCAGATATCGAAAAGACACTCGGTCAGACACCATCTTCAGACGTACATAATCAGATACCTGGATAGAACAGGAAACAGATGATCAATTGATCGCTTCAAACATACAAACCGAGTTAGGAATGACAATTTTCTATCATGCAAGGTACTTACGATGTGTGGAATATCCCTTGGAGTTGTCTTTTGAAACTGGCTTCCACTTATTGCTAATATCTTCAGCTGTTCGCTGGTAAGACCTATTTTTGTGTGAAGCATATCAGAGATAATACACTTCAGATCTACAGTAAACTATGTGATGGGTACCATCTAGAAATATGAAGAACTTATCGATGTGTGGCACACCATACATGATGTCTATACTGGCAGGGACGGCACCGTTCACCCTGGCGATGGCCTCCACCTCCATGTTCTTCTGGAAATAAATAACTGTGATACTATTAGAACATCAAATTGTTTACATAGTTCATGGAAACTGGATTGAGCCAAATGAGTGGCCGTGGGGTAATTCTGAGCTCCTATCACATCCTAAGCACTGAAACATATTGTCTCTAGCTGTTATAGAAGAATACGAGGACTTATTTTCTGAGGAAAATCATACAAGAAGTTATGATGTATCTATGCTCTAAAATAGTTATCTTTTGTAAAATAAGATCGCACAAAGAGAAAAGAGCATGCTGGCACAACGTACTCCAAAGAAATTCATAGGATTAAAAAAATGTGGCATGGAGGCTCTATTTCACCATGTGAGTTCAATGCCTTTATGTTTAACTTCAAAGAATAATCTTAACAACCATCAATAAATTTCACCATGAAAGTCCCTTTCACAATCAGAAAACAAACATTCATGACAATAACGCTGCAAGGGATATCCCTGACTGGCTGACTTATTTCTGCATGCATCAATCAGAAAACAGTAGTAAAAATCGATGCAATTGAATGAGACAAAAATCATTTCTTACGTTGTGTGATCTGGTTCCATTTTGTAATTACCAGTGCAACAAAGCCTTTCTTTGTAAAGACATATACCCAGGACAAGAATTTGGTCGGACACCTAACACACACATATCAAAACCACCAGAACTACTGATGGATGTGCAGGCCCGTATCACAATCACAATACCTGCTCTCTTCTCAGTTAAATGAAACTCTTACATAGCTGCAAGCTAATTCCAATGACAAATCATGATGTCGCTGATTTTTTTTTTTTTTTGGGAAAGGTTGCCCATCACCATGCCATTCATAAGCCAATGGAGATGCCAAATTAAGGGTAGTAGTACAGTCACATCACATATTTGAAGAGATAAAAAAATCATTCAATTAGGACTATTATGTGACCTTATAAGTAGAATCCACCATGAAGCATAATTCACCTACAGAGTGGAACTTTTGTGCTTCAAATAAAACAACACATCTACCTTACTCCCTTTACTTTCTTCTTAGTCTTTGTTGTACCAATATAACACTGCACTAAAGAAATGATGCAAACAAAAGGTAGAGAATACCTCAAAAAGGAAATACATGGCTTTGAATTTGTTGTCAGTTTGGTTCCCCAGTGGCCTTGTTGATGCCATGGTATGCAATTTCGTATGATTATCCCAACTGACCTCTATGGTTGGGCGTTGCATCGAAAATGTAAGAGTTGTATACACCTGCTGACCTGAAGAAACACTATCTCGGACATCACCTGCGCGCAGTTTATAAGTTGGAAGGCCAGTGTGAACAAATAGAGAGGGAGCGAAGATGAAACAAAGAAAAGCTTCACTGACGAAAATTCAGAATTAGCATGAGTCCTCTTATATTGACACCTCTTCCACTATGCTTCTTGTTTCTGCAGGGAAGCATCCATATGAAGACAACATGTCAGTCGTATTACCGGTGCTTAAGTTTGCAATCAGAACAACAGAAACAACACTGACAGTTCAGAAACATTTTCACATGGAACTCCTCACCTAGGGTGCGCTTCGAACGCCGGTCCAAAGGGCCGTATACTTGGCGTCACGGCCGGCCTCATGGCCTGGGTCGACGATCACACCATCCCGACGGGCGTTCACCGGAGACCTGGAGCGCGAGCAGCTCTCCCGCCGGGGCGGGCACGGAGAGATCCAGAGCTGATCACACAGGACAGGAGTACAGGGAGGCGGCAGATCCAAGCACGCTCGATGGATGGCCGTCGTCCACAAGGCAAGGTCGACACGGCTCTACACCAGACATGGGGTAGAGTACAGATGCCCCGTCTTGAATGGGGAATGGGTAGCACGAGGTGGGTAAGAGCATCTCCACTCGTTGGGTCTGCCCAGGAAACAACCCGCCGGATTGGACGAAATAAAGTAGTGGGGAGTACCGTATTTCCAGTCGTTCACCCGGAGTTCGGCGGACATAGTTTAAATTCAAACAAACCGTCGTCCCGCGCTACAAATACGGCCAGTTGATCGGTAAAAGGACCAGCAAAAGGATCAACCACAGATCGGCGATAGGAGGGAAATTACACGCGAACAGGCTCATCGGCAGTCCCGGCTGGCACGGCGGTGTCCGACGGACCAGTTTCCTCACACGCCGTGGTCGAAGCGGCGGCAGTCGACGTCGAAGCAGCGGCAGTCGACGTCGAAGCAGCGGCAGTCGACGGCGTAGACGGTGAGGAAGACGAGGTAGGAGCCGGCGGAGACGATGAAGAACTGGCCGGAGTGGGTCAGAGGATGTCGCTGCGGTGGCCCTGGTACCAAATCCTCGTCTCCTCGTCCATTAGATCCGTGTTCCCGCCCATCAGAAACGCCAAGTCAGTGTTCCTCTTCTTCGCCGCCATCGTCGTCTTCAGCAGGGCGATCCGGGTGCCTTGGTTGGCGAGCATCTCCCGCCACCTGCCGTCGAACTTGTCGTCCCTCCCGGCGGCGTGCGTCCTTGCGTCGGCCCAGCACTTGTCGAACGACGCCTGCAGTTTGTCGGCGGGATTGCCCGTCTTTTTGAGCTCTTTGAGCTTCTTCTGGCCGAGTTCCGGGCGCCCATCCGCCGAGCCAGCCGCCGGAGCGTCGGGGTTGTACTGCTCGGTCTTGCTCTTCGAGAGGGTCTTGCGGGTTTCCGCCCACTTCTCACACTTCTTGATGCGGGCGTAGACGTTCAGGAACTTGAACTGCATGCCGGTGTCGTCCATGTACATGTCCAAAGCACGGCGCAGCTGGGGAAAAAGAGTACGGCGATACGGGTCAGGTCACGACGATCACTACACGGTGCACAGCTAACCTCGGTGATGCAGGGTCGACGGAGCATACATTTTGCTCCAAGTCGTGGCCGCTCATCGGCCGTTCTTTGATCTCCTCCTGCACGCCGTGCCATTTGCTGCACGCCGTCTGTATGATCCCCCAATGGGTGGCCATTGCCTTGTCTCCCCGGTTCATGATCGTCTTGTTGAAGTAGGGATCGACGAGTTTGCGTTCGTCGAACGCCTGCTTCACTCGAAGCCAATATGTGTCGAACGACTGATTGGCCCCGGTTATGCCGTTCATGGACACGGTAATCCAAGCTTCGGCGAGGCACTCCTCTTCCTTCGGCGTCCATTTGATACGCGGTTCGGCAGGCGGCGATTCCTTCTTCCTCTTCTTCTTTCCCTTCGACAGGTTGGCGGCGGCTTTAGTTGGCTGTTCTTCTTCTTCGTCTTCTTCTTCGACGGCTTGGCTTCCGTCGGCCACATCCTCCACATACTCGTTGCGCGCCGTGACAGCTGCGGTCGCCCTCGCCTCCTCTTGCGTGAAGAACCCCGGGCTCGCAGCGGCGGCGGCCATGAAAAACCCCGGGCTCGCAGCGGCGGCCATGGAGCCGGAGGTGATCATCTCGTGGATCTCCTCGTCGTTCGGCGCCGCCATCGCACCGAACGGGAGCGGCCCTCGACGCAGGGCCGGCGAGGTTCCCTCGTACTGGTTCCCGCTGCCGACGTCGAGCTCGGGCGGCGACGGCATGAACCTGGACGGTTGGACGTAGGCGCCCTCTTGGAACATGGCAGGCGGCGACAGCGAGTAGATCGAAGGGGAGAAAGTCGACGGGGAACTGCATGTACCTTGCGTCAGCCATCGGCCGGGGAACATGGCACCGCCGCCGTGAGCATGGCCCGTGCTCATGGCCATGCTGATCTTCCTCGCATGTTCGTCCTGGGCCGCCGCAACCGCCCTCTTGGCGGCGGCTTTTTTCACCCTCTCCACCCTGCCGCTTGTTTTGACCTCGCGCCGGATCTCGTCCGCCGCCCACTCTGCGTTCGACATACCCGGCGGCCGAACCTTCTTCTCCCGCGGCTTCCTCTCCTTCGGCGGCATGGTGGTGGACGAGAAGACGAGGACGGGAACTGGAACTGGAAGACGAGGAGGAGAATGGACAAATTCGGCGGGGAGTTTGGGGATATGCAAGCAAATTGGAGGGAAATCGACCGGATTTGGCTTTCCTGTGGCCGACTACGAAGGTCCACACGACGTTTCGCGCCAAATTCTTTCGTCCGGAGTCCCCGAGCGCGCCCCGGGGCACCGGGGATGGCGTGGGCTCGCCGGATGGATGAAGGGCCAAATCCGGACGAAAACGAGGAACCGGGGGCGCGACTGGGCCGAATTTTGCCGTCCGGATGGGAAAAACGTCGCTCGGGGGCCTCGTCGGGGAGACGAGTGGAGATGCTCTAAGGAGCACTCCTCCACTGATGTGGAGCACGGGGGTCGTGGGCGAGAAAGGCATGACGGCGCCGACTGCGACGGAGCCGCTGCGCCGGTATTTGCAGCGGGTCGGAGGTGGAGGGCTGACTGCGGCGCGATTTGGGATGACAAGGAGGTAGTTGTCGGGGCTAGGGGCTAACGGATACAGATCGTGTATGGAAGTGTGCGTGGGTGATCGTGCTGTGTGCGGGGGTGGGAAGCAATTCCATGGGCCGGCCTGTCCACCACAGGAAGCGATACGAGACGAGGTGGGGACGGACGAACCATGCCACCACCTCTAGATATCTTTACTATCTTTACTACTCCAATTAAACTAGCAAAAGTAGCCGTGCGTTGCGCCGGAAAAATACAAATACTCAAACGGTTCAGCAAACCATTTGTGTTGACACTTCTCTTTTTAGCATCCTTGATGGTGGCCAAACTTATATATAGCTATTTGGAAACTCTTACATGCAAAATCAACAATCCTAACACCCGACTCTCTCCAACCGTACTATAGCACTCACCTAATTACCATGAAAAAGTGTGGAGATTATTTTAATCTGCGAACAAGTTTTAAACCCGTGAACATTTTTTCGAACCCACAAACATGGAAACCATTTTTCCCTACCACTTTTTTTGTGCTCGCGAAACTTTTTTGGTACTCACGTGCCATTTTTCGAACTCGCCAATCAACTTTCTTACTCATGGACCATTCTTTTTGTACTTGTGTACCTTTTTTCATACATGTCTTCAATCCGTGAATAATTTTTGAACCATGAAATTTTTTTGGAACGTGGAACCTTTTTCATATTCGCGAACCATTTTTTATACATGGGACCCTTTTTTCCTTACCTATCTTATATATATTTACTAATTGGAGGCACCATACGAGACACCACGTTAATCCACATCATCAGAATAATTAAGAAAATTAGATGTAAAACTTACGGCTAGGATTAGTCAAAAAGTTGTTATTTATAATGTCACAGAAATAGTTACGTTGTCACGTAAACAAGTTACGTAGTCACGTTTGTTTGTTTATAGGGTCACGCAGGCAATACGTTTGTCTAATCCGTAAATTGTTTGTCAAAGGAAATATTGATAGCTGGGATTTTAAATCGGTCAGACTCCACGTCCTAGGAGTCCAAGGTTTGTACTACGTCTAACCAATCTGATACGTGTTCAAGTTATATACTACGCCTGACAAATCGGTCATACACAACTGTGATACATTACGTGTAGGTTTTGACAACAAAGGGGTTATTCTATGAAAGAAAAGGCCGCATGTGAGCTGTTTTACTAAAAGGAGCCTGCACGTATAATACTGGAAAGATCGATCAGCTTGGCGTTGTGCGAAAAAAAGGAGGAGACCGCATGAGAGCCTGTTTAGGTACAAGGAAGGCTGCAAACATGTTGCTGAAAAATCCATTGGCTTCATGAATGGATGACCCAATTGAAAGATGAAGCGTGGCGGGCAGATTCACTCATTTTAGGAAGCTCGACGCGACGTCCTCTCTGGTAAGCCGTCGGGCGCTGGGTGTCGACTGCATCCAGCTACCTCACATGTAAAGCAGTGTTGTGTCATGCAGGTTTAGTCTATGTCTCTACATATATACATGCTAAAGAAGCCAGAAAAATTAGATATTTTTCTCCAAGAGCGAAGTCGAAAGTTTTCCTTTGTTTTTTTTTCCAGATGTACTATACTTTGGCTGCGAGGAATTTAATAATTTCTTAGAGTATAATTCGTATGATACTTTACAGGTATATATTTCTTACACATAGAAAAAATTCAAAGAAACACTGATCATAAAATATATTATCTAATACTAGATAATTATAAATTAAAAAAGTAAATTCCAAATCATCTAATCGCAGCTAAGCAAACTAGAAAAATACAACAATGGCTGTTTGATATGTCATGAATATTATGTGGGTGGAGTATCACATATATATATTACCAATAGTAAACCATGTATGGGATACATTAGCTTAAATAACATGGTTGCAATCACGGCAAATTGGGTACGTGAAACTGAAATTATATTTGTCCATACAGAAAATTCTAGGATATTAATGTTCATAGGTACAAACTATGTCCTTTGGTGCTAAAAAGGATATACATTCGAGTATTCGAGCTTTTTGAAAATTCTTATTGACCATAGAGAAATTAAGCATGTGAAAGTTGTGATTGAGTTGTCGTGTAAGTACACCCACTAATTGGATATTGTTTTGTGGTATATAATTATTAATAATAATCTTGGGAAAATATGAGTGTATAACCTTATATAATTTCAAAAAGTAACAAATTGTGAAAAAAGGATTGTATGGAACACATGGAAAGATAGAGTGGTAGAAATTTTTGTTCGAGCATAGAATTGACCGAATTTTACATTATTTTTCTTCTGGAACGCCCAAGAATTATCAATGTAAAACTTTATGGGTCCACAAAATAGTATACTACAATAAATTGAGATATTTTTTGAATTTATGGTAGACCAAATAAGTGGGAAAACAAGTATACATTAGATTCTAAAATCTCCTCACAAACAAACACACAAATGTTCACTAATATAATATATATAACGCAAATAAAGATGCATGTACGCACTATAATTTTCAGCATAATTAATTTTAAACGTGCAAGCTAGGGCGATAGCCCGGGTTGATGACTAGTGTTTCTAATTGAAAAACAATTTTTGAACCGTGAACATTTTCCGAACCCACGAGGCTTTCTTGGTATCCGTGAACCTTTTTCAGACCCGTCAACATTTATGATTTTTCAAAGATAAGTGACCATCTTTTCTATGGATTAGTTTTGCAATTACTGAACTGGTAATATAATATTTTTATAAAAAATTCAAAATTTTGTGATAAAAAAAAGGAGTACTCCTACAGTCGCTCGACCAAGCTAATCGATAAACTAATCCTTTCCAGCCAACCTAGATGACCTCCGTTCTTTTTCCAGATGAGCTTGTCAAGGTTGGCCTTTGACTGGCAGGCAGCGGGCCCGCATAGCTTTGGAGGTCCCGGCGTCTTCCACCTCGAGGCTCGAACCCACCTTTACCCAATTTCTCGGGAACCAATTCCTCCAGGCGTGCTATTCCTCTCACGTAGGGATTCAGCATCAATTTCTTTCTTTAATTCGTCAACATATGTGTTGCTGCGTGTTGTCTCTAAGTTAGGGCATCTCCAACCGGGCGACTTAAACCGCGTCCGCGTCTGGATGAGTCGAACTGGACGAAAACGCGGCTCAGCGCGCGGACCCATCCCTAAAACGGATGGCCGCGTCGTCCGGGACGACCCAAACCCGGTCCAAATCTGGGGCGAGTTTGTGTGGCCGCGGACGCCGAATGCTGGTCGCTCGCGTCCGCCCCTTGTCCGCCCATGGCCCGCGTGTCATAGAAATAGAAACTTTTTTTTCATTCAAAGGAACCATTATATTTTTTTAGCCTACTACTTCTATCCTAATAGGTAGGGGGCCGGCGGCCTCGCCGGCGACTCCCTCGCCGGCTTCCCTTCCGGGCCGTGGATTTCACTCGACGCGGGCGGCCTGTACGCGTGAGGATTCCACTCCAGCTTACGAGCTGGGTGGCGCGGCGGAGGCCTTCCTCCTCCTCCTTTCCGCTCGCGCGCCTCGGACGCGCTCGCGCTCCGCCTCCTGCAGTGGCACCATCCGCTTCCCGCATAGCTCCAGCTCCTGCAGGGCGGCACGTTCCACAGTGGTGCGCGCCTCCAGGCGAACGCGGCCGGCGGCCTGGGCCTCGTGGTTTTCGTTCCGCCGGCGCATGCGTTCTTGTCGGTCGCGCTCCACCGACGCCGCAGCCTCCTGGGCGCGCCGCTCGGGCGAGGGCATCTGGATGAGGTGGCGGGCTGCTCGCATAGCGAGCAGCTCGTTCTTCTGTGTAACATCCCAAGTTTCAACAATAATAAAATCAAGTGAGAGATTCAATTACTCAAATTTTGCAACAAACAAAAACTTTTTATATGCATATAAGTGCCACATATAGTTTCATGCATTTGAGTGAATTCCTTTTGTGCAATTGCCATGATGAGTGTTAGTATGATGATCAATTAGTGTTAAACCCTAAACTAAGATCACCTAACCCTAAATGGAGGAGAATAAAAGAAAAATAGAAAAGTCCATTTATCTCTCACATACACTTAGGCCAAAATTGCAAATCTTCACTAAAGGTCACCATAACTCAATCTTTGGTTTCTAAAATACTTATATAACTCAAACAAACCCAAATGCATTGAAGAAACCAAAATCAAATCGAAATTCAACTCAAAACCATCTCACATGTGATGATGGTCATTTGGGCAAATTTTAACATGATCCCCTCTTTACCCCTCTGGTTTAATTATTTCTTAAACCCAACTTAGTCAACCAAAGCCAGGTCATCCAAGACCATGTCAAGGTCTACAACTTTCATGTTGACCACCCTCCCTAAAGTTGACTAGGTTGACCAGAATAAGAGTGCAAAGATGGAACCCGAGAGAGAGAAGAAGATCACCCCACTTTTGAAAATTTGCAATCCTCTTCCAAATTGAACCCCACCACCACCAAACCAACCAATAATTAATATGTATGAGTTCCACCAAAAAGAATTTCAAATTTCCAATTTAAAGTTCATGCGGCCATTTTAACAAACACCTTGCAGGCATCTTTTCCAAATTGTGTTACACTCAATTGTCCATCGGTTCTTTGCCTAAACCCGGTTTAACCCATGATCATTTGATCCCTCTGGCTCCCCTGCATCGAGCTTGGTACATGCTAGGGCTTGGTAGAGTGGAAAAGTGAGGAGAAACTCACCATGCCGTGCACACCCGGCCACCCTTGGCACCCCTCTCTCCAGCCCTTCTCTCAACCCATCCCCTTGTCCTGGGGCATCTCTGCAGCACAAGGATCCTACCAGTACACGGCACTCGATCGCCAACGCTCGCCATTGGCCGGAACGCCCGCGTCCAAAACCTTGCCAGGACGCGCCAGCACGCGCGCTCACCGCGCACTGGACGCGCCAGTACGTCGGGCACTTGATCGACGCCGTCCTCCTCCTGCATCCCTACCACCCACGTTGAGCATCTACTCCGCGTCCTCTACCACCTAGCCACACTCAAGCAGCTGCGGAGGCCTTGTCACCGTCGTCCTCGCCGGCGAGGTACCGCGGGTACCGTGATGATCACCACACACGCTCGAGTGATTCCGTCGTCCTCTCGCCGCGCCAGCTGCACCTAGAGCATCGCCAGGACAACGCCTACACGATGCCGTCCTTCACTTGCCCCTTGGATCGCCGGAAACGCCACGCCATGGCCGCTCCCCCACAGCACCCCACGACCACCTCCGCCCGCTATAAATAGAGGAGATCCGCGCTCAACTTCTTCACACCATCTGCTCCCCTCTCCTCACTGATCACTCTCCCCCCATCAATTTGACACCACACCACCGGAGCTGCTCCAATCGCAAGACGAAGCCCGCCGGAGACCTGAGATCGACGCCGTTGATCCACGCCGCCCCGAGCTTCGCCACTGCTACCAGACGCTTCCCCATCGACTACAACTTCTCCGCGCATACTGCCAGACACCTGCAACGGCCTGGTAGGCTCTCCGACCCCCCAGTCACGCCGCCGGCACGTCGGGATCCCGTCGGAGACGACGACGATCCCTGGCCGTCGATCTATCCTCTAATCCAACGTCTCTCTTTGCGCGTACCGCTTCGGCGTTTAAAGAGTCACTGACAGGTGGTTCCCACCTCGTTAGGCGGCCCACTCACACGGCGCGTTACTGGGCCGTAACGTTTCGTTTAAATCTTGGGCCGTAGGCTTTTCCCGCGCGGCCCAGTTGGTTTAAATTTCGTTTAATTCGTTTAATTACAAATGCTTACTGATGTCAACTTCAAATTGGAATAGTTTGAAATCTACCAAACCAAATCTAGCAAATTTTATACCGTTGGAAAGCCAACGAAATTATCTAACCAATGCCACTGGTCCCACCTCCAAATTCAAAGTAAATTTAATTCGATAAAAAAGACAAGACAGGGACTTTTGAACATTCCAACTTTATTCAAAATTCAACCATAATAGATTTTGAATTGATTCCAATTCTAATAAATCTCAAATGATGTCCTCTAATTGATTATGCAATAATATAGACAGGTTATTTGTATGATCATGGATGAGATGAAATAAAATGACTATGTAGTCAATTCTAGAGCAAGTAAACTTGGAATTCAAACTTAACAAATAATATGGGAGCTACCATCTCATTTAAATCTTGATCCTAAGTAATATGACCAGGGGAAATGACTTAGGCTAATGAACCCCTGATATTTAGAGATTTTAATTCATTTAAAGGTTAGTATTAAACTATGTGAAGTGTAGCACCTCAATTAACTTGTACTCACATATAATAGATATGAAATGTTGACTTTGGTCAACCTATATTTCATACCTGATTATTATATGATGAGATTAAATCTGAATATGAGGTAATGAGAAGAAATTGATTGTCTCTAAGGAGTTACATACCAAAGTTAAGAAATAGTAATAATAATAAGAGGAAATTATTTCTCTCTTAAATAAGAACTCATCCAACAATCCACCATGCCATGTTTGATTGATGATAGGATTAGTGTGTGAACCCTTTTAAGTGTTTCTAGTTTAGTATGTGAGCTTGGTTTAGTATTTATACCTCGTATTCGTATATAGACGCTAGTAACGAGGAATACCAAGAGGAGGAGGCCTACTCTCAGGAAGAAGAAGAGAACTTCGATAACTACTCAGCTCAAGGCAAGCTAACCCTTGCTAAACACAAGTGCTTAGCTCTACAAGAGCAAAGGCACCATCACACTTTACTTTTATGTATTACCTATCCCATGTTTTTACTTACTTGTACTTTTGCTTATTTATTTCAAAGTACTTTTTGATTTATGATTCACTTGGTCTAGAGTAGAACAATACTTGGATTTAGATTAGCACAACTCAAAGCTAGATAGCACCCCTCATATAGTTGCTAGTGCTAATCAATTAAAATTGACTACTCTAGATGGGAACATGGTGAAGTGAAATGACTTTGAAAGAAAGTAAAGTGGAGGTGAATGTGAACAAGAGAAGATGGTGATTTTTGATAAAATTAATGATTGGGTTTGAATGCGATACCCTTCCAATTAGACAAGTACCCCCACAATACCTGATTATGGGTAGGGCTTAACTAGAAACTTGTGTATTTTAGTATGGGTTCCCTCTAAACAAGCATCATAGGGGTTACGCCGAGGCTGCCTCCGTATATGAGAAATGATGTGAATATGAGGTGAATGTACGACCCAAGCCCTATGCAGTTCCCGGGTTAACAGTTGGTTTTCACCGGGAGGCCAAGCTCATGGGGAGAGGTGCCTATACTAGGACATATAAGTGAAAGGTTAAGGTTGATGATCCGCGTACTGAGTTACGATGATTCGAGGTTATTGACGAGGGAACACCTCGGCAATGCCTACGTATTGTAGACTAGGGTTTCGGGAGAGAGCGACGATGGAGATTCCGGGAGCGAGATTAGGCACACGACGTACCCAGCTTCGGGTCCCCTCGGTGGAGGATCCCTACGTGCTGCTAGCAATCCAGTATATGAGCATAATATGTTTACATGGTGCCGCCGTAGCGGAGCTATGTTGTCTATATTCTGTCTATCTGTTCTCTCCTTATTTCGGGTGCCCTGGCTAGCCTTATATATGCAACCAGCCTAGGGTTTTACAAGAGTCCTAGTCGATTACTTCTTCGGGTTGCCTTGTTGGGCCTTCTCCATATTGAGTCTTCTCCATATTGGGCCGAGCCAGGTATACTAATAATGGGTACCCGAAGGGTATGCCCATGTCAGTAGCCCCCGAGTTTATAGGGAAGTCGAAGACTTGCGTAGAAACTCCAAGCATAACCATCTCCGGAGTCGAAGAAAATACAAGGCGAAGTCCATGTCGAAGATCATTATATTTCTGGAAGACTTGATGAAATCCATGTGCTCCCGATGGGAGTAGGCTCCACTCGAGTCGTAGAATCGAGTTGAGTCTACAAAGCTTGATTGTCGTAGATGTTGTCGAAGTTATTTTCTATCGGGTGCGCGACCAGCGCTCCCGATGGGAGTAGCCCCCGAGGCTACAGCCAAGTGTTTGCACTTGGTTGTAGGCTCAACTTGCTTGTAATTGACTCCACAATTTTTCCTCTTTCTTGTATCTTATCGGGAGGGTGAACAACACTCTCGATAAGAGTAGCCCCCGAGCCTATGGGCAGGTGTTTGCACCTAGGCATAGGCTCAAGTTGTACTACTCGATAAACAACTTGGCGCAGCCCCTCTTTTTATCGACTCCAGGCCGTTGCTATTTTTATTTGGCATCCATATCTATATTGTACAGGGATAATGGTAATTGGGGCTAGTTCATCTGACGGATCAGGTACTAGTTAACTGCTCTAGTGGCAATCCGCAAAAACCTACTTCAAGATCACGTCCCCGGACATGATCTCGGGATACTGGTGTAAACTTCGACAGGTGCCGCTTAAGGTCTTACCATTCTGTCGAGTCCCAGTCATATTTATCGGGTACCTAACGCGTCCGTTAGGATTTTTCTTCGTATCTGTTGATACGGATAAAAGTAGCAGAGCGCAGTCTTCGGCGATGCCACGCCCAGCGAACGGATCCGGGGTCTTACCTTCGCAAATTTGCGGCATTCAGAAATTGATCGCAACTTTGGCGTTACGAGAATATATTGTCGAGTGCCTTGTTCGGCTGATGCAATGACCCATTTTGCGGGTTCTTCTATATTTTTCTCTCGGGCTTGATGAGACAGCCGAATATATTGGTTCTTCTATATTGTCGTCAGGCACATCGCCGATGCTCTTGCTCAGAACAAATGACGAGTCATTGGACCCGAAGATTTGTCCATCCTCTTTTTTTTTCTCCCCTTTTTTTTCTACTCCTCTTTTTTTTTTTTTTTTTTTTTTTTGGTTTCTCCTTGATGATAATTTCGTCGAGTTCCTCCCTCAGGAAAATTTCTTCGGGTCCTCCTTGAGGACAATTCTTCGGGTCCTCTTTGAGGACAATTTTTTCGGCATCTCCTTGAGGATAATTCTTCGGCACCTCCTTGAGGATAATTCTTCGGCACCTCCTTGAGTATAATTCTTCGGCACCTCCTTGAGGATAATTCTTCGGGTCCTCTTCTTTGTTGAAGACAATTTCATCGAGTTCTCCCTGTAGACAGTTTCGTCGGGTTCTCTCTTATATACTTTGAATTTTGCTTTCTCCTGCACAAATAAACAAACTTTTTCTATCTTTCCCTTGACTCTCTTTTTTGCATGCGGTGTCAGATGCTCGGATTCGATGATATGTAAAGTGAATATATGCCGCGCAGCCCCCGAGCAACGGGTGCGGCGAAATTAAATGATAATCAACTTTGTGCAAAATAAAAGAACACTTAGCTTTTTGGACACGACAAAGTCGATGCATGATGAAGTCTTCAAGTGTAGATAAGAAATGTAGCCAAAGTAGAAACCACCAAATAGCAAAAATAGATGCCGCGAAATTGTTGATGAAGAAATAGCCGAGCCCCCGAGCGTCGCTGAGGTGATGTCATGATTGTTGCTTAGACGCCGTGTCACCGTTGTTACTCGGGGCGAAGTCGTTGTCGAGCCCCCGAGTATTATCCGTGTCGCCGAAAGAAGGCCATTAAGGATGAAATACTGAAGATGAAGTCCGAGATGAAGTACTTGAGATGAATCCATATTAAAGATTACACCATCATATATTGAAGATGAATCCGCCGATATCATAGAGGATGAATCCATTGACCCGAAGAATCCAGTAATAACCATAAAAGATGAATCCGATGATATCATAGAGGATGAATCCAATGATCCGGAGAAAATAGTTCCAGTAATAACCATAGAAGATGAATCCATTGATATCATAGAGGATGAATCCATTGAGCCGAAGAATCCAGTAATAACCATAAAAGATGAATCCGATGATATCATAGAGGATGAATCCATTGAGCCGGAGAAAATAGTTCCAGTAATAACCATAGAAGATGAATCCATTGACCCGGAAACGCGTCGGGTAATATTATAAGTGACCCAATAATAATCCAAAGAAAACCAATCCAGTAATCCAGAGAGAATAAATCCACTGAGCCGAAGAAGATAAATCCACTAAGTCGAAGAAAATAATTCCACTGAGCCGAAGAAAATAATTTCACTGAGCCGGAGAAGATATATCCAGAGCCGAAGAAAAGAAAGTCGCCAAGTAATCGAGTATCTTTGTGGTAACAAAGTAATGGCGCAGCCCCAAATGTTGGGTAAATTTGTTGTAATGATGCAATGGTGCAGCCCCCAAGTATTCGGGTGTGACGAAAGTAAATAACAATTGACTCTCGGAAGAGGAACACTTAGCTTTTCTATCGGCTGCGGTGGAGCCAACGTGGAAGCAAATCATGTGGCGGACACAGTCGATGTAGTCGCGCGGCGCCTGACCGGAAGTAGACGATGAAGAGAACAAGTGAACACCCGAATATATCGGGTCCGCGATGTCGGGTCCATGGCAAACGAACCGCTCAGTGTGACGGGTGTGCGACGGCGGGTGCGCTCGGCCGAGTAGAGTAGTCGATGCTTTGCTCCGATCTGCAGTTATATTACGGCGCAAAAAACTGTGCGCAAAGAATAGTACGAGCCGAAAGATATTTGCCCAAATAAATTTTGCATGTAGTACTTAGTTGGAAATATAGCACCTGAAATTTGTGTACCGTCGACGACGATGGATGAACAACTTCTCGGCGAAATTAGAAAGGCTGCAGTAGATGATACGATCACGATCTGCGCGTTGTCGATGATAAATTCATGGTGGCGAAGTTGGACAACGTTTGACCGAAGTAACCGAGCCGATGAACCAGAGTCGTGAAATCCGTAGTTTTAGCGGCCACGGCAAAACCGAAATATCTGCGCAGACCCAATGACTCGTCGCCTCCATTGGAAACATTGTATATGTACGTGAGCTAGCAGCTATAGCATGATCGATCTCCCCCTTTTTTTTTCTTTGCTAATCCTTGATTTTCCGGGAATACTCTTTGCGCTTTCGTGAAATAGGCTGCCCCTTTTTTTTTTTCTTGAGATCTTGTACGGAGCCTTGGCTTCCTACGGTTCGTATACGACGATCATACTGATTGAACTCAGTTGTTTTCCTTCGATGAGATCTGGACGAATCTTTGTCTTGCTTGGACTGCTGTATTCAGATTTGTAACTTCCTTTCTTGGCCACGTAAGAACAGATAATAAGGAAACAAACCGCCGGTGATTTTTGCGTTGTTGAGAAAAAACATTGTGACGAAGATACTTGGTCTTTTTTGCATTGTAGATCTGATCTTGCAAGATTATGTGGCCGCGCAGCACGAGATGAAGAACGGATTCCCGATTGGATCCATCGCGAAATTTTTGAACGGACCACTGCCGATGATTGAATAGCCGCCACCGCCGATGAAGTTGGACGCATTGCCGGGCAGATGTAATCTAGCCGATTGTTGATGATAAAGGATCCCGCCCGGATGACGAAATCCAGTCGTCGCGATTCCCACAGACGGCGCCAATGGACGAGGGAACACCTCGGCAATGCCTACGTATTGTAGACTAGGGTTTCGGGAGAGAGCGACGATGGAGATTCCGGGAGCGAGATTAGGCACACGACGTACCCAGCTTCGGGTCCCCTCGGTGGAGGATCCCTACGTGCTGCTAGCAATCCAGTATATGAGCATAATATGTTTACATGGTGCCGCCGTAGCGGAGCTATGTTGTCTATATTCTGTCTATCTGTTCTCTCCTTATTTCGGGTGCCCCGGCTAGCCTTATATATGCAACCAGCCTAGGGTTTTACAAGAGTCCTAGTCGATTACTTCTTCGGGTTGCCTTGTTGGGCCTTCTCCATATTGAGTCTTCTCCATATTGGGCCGAGCCAGGTATACTAATAATGGGTACCCGAAGGGTATGCCCATGTCAGTTATCCTCGACGGATGTAATCAAAAGTTGTGGCACAAGAGTACAACCTCTGCAGAGTGTTAAACCTATTCGAATAGCCGTGTCCGCGGTTATGGACGATTGGAAAGGCCATACTATCTCCGTTGTCAGAACTTTGAAATGATGAATTTGAATGATGACTTGACTTGGATCCCAAATGAATGGTGGGAATGACACTAATGTTCCCACTTGAGTTAGTCTAGCAAATGATGGGTTTTTACTAAATGCTTACCAAATTAAACTTGGCTTTATGCAAATAAACCTAGAGCTTAGCACCCCTTACTACACTTAATATGTTTTACCTTAGTATTAGTTTGCGAGTACTTTAAAGTACTCATGGCTTTGCCCTGGCTATTCAAATGCCAGACTTTGAAGAGGAGCAACAGTATCAGGATGACGGACAACAGGACGTCTATGATAACTAGGATCGTCTTCTAACGTCAAGCGTTGCCTGTGGAATAGATAGTTCACTACTACTACGCTTCCGCTACTTATTTTTGACGTTGAACAATCTATTTGTGTAATATTGGATCATGTGATCCCTTGTTGTAAGACCTTATGTGTTGTAATAAATGATGACTCTGAACTACTTACTATTATGTCTCGCAAAAACAATCTTCCTGGGATTGCGATGTATGATGTAATAGGGCATCCGGACTTAAAAATTCGGGTGTTTTACAAGTTGGTATCAGAGCCATTGTTTGACCTTAGGAGACCCTAGTTAGAATGGACGTTTGACAAAATTAGTTTAATTATAATGAATTGAATAATTATGAAAAATACAATCATACCCTTACCTTTGAGATCTTTTTAAACTAGCCAAATTCATGTTCTTATTTATAAGTACTTAAAATTTTGAACACTTGCACTTCTCTAACTTGCTCATCAATCTCTCTACAGATGGAGCCCATCATCCCACTTGAGCCCTTCATCCAGACTCAAGTGTACGAGCTGGCCAACGGGGGGGATCTCATCTTTGAGAGGGATCTGTTCGCCCTCTCCGAGTTCCTCGGACGCTCGCCTCCCGTGTTCTACGGGGGCCAGATCGCTGATCAGAACGGAGGCCAACTCCAATGGATCATCATGGCTAACCTCCCTGGACAGCCAGAGTCACCCATGTTCCGCCAGATTCAGTTCTCTCTCCGAGAGAACACTTGGGTGGATGGACTCGCCCGTGCTCTCCAGGAGGGTCTCGCTCGTCTGTGCGGGCAAAACTCGGTGGCAATTGAAGGGGAACGCTTTGCGCACTTTGCAAGGCACTCCTCTCTTGGGCTGCCCATCAGCCTGCCGTTCCACCCCGTGCTGAGGCACCATGTGGACCACCTCGACTTTATGCTCTTCGAGACCCGTGCGGAGTTGGACAACTCCCGCGCCTTCGCCAACAGCACCCACCTCCAGCTGGTCCAGCAGGCGGAGTCCATTCAGGTCATCGCCAAGGAGCGTCGGAACCTCCGCCAGCTGGTCTCCAAGAGGGAGAACACCATCAACCGCCTCAAGGCCAAGATCGCCGTCCTGAAGGAGACCATCTCCACTCAGGCGGAGCAACTCCAAGCTCTGGAAGGAGAAGGCGAGGGAGAAGACATCCAAGGGGATGGCTACTCCTACGTCAGCAACGATAATGACTACGAGGAAGACGATGTGGGAGATCTGGACTTCCACCAGCACCTGCCTGCCGGGATGGACACCACCTTCCCGCTCCGCATCGATGGATAGTAGTTCCGTCTAAGCACTTGCGTCTTGTGATATGTATCTGTCCTTTGTACCCGCCTCATGTATCGTAGATTGTTGAAAGGGTTCTTCAAACCCTCCGGAATGTTGGCTTGTAATATTTGCTACCTTCATGACTATGTTCGTGTGTGTAATATTATTATTATTATGAATCAAGTTTAAATTGTGTGAATTTATCCCAAAATGAGCCATAGAAATTTCCCTCTCATCTCATTATCCATATCCCTGTTCAGATGGCACCTCCAACCCGCAACATGACTCAAGAGGCAATGATGCAGATGTTGCAACAGATGTTGGCTGATAGAGAAGTTGAGAGAGCTGATAGGCAAGCCAACTTAGCTGTACTTCAACAGCTTGCGCAGAACAATCAGGGCCACGGAAACCATGACCACCCTGGGTCAAAGCTGAAAAACTTCCGAACACCAATCCACCGGTGTTTAGCAAGACGGAGGAACCCCTTGATGCCGATGATTGGCTCCAGACTATGGAGAACAATCTTGAAGTGGCCGGAGTGGAGGAGCATGACAAAGTGCTATTCGCCACCCACTATCTGGCAGGACCTGCACGTACCTGGTGGACAAGTGCTCGCGCATTGAATGCGGGGCAAATGATGACTTGGGCAGATTTCAAGCTCAAGTTTAGCAAGTATCACGTGCCACCGGGTCTCATCAAGAAGATGCGGGATGAGTTCCGCGAACTGAAGCAAGGCCGTCTAACCGTGGTAGAATACCGCGACAGATTCCTCACTCGTCAAGGTACGCCCGGATGAGACCGACACCAACGAGAAGAGGAAGGAGAGGTTCCTGAATGGACCGCATGATGAGATGCAGACCGTGCCGATCAACATTCCCTTTGCTGATCTAGAAGCCCTCGTTGACTCCGCCATCCGGATGGAAGGAAAGATCCATCGAGGCCAATGAAAACCGCAAGCGCCGCATGATGAATCGAGTGGGCCCAAGCAACACCCACAAGTATCGCCCCAGATCAAGTGGAGGGTTTGCCCCAAGAAACAACAAGCCCCCGATGCAGAACTCACGTCCGGGTTATCAGAACCGGAGTGGAGGAAACCCCAGGCCAGGAGGCCACCACAACCACAGCAACTACAACAACAACAACAACAACTTCAACCGCGCCCCACCTCGAGCCCCCAACCACAACAACAACACCTCCAACACTGCTCCAAGGACAGGGAGCAACGCTGTTCCCATCACTCCCAAGGACAAGTCCACCATCACTTGTTACGAGTGCGGAGTGGTGGGGCACTACTCCAACGAGTGCCCCAAGCGACTCGCCAAGACCGCCGCCAACACCTCCGGCCCCGCTCAGCAGCGAGCGCCGTGTCGCCAACAACAAGAAGTTCACCCCCAACAACCCGAACAACCGTAGCGGCCGCCTCTTTCACATGAGTGCGGAAGAAGCTCGGAAGCCCCGGATGTTGTGCTGGGTATGTTCTCTCGTTAACTCAATACCTGCAAGAGTGCTCGTTTGATTCCGGAGCATCGCATTCGTTTGTTACTGAAGATTTTGCATGCACTAGTAAGATTCAACCTATCAGTTTGAAGCATGTCATGATAGTTCAAATACCTGGATCAACCACTAAAGCTAGAAAAATTTGCAAAGATGTTCCTATCAGAATTCATGAAATAGAATTTTATGCAAATTTGATTGTTCTGGGAACAAAAGGTTTGGAAGTAGTACTGGGTATGGACTGGATGTCGAAACATCATGGGCTGATTGATTGTGCCAAGAAGGCCATCACCATGACTAGTAGCACCGGAATATTAGTCGAGCACATATCTGAAAGATTGCCCAGAAAATTTACTTGCAACCAAAGTCTAGCTAAACTCACCTTGGATCAGATCAGGGTCGTTTGTCGATACCCCGATGTGTTTCTTGATGATCTACCCGGTATGCCCCCAGATCGGTATATCGAGTTTATCATTGAGTTAATCCCTGGAACCGGACCTATAGCCCACAGAGCCTATAGTATGAACCCGGCGAGTTAGTGGAACCGAAGAAGCAACTCGGATGATATGCTATTCAAGGGTCCGATTAGGCCAAGTGCATCACCTTGGAGATCACCAGTTTTGTTTGTGGACAAGAAGGATGGTGCAAATCGTTTATGTACGGATTATCGTAAACTTAACGATGTCACCATCAAGAACAAATATCCCTTGCCAAAGATAGAAGATTTGTTTGACCAACTGACGGGTGCCAAAGTGTTCTCGAAGATTGATCTGAGGACTGGTTACCATCAACTGAAGATCCGTGCTACCGATATCCCCAAAACTGCTTTCACCACCCGATATGGATTGTATGAGTACAATGTCATGTCATTTGGATTGACCAACGCCCCCGCCTATTTCATGAATCTCATGAATAAGGTCTTCATGAACTTCCTGGATAAGTTTGTCGTTGTTTTCATCGACGACATCCTTATCTACTCCAAATCTGAAGAAGAGCATGAGCATCACTTGGAAGTGGTCTTAGATACCCTTCGGGAGCATCAACTGTACGCCAAGTTCAGCAAATGCGAGTTTTGGTTGAAGGAGGTAGGATTCCTGGGACACATATTGTCCGCCGGAGGAATTGCCGTTGACCCCTCAAAGATCAAGACCGTTGAAGAATGGAAAGCCCCAACCACCCAGACTGAAGTCCGTGCATTCCTCGGATTGGCGGGATACTACCGCCGATTCGTTGAAGGATTCTCAAGCATAGCCAGACCAATGACTCAATTGTTGAAGAAGGACAAGAAGTTCGAATGGACGGACAAGTGTGAAGAGAGTTTCCAACAGCTCAAGAGCAGATCGACTTCAGCCCCAATACTAATCATGCCGGACATCACCAAACCATTTGATGTGTATTGTGATGCTTCCAAGATTGGTCTTGGATGTGTGTTGATGCAAGAAGGGAAAGTGATATCTTACTCGTCAAGGCAACCGAAGCAAGCATGAACAGAACTATCCAACCCATGACTTAGAGCTAGCAGCCGTGGTTTTAGCACCGAAAGTGTGGCGTCATTACCTCATGGGTAATCGATGCGAGATCTATTCAGATCACAAGAGTTTGAAGTATATCTTCACTCAGAAGGAGCTGAACATGAGGCAGAGAAGATGGTTAGAGCTAATCAAGGATTACGATATGGAAATTCACTACCACCCCGGCAAGGCCAATGTGGTAGCGGATGCTTTGAGTAGACTGCCGTGCCAGTTGAACTCCATGATCGCAGAAGAGCAACCTAGCCTGTTTCAAGAGTTTGAACAATTTAGAATGGAGTTAGTGAGTGAAGGATTTCTCGCCAGCATTGAACTTCAACCCACCCTGATTAGTCAAATCAAGGAAGCCCAGAAAGGAAATGCAAGCATTGACGGGATTAAGAGCCAGATAGCTGCAGGAAAAGCACCGGGATTCACTGTTGATGAAGAAGGAGTGCTATGGTACAACGGACGCCTTTGTGGCCGTCAGATTCAGAGTTGAAGCAAGTCATTCTTGAAAGAAGCTCATGACACCCTTTACTCCATTCACCCCGGAGGTACCAAGATGTACCAAGATTTGAAGGAACAATTTTGGTGGCATGGAATGAAGAGAGAAATAGGGAGCTACATTGCCAAGTGTGACATCCGTCAAAGAGTCAAGGCAGAACATCAACGCCCCGCAGGACTCGTTGCAACCCTTACAGTATTCCCGAATGGAAGTGGGATTCGTCGGAATGGACTTCATCACCGGACTACCCAAATCTAGTAAAGGAAATGATTCTATCCGGGTAGTGGTCGACGGATCGACCAAAGTCGCCCACTTCATCCCCGTCAAGACCACCTATCAAGGACCGAGACTTGCGGAGTTATACATCTCAAGAATAGTCAGCCCGCACGGAACCCCGAAGTCGATAGTATCCGACGGAGGATCCCAATTCACCTCCGGATTCTCGGCGAAAGTGCATGAAGGACTCGGAACTCGTCCGAATTTCAGCACAGCCTATCACCCACGTACGGATGGACAGACCGAACGAGTCAACCGGATACTAGAAGATATGTTGAGAGCATGTGTGCTAGAGTATGGATCTAAGTGGGAAGACGGCTTGCCGTACGCAGAATTCTCATACAACAACAGCTACCAAGCCAGCTTGCAGATGGCCCCCTTTGAAGCCCTGTACGGAAGGAAGTGCCGTACCCCTTTGAATTGGTCGGAAGTCGGAGAGAGTCAAGTCTTTGGACCAGATATTCTCCGCGAAGCTGAAGAGAAGGTTCACAAGATCCGCGAGTACCTCAAGACCGCTCAATCAAGACAGAAGAGCTACGCCGACAAGAGACGCCGAGAGATGACCTTCGAGATCGGAGATTTCGTATATCTCAAAGTGTCCCCCTTAAAGGAATGCGGAGATTCCAGCTTAGAGGAAAGCTTGCACCCCGATATGTCGGACCCTTCAAAGTCCCGAGTCGCCGAGGAGAAGTGTCATATCAACTGGAGTTACCGGAAGAAATGTCGGCGGTGCACAATGTGTTTCACATCTCGTTACTCCGGAAATGCTTAGAGGTACCTGAGAAGACCGAGGTTTTCAAGAACATCGACCATCGAGCTGTGGATATCAACTCAGATCTGACATACCGCGAAGTACCTATTCGCATCCTGGAAGAAGCCTTCTGAACCACCCGTACCCGGAGTATCAAATTTCTGAAGATCCAATGGAGTAACCACACCGAAGAGGAAGCCACTTGGGAGAGAGAAGATTTCATGAAGACTGAGTACCCAGATCTCTTTAGTACCTAGTTTTCTTTAAGATCTCGGGACGAGATCTTTTGTAAGGGGGAAGGGTTTGTAACATCCCAAGTTTCAACAATAATAAAATCAAGTGAGAGATTCAATTACTCAAATTTTGCAACAAACAAAAACTTTTTATATGCATATAAGTGCCACATATAGTTTCATGCATTTGAGTGAATTCCTTTTGTGCAATTGCCATGATGAGTGTTAGTATGATGATCAATTAGTGTTAAACCCTAAACTAAGATCACCTAACCCTAAATGGAGGAGAATAAAAGAAAAATAGAAAAGTCCATTTATCTCTCACATACACTTAGGCCAAAATTGCAAATCTTCACTAAAGGTCACCATAGCTCAATCTTTGGTTTCTAAAATACTTATATAACTCAAACAAACCCAAATGCATTGAAGAAACCAAAATCAAATCGAAATTCAACTCAAAACCATCTCACATGTGATGATGGTCATTTGGGCAAATTTTAACATGATCCCCTCTTTACCCCTCTGGTTTAATTATTTCTTAAACCCAACTTAGTCAACCAAAGCCAGGTCATCCAAGACCATGTCAAGGTCTACAACTTTCATGTTGACCACCCTCCCTAAAGTTGACTAGGTTGACCAGAATAAGAGTGCAAAGATGGAACCCGAGAGAGAGAAGAAGATCACCCCACTTTTGAAAATTTGCAATCCTCTTCCAAATTGAACCCCACCACCACCAAACCAACCAATAATTAATATGTATGAGTTCCACCAAAAAGAATTTCAAATTTCCAATTTAAAGTTCATGCGGCCATTTTAACAAACACCTTGCAGGCATCTTTTCCAAATTGTGTTACACTCAATTGTCCATCGGTTCTTTGCCTAAACCCGCTTTAACCCGTGATCATTTGATCCCTCTGGCTCCCCTGCATCGAGCTTGGTACATGCTAGGGCTTGGTAGAGTGGAAAAGTGAGGAGAAACTCACCATGCCGTGCACACCCGGCCACCCTTGGCACCCCTCTCTCCAGCCCTTCTCTCAACCCATCCCCTTGTCCTGGAGCATCTCTGCAGCACAAGGATCCTGCCAGTACACGGCACTCGATCGCCAACGCTCGCCATTGGCCGGAACGCCCGCGTCCAAAACCTTGCCAGGACGCGCCAGCACGCGCGCTCACCGCGCACTGGACGCGCCAGTACGTCGGGCACTTGATCGACGCCGTCCTCCTCCTGCATCCCTACCGCCACGTTGAGCATCTACTCCGCGCCCTCTACCACCTAGCCACACTCGAGCAGCTGCGGAGGCCTTGTCACCGTCGTCCTCGCCGGCGAGGTACCGCGGGTACCGTGATGATCACCACACGCGCTCGAGTGATTCCGTCGTCCTCTCGCTGCGCCCGCTGCACCTAGAGCATCGCCAGGACAACGCCTACACGATGCCGTCCTTCACTTGCCCCTTGGATCGCCGGAAACGCCACGCCATGGCCGCTCCCCCACAGCACCCCACGGCCACCTCCGCCCGCTATAAATAGAGGAGATCCGCGCTCAACTTCTTCACACCATCTGCTCCCCTCTCCTCACTGATCACTCTCCCCCATCAATTTGACACCACACCACCGGAGCTGCTCCAATCGCAAGACGAAGCCCGCCGGAGACCTGAGATCGACGCCGTTGATCCACGCCGCCCCGAGCTTCGCCACTGCTACCAGACGCTTCCCCATCGACTACAACTTCTCCGCGCATACTGCCAGACACCTGCAATGGCCTGGTAGGCTCTTCGACCCCCCAGTCACGCCGCCGGCACGTCGGGATCCCGTCGGAGACGACGATGATCCCTGGCCGTCGATCTATCCTCTAATCCAACATCTCTCTTTGCGCGTACCGCTTCGGCGTTTAAAGAGTCACTGACAGGTGGTTCCCACCTCGTCAGGCGGCCCACTCACACGGCGCGTGGGCCGTAACGTTTCGTTTAAATCTTGGGCCGTAGGCTTTTCCCGCGCGGCCCAGTTGGTTTAAATTTCGTTTAATTCGTTTAATTACAAATGCTTACTGATGTCAACTTCAAATTGGAATAGTTTGAAATCTACCAAACTAAATCTAGCAAATTTTATACCGTTGGAAAGCCAACGAAATTATCTAACCAATGACACTGGTCCCACCTCCAAATTCAAAGTAAATTTAATTCGATAAAAAAGACAAGACAGGGACTTTTGAACATTCCAACTTTATTCAAAATTCAACCATAATAGATTTTGAATTGATTCCAATTCTAATAAATCTCAAATGATGTCCTCTAATTGATTATGCAATAATATAGACAGGTTATTTGTATGATCATGGATGAGATGAAATAAAATGACTATGTAGTCAATTCTAGAGCAAGTAAACTTGGAATTCAAACTTAACAAATAATATGGGAGCTACCATCTCATTTAAATCTTGATCCTAAGTAATATGACCAGGGGAAATGACTTAGGCTAATGAACCCCTGATATTATACTAGAGATTTTAATTCATTTAAAGGTTAGTATTAAACTATGTGAAGTGTAGCACCTCAATTAACTTGTACTCACATATAATAGATATGAAATGTTGACTTTGGTCAACCTATATTTCATACCTGATTATTATATGATGAGATTAAATCTGAATATGAGGTAATGAGAAGAAATTGATTGTCTCTAAGGAGTTACATACCAAAGTTAAGAAATAGTAATAATAATAAGAGGAAATTATTTCTCTCTTAAATAAGAACTCATCCAACAATCCACCATGCCATGTTTGATTGATGATAGGATTAGTGTGTGAACCCTTTTAAGTGTTTCTAGTTTAGTATGTGAGCTTGGTTTAGTATTTATACCTCGTATTCGTATATAGACGCTAGTAACGAGGAATACAAAGAGGAGGAGGCCTACTCTCAGGAAGAAGAAGAGAACTTCGATAACTACTCAGCTCAAGGCAAGCTAACCCTTGCTAAACACAAGTGCTTAGCTCTACAAGAGCAAAGGCACCATCACACTTTACTTTTATGTATTACCTATCCCATGTTTTTACTTACTTGTACTTTTGCTTATTTATTTCAAAGTACTTTTTGATTTATGATTCACTTGGTCTAGAGTAGAACAATACTTGGATTTAGATTAGCACAACTCAAAGCTAGATAGCACCCCTCATATAGTTGCTAGTGCTAATCAATTAAAATTGACTAATCTAGATGGGAACATGGTGAAGTGAAATGACTTTGAAAGAAAGTAAAGTGGAGGTGAATGTGAACAAGAGAAGATGGTGATTTTTGATAAAATTGATGATTGGGTTTGAATGCGATACCCTTCCAATTAGACAAGTACCCCCACAATACCTAATTATGGGTAGGGCTTAACTAGAAACTTGTGTATTTTAGTATGGGTTCCCTCTAAACAAGCATCATAGGGGTTACGCCGAGGCTGCCTCCGTATATGAGAAATGATGTGAATATGAGGTGAATGTACGACCCAAGCCCTGTGCAGTTCCCGGGTTAACAGTTGGTTTTCACCGGGAGGCCAAGCTCATGGGGAGAGGTGCCTATACTAGGACATATAAGTGAAAGGTTAAGGTTGATGATCCGCGTACTGAGTTACGATGATTCGAGGTTATCCTCAACGGATGTAATCAAAAGTTGTGGCACAAGAGTACAACCTCTGCAGAGTGTTAAACCTATTCGAATAGCCGTGTCCGCGGTTATGGACGATTGGAAAGGCCATACTATCTCCGTTGTCAGAACTTTGAAATGATGAATTTGAATGATGACTTGACTTGGATCCCAAATGAATGGTGGGAATGACACTAATGTTCCCACTTGAGTTAGTCTAGCAAATGATGGGTTTTTACTAAATGCTTACCAAATTAAAACTTGGCTTTATGCAAATAAACCTAGAGCTTAGCACCCCTTACTACACTTAATATGTTTTACCTTAGTATTAGTTTGCGAGTACTTTAAAGTACTCATGGCTTTGTCCTGGCTATTCAAATGCCAGACTTTGAATAGGAGCAACAGTATCAGGATGACGGACAACAGGACGTCTATGATAACTAGGATCGTCTTCTAACGTCAAGCGTTGCCTGTGGAATAGATAGTCCACTACTACTACGCTTCCGCTACTTATTTGTGACGTTGAACAATCTATTTGTGTAATATTGGATCATGTGATCCCTTGTTGTAAGACCTTATGTGTTGTAATAAATGATGACTTTGAACTACTTACTATTATGTCTCGCAAAAACAATCTTCCTGGGATTGCGATGTATGATGTAATAGGGCATCCAGACTTAAAAATTCGGGTGTTTTACATTCTTGCCGAGGAGGTCGCCTAATCGGCGGCGGCCGGCCCGGCAGGTGGCCTTGTGCTCCTTCGTCACGCGCGTGAGGTCGGCGAGACGCTCCTCGATGGCGGCGTTGATGTTCGCCAGCGCGAGGTCCTCCTCATCGACGGGCTCCTCCTCCGCGGCCGCCTCCACCATCTCCGCGTCCCCTCCCTTCTTTGCCGCCGCCTCGGCAGCGACGCGGAGCGCCTCGTCGTCGGCGACCCACCGCGAGTTCGCGCGCTCCTCCTCCTCCGTCCGCGGGAACCTGGCCCGGGCGGCGAGGGAGAGCTTGGCCCACGTGGCCTGCAGGGTGCGCGGCATGGCGATGGAGAGGGCGCCAGAGAAGGTGGAGGGGAGAGGACGGCGGAGCGGGTGTGATGCGGTCTGTGAGACCGCCGCCGTCTTTTATAGCCGGCGGCCTGGTGGGAAACTTGGGCAAACGGACACGCGGACGCGGGCCGCTGTCCGCGTGTCCGCTCGGCCACCAAACGGCAAAACGGACGGCCCAGCGCGTCCGTTTGGGTCGCCCGGTTGGAGAGGCCCTTAGCTCATATCAATCCAAGAATCGACGCATCTCTACTACTTATAAAGGCATGAAGTGCCGTTGGAAAAATAGATCCCAACCATCCATGCATACTCATCTAACACTCCAGATTTGTTTGTTCTCCCCACCCCGTGAGACTAATTTTCCCACCCTCTGAGCACCCTTACTTTCCTACCCGTAAGACTAAATTTCAGCCATAACTTCCGCATAAGCCATAACGTCCACATATCTCCTACCTGAATCAGCCTACACCAGGCCAGCCTCACATGCCTCTCTCTGCTCCAGATCCTCATACCCCGATGGCACACCTTGCCATCCTGCCAGAGATCGTTGACCACGCCAGCCTCCAATCCTCGGTATCCTGCTGGACATCGTCGACCACACCAGCCTCCACAGTCCAAAAATAGTCGCATCCCTGCCGCGCCAAACCATCACGCAGGTCCAGACCACGATTACATACCGTGACGACACATGCTGCCATTCTGCAGGAGATCGTCCACCACGCCAGCCTCCACACATCGATGCCTCCCTGCCGCGACAACCCTGCATCTCAGGGTCCAGACCACGACCGCATCCAAACGATACAAAACAAAAATTCAGGTTTCATACCAATCAATACAATTCTTACATCTAATACAACCTCATTTTCCTCATTGGTATTACATATCCAATGTAGCTAATAGATCCTGGAGATACCAATCCTCGGCATGCTGCAAATAGACAATCGCATTTGACCACTTTAATTGAAGGTATTTCATAAACGACTGTTTTTGTTGATGTGTGGCTTCCAATTTGTATATTATGAAACAAACAACAGATATGGTATCAGAACATAATGAAATGTTTGACATGATATACAAAGTCTTTCCAGTAAGATTACAAAAAAAAGATTACGAAAATATATATACAGTTCATGAAATGTTTGACATGATATACAAAATCTTTCCAATATATCTGACATAAGTTTTATATATACTTCTATTGCAAATGATGTAACATTGATCATGAACTTATTTGGACATGAGTAATGGTTTGGCCTGCTTTAGGCGATACAACAAACATACTCAACCGCTGTTCGGATTCAACACAAGGTATAGACGAGAACAACATTGTTAAGCACCTTTCCTATACATATGCTTACTACTGCATCTACTGCAAATGATGTAGCATTGTTCATGAGCTTATTATTTTGAGAGGAGTTATTGCTCGGGTTGCTTTAAGTGATATAACGAATGTACTCAAGAGACGTTCTGATTCAACACAGGGTATGAACGAAAATATTATTTTTTAAATAGCTTTCCTATCCATATGCTTACTACTGGATCTTATATATATGTTTCTATTCATTGGCACAAATGCTCTAAAAATTTCGCGTGTTCTCAACAATCCGTCTACACCATCAAACTGTGATCAAAGTAAGATAACTGATTTTAAAATTGTCAATTCCGGCTAACATCGTAAACTAAATCTTTCTTCAGTTTTCGTTGAAATGAAGGTCAGAACTCTTTAGCTTCTCCAAGTGTCATTATAATTGTAAGTCAAGCTTTCGAGAGCAATCAAATAAGCGTGCCAGGGAGCGGTGTGCAAATATGAGCGTCGAAAAGAAAGAAGCGTATCTCAAAAAAAGGCGTGACAACTATCATAAATGAAAGGCTAATATGAAAGCATCTGCTGCTGAGGTTGCATTTGGATTCTTCCAAAGCCAACCCTCGGGTTACAAATGTGTCAACCCAATTGGCTCAGCCTTCTAATCAAGTGTCTGAAATAACCGATTCCCGAATGGTTCTGACTTATTTGAACTTATTTGAAGCATGATATGGTTAGTAGCAGTTTCGTACATATTACTATGAATTCAATCGAGGATGAATATTTCTCTATATGGGACCTAAACTAACAGAACAATTTTATTCAGATATTCATTCCAACAAACATTGATGATATTCATTGGTACATAGAAGTTATAAATGCCAGATTAAGCTGTATCCAGGTGCTCGACTTGCTAGGCAGTGGAATGCACCGCAAAGATCTCGCTGCTATGGTTAGCAATTAGTCCCACCTACCCATCTTTTCATTACACTATTTTCTGTTATTCTTCACTTCTGATGCTAATACTTCGCCATTTATCCTTGCAACAGCTGCAAGGACTGGAAAATGTTTTCACATATGCATCGATGTGCATGGAACTAAGATCTGATAAATGGAAGGACCTAAACGTCAAAAAATGGAAAATAGAAGAGTGTATTAAGTGCAGCCTACAGACATATGGGTACACCTCCTAGCTCACTTTTTGCATCAGATGGAAAATAGAAGTGTGTTTTCACATACCAATTTTGATGAAAAACTTTCATACTAATATGTAGTACTACCTATTAGGACAGAAGTGCACCGTAGGTTTTGAAATTTCTAGATATGTGGCTTCTGCCCCTAAACTTGAAAATTCAAATTCAGGTCCATATACTTTAATGGTTGTACCAATAGATCATATAATAGGTGTGTGATGTAGTTTAGAGGTCAATCTACTTGTTGAAAGAAACAAAATGTAGCGCTTTAGTTATGCTTCAAGTCTAGATGACATGTAGCTTATGTGCCACTATCAGTTCTTAAATGTGTCATCCATATGAGCTATGGTCTAACTGCTGAAACTGACCAAAGAATTGCAGCAGAGGCAGTTGCTAACTGAAAACAACAACAAAAATCAAGCAGAACATAGGGAACAAAAATTTACCAGTCCTGAGGAGTTTCGACACATCATGCCACACTTGGGCCGCTCGACGAGGCTTGTGACACAGCCAACCCGCAGGAGCGAAGCTTCCTCGCCGGCGTCACTTGTTCCTAGGGAGTCGAGAGGAGGATGACGGTGTCAGAGAGAAACCATGGGGGAGCTGGTGCTAGCGCCGGCGGAGGGAAACCATGGGGGAGCTGGTGCTAGCACCGACGGAGGGGAACCATATGGGGCCGGTCTTGGTGCCAGCGGAGGGGAACCATGAGGGGGAGGTCCTGGCGTGGGCGGAGGGGAGCCATGGGCGTCCGGTTCTGCCGCGGGTAGAGGGAACCATGGGGGTCCGGTCCCGACGCCGGCAGAGGGGGAGGGAGAATGCTCTTAAAGCGCCACTGGCGGGGCGCATCGATGGGGGATTGGAAGAAATGAGAGGTCGAGAAACGTGGGGATGGAGTTGAGCAGGATGATAGGAGTGAGGGAGTGGAAGAGGTTAGGGATGGGAAATGCAGGTTATTGTGTGGATTGTGGATGTTAAACTTCATGGAATACTGGACAAGAAATATTTTGTTTGACATTTTTTACCAGGTATATTTCACTTGGTATCATGCGTTAAATATTGTATTATTATTATTCTTATTTTAAAAGCCAATTCTGATTACTGCTTGGTAGAAACACATGATAAATTTTAGGAAAAAGTTGGCGGTAATATTGGTCGACTCGGAATTGAACGATGATGACATAAGAAACCGAGATTTGTCCCTTGATGAGGACAATAACACAGATCCCACCGATTGTATGATTCTGGATGGTCCACCTAAGAAAACAAAATTATAGAACACATCAAAAGTTAAGCTCGTGTCGCCGTTATTAGTACTTTTATCGCTCCTCAATCCAACAAAGGCCAAATTACTGGAATCATCAGAATTGAGCCTCTATCACTATCATTGGGCCTTTCACCGTCTTTTAAACGACCAAACTCTAACTTAATAGATGAATTTTGCTTACGCATTAGCATGGTTGATGATGTCCAGTCATTGGAGTAAGCCTCCTTTTTCTCTCAGTTTATTTTGTGTTATATGTTTGTCATTGTACTTCATAAAATTTCTCTTTCGCACGACCGAATGGGTGATAAACTCTAATCCTTATCCTATTAGCTTAACTCTAAGAAAAATAAGGAACATACCGAAGGTGCATGAATATATGGACGCAAATTGCTTTTATATGACTAGAATGCCATGACATCCAGCTTGTTAGAGATATTCCCATTCATTACATGGATCTGAACTTTTGTGTAAGTTACTATTATCACATACTACATTTTTTTCATTCTACTAATTTTTTTTAGTGGATGTCCCACTATGCAAGAGATCTAAGGCGCAATGAAAAGTTGGACATTACTAAGTTGTCACATTTCTTTGATAGCTAGCCTAATAACAATGAGTACCATATCTCAGAATGCAATATGGTAATTTTTTAATTAAACGTTAATAAGAGTGGTTTGTTTGGTCTTAATTATTAATATATTTCTAATTATATACATCCTTGCAGATTTTATTGTCTTGCGATACTTTTGGGCTATTTCAATTATTTGTCTTGGATCAAAACAAAAATGTTGTCACTATTTTAGTCCCTCTTCCAATAGCTAATATGGGAAAAATATTTCAAACTATGGTAAAAAAGTCTAAACCATTCGCTTCGACATGCAAACCCTGCATTCAAAGATGACATATTCAAATGGGGATGCAAAGTTCTCATAGTTCCAACAAACTCAAACGGGTATGAATCTTGTCAATGCATTACAATCTTTAATCATTCAACGCATAGTTTAACATTTCAAACATGCAGTGCTCTATCAGGTTATTTGGTTTTCAATTTTATGCACTCTTGGTGCTTAATTTTCCAATACCCATGGTAAGTATTTACAACATGCTAATTCGTACAAGTGATACACTCGATTTTTTATAATAAGGTTGTACAACCCGTATGTACGATGATATTGAAATGAGGAGGCAACTGTTTGGTTCATATTTTGAAGTACGAGGGGAATGAGGCGCTAAAAAATATCCCAACCATGGAAAGAAGCATTATAGATGACATACTTAGATGGACTTTTAAGAAAGAAGCATAATAGACATTTTTGTTCGGTTCATGTTTTCTAAGTATTTGTGTAATTATTATAATACATTTATTTGATCATGCATTTTATGTAACAAGGTGTGTGGATCATGTGTTTCAAGATGCATTTAAACGACTTCATAAGTATGGAACGTGCGTTGCACGTGCACGCTGATGTCTACGGGTGCTTCTATTCTTGTAGACAGTGTTGGGCCTCCAAGAGCAGAGGTTTGTAGAACAGCAGCAAGTTTCCCTTAAGTGGATCACCCAAGGTTTATCGAACTCAGGGAGGAAGAGGTCAAAGATATCCCTCTCATGCAACCCTGCAACCGCAAAGCAAGAAGTCTCTTGTGTCCCCAACACACCTAATAGGTTGATGTCTACGGGAGCTTCTATTCTTGTAGACAGTGTTGGGCCTCCAAGAGCAGAGGTTTGTAGAACAGCAGCAAGTTTCCCTTAAGTGGATCACCCAAGGTTTATCGATCTCAGGGAGGAAGAGGTCAAAGATATCCCTCTCAAGCAACCCTGCAACCACAAAGCAAGAAGTCTCTTGTGTCCCCAACACACCTAATAGGTGCACTAGTTCGGCGAAGAGATAGTGAAATACAGGTGGTATGAATAAGTAGTAGCAACGGCACCAGAAAAGTGCTTTGCCCAGGACAGTGAACAAGCAGTAGTAACACAGCAGTAGTAACACAGCACAGCAGTAGTAACGCAGTAAAACAGTAACAAGCAGCGATAGCAGTATTTAGGAACAAGGCCTAGGGATTAGACTTTCACTAGTGGATACTCTCAACATTGATCACATAACAGAATAGATAAATGCATACTCTACACTCTTGTTGGATGATGAACACATAGCGTAGGATTACACGAACCCTCAATGCCGGAGTTAACAAGCTCCACAATTCAATGTTCATATTTAAATAACCTTAGAGTGCAAGAAAGATCAATTCGACTAAACCAAGTACTAACATAGCATGCACACTTGTCACCTTCATGCTATGTAGGAGGAATAATACACATCAATACTATCATAGCAATAGTTAACTTCATAATCTACAAGAGATCATAATCATAGCATAAACCAAGTACTAACACGGATGCACACACTGTCACCATTACACCGTGCGGGAGGAATAAAACTACTTTAATAACATTGCTAGAGTAGCACATAGATAAGTTGTGATACAAAATACATTGCAATCATAAAGAGATATAAATAAGCACTTCACTACGCCATTCATAACGGTGAGTAAGTATTCGTGAAATATAGCCTAAGAGACCCACACGGTGCACACACTCGTCACCTTTACACATGTGGGACAAGGAGTCTCCGGAGATCACATAAGTAAAACTCACTTGACTAGCATAGTGACATCTAGATTACAAGCATCATCATATGAATCTCAATCATGTAAGGCAGCTCATGAGATTATTGTATTGAAGTACATAGGAGAGAGATGAACCACATAGCTACCGGTACAGCCCCGAGCCTCGATGGAGAAGTACTCCCTCCTCATGGGAGCAGCAGCGGTGATGAAGATGGCGGTGGAGATGGCAGCGGTGTCGATGGAGAAGCCTTCCGGGGGCACTTCCCCGCTCCGGCGGGTGCCGGAACAGAGACTCCTGTCCCCCGGATCTTGGCTTCGCGATGGCGGCGGCTCCGGAAGGTTTTCCGTATCGTGGTTCTTCGCATCGAGGGTTTCGCGACGGAGGCTTTAAGTAGGCGGAAGGGCGAGTCGGGGGCTGACGACGGGCCCACACCACGGGGCGGCGCGGGCCCCCTTGGCCGCGCCGCCATGTGGTTTGGCCTCCTCGTGGCCCCACTTCATATGCTCTTCGGTCTTCGGAAGGTTCGTGGCGAAATAGGCCCTCGGGTCTTCGTTTCGTCCAATTCCGAGAATATTTCGTTACTAGGATTTCGAAACCAAAAACAGCGAGAAAACGAGAACCGGCACTTCGTCATCTTGTTAATAGGTTAGTTCCAGAAAATGCACGAATATGACATAAAGTGTGCATAAAACATGTAGGTATCATCAATAATATGGCATAGAACATAAGAAATTATCGATACATCGGAGACGTATCATAGGTGCACTAGTTCGACGAAGAGATAGTGAAATACAGGTGGTATGAATAAATGTGAGCAGTAGCAATGGCACCAGAAAAGTGCTTTGCCCAGGACTGGCGTGTGGTTGATGGTGGTAATATTGCGGACATTAGAGATGCAGTAAAATAGTAAACAAGCAGCGATAGCAGTATTTAGGAACAAGGCCTAGGGATCATACTTTCACTAGTGGACACTCTCAACATTGATCACATAACAGAATAAATAGATAGATGCTAGACTCTACACTCTCTTGTTGGATGATGAACACCACTAATCGTGTAGGATTACACGAACCCTCAATGCCGGAGTTAACAAGCTCCACAATATTCGATGTTCATGTTTAAATAACCTTAGAGTGCATGACAGATCAACATAACCAAACCAAGTACTAACATAGCATGCACACTGTCACCTTCACTACTAGGAAAAGGCCTAGCCGTAAGATGGGTGTTAGTGGCGCACCAGGAGGGCGGTGCGCCACTACTACTTAGCAGTGGCGCACCGGAAAGTGGTGGGCCACTATTAAAAATATAGTAGTGGCGCACCTCTCCTGCGGTGCGCCACCACTAAGTTTGACCACGGGTTTGACCCAGCCGTATACATAGCAATGGCGCACCGTGCAGAGGTGCGCCACAGCTATTTTTTGTAGCAGTGGCGCACCTCTAAATGGTGCGCCATTACTATGTAAAGGGGAGGATGGACATGTTTGGGCATCACTTAGTAGTGGCGCACCATGCTTGGTGCGCCACTCCGTGGATCGCCTTTTCGAGTTTGGAAAAAATAAAAGAAATAGATAGAAAATTCAAAAAATTAAATCCTTTGAAATGCCCATGTAATATGTCATCTAGGTTTAGTGAAAATTGAAAAAAATGAATTTTGATATATTATGCAAAATGGCGTCATCTTTCGGTAAAACGGGATTTACGGTTGCATACGACCTCCGATGAAAAACTTTTTTATATCAAAATCGATCTACGCGAAATTTCCTATTCGAATTCAACCGCCTACGGCCGTTTGGAGAAAAAATGGATTCGTCAAATTCAAAACAGAAACAGGACTTTTTTCGAGGTTTTAGATTTTGGGCAAAAAATAGAAAAAAATAGCGGTGGCGCACCCATGCCTTGGTGCGCCACTGCTAAGCTTCCCGCCCACGAATTTCAAAATGGGAGGAGCCGGCCACTTACCCTCCTCCCTAGCTCCTCCCTCCTCCTCCACACATTCTGCTGCTCTCATTCTCCTCTCCTCCTCCTGCTCTCCTCCTCTCCTCTCCTCCTTTCACTCCGGTGTCCTCCTCCTCTACTCTCCTCCTTTCACTCCAACGACCTCATCCTCTCCTCTCCTCCTTTCACTCCGGCGACCTCCTCCTCTCCTCTCCTCCTTTCACTCCGGCGACCACCTCCACTATGTCGAGCTCCGGTGACCTTACTTCCCGGCGAACTCCTCCACTATGGTGACCTCCGACGACCCTCCGGCGAGCTCCTCCACTATGGTGACCTCCGGCGACCCTCCGGCGACCCTCTAGCCTCCATTACCTCTGGCCTTCGTCCTCTTGTTCATCCTCTCCTACATCTCCTCACCTCTCTTCACCTCTCCTACGTCCCTCATCCATCATCACCGGCGGCTAGGCTAAGAAAAATGAGAATGAACATTGCACAAATAATTCTAGCAACAAGAACGAGAAAAAATAACGAGCTAAAAAAATATGAAACAAAATGTGCCAGATACAGATCCAGATCCAGATCCCGATCCAGATCCAGATCTAGAAATTTCAAATTTTAGTAGTGGCGCACCTTTTTTCTATCCAGTGGCGCACCTCAGACGTTTAGGAGTGGCGCACCATGAAGCTAGTAGTGGCGCACTACCTGGTGCGCCACTGCTAAGCCAAATAGCAATGGCGCACCACTAGTGCGCCACTACTAAAAGTTAGCAGTGGCGTGATAGCAGTGGCGCACCACTAGTGCGCCACTGATGGGTAAAAGTGGTGCGCCACTGATTGCCCTTTTCCTAGTAGTGCTTCACGCTACGAAAGGAGGCATAGATCACATCAATACCATCATAGCAATAGTTAACTTCATAATCTACAAGAGATCACAATCATAGCCCATGCCAAGTACTACACGATGCACACACTGTCACCATTACACCGTGCAGGAGGAATAAACTACTTTAATAACATCACTAGAGTAGTACACAGATAAATTGTGATACAAAACACATTGCAATCATAAAGGGATATAAATAAGCACTTCACTATGCCATTCATAACAGTGAATAAGTATTCCGTGAAATATAGCCTAAGAGACCCACACGGTGCACACACTGTCACCTTTACACACGTGGGACAAGGAGTCTCCGGAGATCACATAAGTAAAATCCACTTGACTAGCACAATGACATCTAGATTACAAGCATCATCATATGAATCTCAATCATGTAAGGCAGCTCATGAGGTTATTGTATTGATGCACATAGGAGAGAGATTAACCACATAGCTACCGGTACAGCCCCGAGCCTCGATGGAGAACTACTCCCTCCTCATGGGAGACAGCAGCGTTGATGAAGATGGCGGTGGTGTCGATGGAGGAGCCTTCCAGGGGCACTTCCCCGTCCCGGCGGCGTGCCGGAATAGAGACTCCTGTCCCCCAGATCTTGGCTTCGTGATGGCGGCGGCTCTGGAAGGTTTCTCGTACCGTGGCTTTTCCGTATCGAGGTTTTAGGTCAGGGACCTTTATATAGGCGAAGAGGCGGAGTCGGAAGGTCAACGAGGCGACGACACAACAGGGGGGCGCGGGCCCCCCCTTGGCCGCGCCAGGGTATTGTCTGGTGGGCCTGTGGCCCCCCTCTGGCCTCTCTCGGGTGTTACGGAAGCTTCGCGTGATCCTAAGATCGCTGGGCGTTGATTTCGTCCGATTCGAGAATATTTCCTTACTAGGATTTCGGAACCAAAAACGCAGAAAACAGACAAGCTGGCCCTTCGGCATCTCGTCAATAGGTTAGTTCCGGAAAACGCATAATAATGACATATAGTATGTATAAAACATGTAGATATCATCAATAATGTGGCATGGAACATAAGAAATTATCGATACGTCGGAGACGTATCGGCATCCCCAAGCTTAGTTCTCGCTCGTCCCGAAGCAGTAAACGATAACAAAGATAATTTCTGGAGTGACATGCCATCATAACCTTGATCATACTATTGTAAGCATATGTAATGAATGCAGCGATCAAAACAATGGTAATGACATGAGTAAACAAATGAATCATAAAGCAAAGACTTTTCATGAATAGTACTTTCAAGACAAGCATCAATAAGTCTTGCATAAGAGTTAACTCATAAAGCAATAAATCAAAGTAAAGGTATTGAAGCAACACAAAGGAAGATTAAGTTTCAGCGGTTGCTTTCAACTTATAACATGTATATCTCATGGATATTGTCAATGTAAAGTAATATAACAAGTGCAATATGCAAGTATGTAGGAATCAATGCACAGTTCACACAAGTGTTTGCTTCTTGAGGTGGAGAGAGATAGGTGAGCTGACTCAACATAAAAGGTAAAAGAATGGCCCGTCGCAGAGGGAAGCATTGATTGCTATATTTGTGCTAGAGCTTTGGTTTTGAAAACATAAAGAGAGCATAAAAGTAAAATTTTGAGAGGTGTTTGTTGTTGTCAACGAATGGTAGTGGGCACTCTAACCCCCTTGCCGAGACAAACCTTCAAAGAGCGGCTCCCATGAATTATTTTTATTTTTGGGTGGCACTCCTTCCAACCTTTCTTTCACAAACCATGGCTAACCGAATCCTCGGATGCCTGCCAACAATCTCATACCATGAAGGAGTGCCTTTTTATTTTAGTTTTATTATGATGACACTCCTCCCCACCTTTGCTTTCTCAAGCCATGGCTAACCGAATCCTTCGGGTGCCGTCCAACAATCACATACCATGCAGGAGTGTCTATTTTTGTTAATTAATTTGGGACTTGGAATCCCATTGCCAGCTCTTTTTGCAAAGTTATTGGATAAGCGGATGAAGCCACTAGTCCATTGGTGAAAGTTGCCCAACAAGATTGAAAGATAAACACCACATACTTCCTCATGAGCTATTAAACATTGACACAAATCAGAGGTGATAAATTTTGAATTGTTTAAAGGTAGCACTCAAGCAGTTTACTTTGGAATGGCGGAGAAATACCATGTAGTAGGTAGGTATGATGGACACAAATGGCATAGTGGTTGGCTCAAGGTTTTGGATGCACGAGAAGCATTCCCTCTCAGTACAAGGCTTTGGGCTAGCAAGGTTATTTGAAACAAACACAAGGATGAACCGGTGCAGCAAAACTCACATAAAAGACATATTGTAAACATTATAAGACTCTACACCGTCTTCCTTGTTGTTCAAACTCTTTACTAGAAATTATCTAGACCTTAGAGAGACCAATCATGCAAACCAAATTTTAGCAAGCTCTATGTATTTCTTCACTAATAGGTGCAAGGTATATGATGCAAGAGCTTAAACATGAGCACAACAATTGCCAAGTATCAAATTATCCAAGACATTTTATCAATTACCACATGTAGCATTTCCCGTTTCCAACCATATAACAATTAACGAAGCAGTTTCAACCTTCGCCATGAACACTAAAAGATAAAGCGAAGAACACATGTGTTCATATGAACCAGCGGAGCGTGTCTCTCTCCCACACAAGCATGTATTTATTCAGAGAATGAAAATAACAAAACGAAAATAAAATCACACAGACGCTCCAAGTAAAGTACATAAGATGTGACCGAATAAAAATATAGTTTCAAGGGAGGAACCTGATAAATTTGTCGATGAAGAAGGGGATGCCTTGGGCATCCCCAAGCTTAGATGCTTGAGTCTTCTTGAAATATGCAGGGGTGAACCACCGGGGCATCCCCAAGCTTAGACTTTTCACTCTTCTTGATCATATTGTATCATCCTCCTCTCTTGACCCTTGAAAACTTCCTCCACATAAAACTCAAAACAAACTCATTAGAGGGTTAGTGCATAATGAAAAATTCACATGTTCAGAGGTGACACAATCATTGTTAACACTTCTGGACATTGCACAAAGCTACTGGAAGGTAATGGAACAAAGAAATCCATCCAACACAGCAAAACAGGCAATGCGAAATAAAAGGCAGAATCTGTCAAAACGAACAGATCCAGTAAAGACGAAATTTAAAGTGGCACCAGACTTGCTCGGATGAAAATGCCCAAATTGAATGAAAGTTGCGTACATATCCGAGGATCACTCACGTAAATTGGCATAATTTTCTGAGTTGCCTACGGAGAATTAGGCCCAGATTCGTTACGACAAAGAAATCTGTTTCTAGCGCAGTAATCCAAATCTAGTATGAACCTTACTATCAAAGACTTTACTTGGCACAATAAATGCAATAAAATAAGATAAGGAGAGGTTGCTACAGTAGTAACAACTTCCAAGACTCAAATATAAAATAGAGGTACTGTAGCGAAATAAACACATGGGTTATCTCCCAAGAAGTGCTTACTTTATAGCCATTAAGATGGGCTCAGCAGTTTTAATGATGCACTCGCAAGAAATAGTAGTTGAAGCAAAAGAGAGCATCAAGAAGCAAATTCAAAACACATTTAAGTCTAACATGCTTCCTATGCATAGGAATTTTGTAAATAAACAAGTTCATGAAGAGCAAAGTAACAAGCATAGGAAGATAAAACAAGTGTAGCTTCAAAAATTTCAGCACATAGAGAGGCATTTTAGTAACATGAAAATTTCTACAACCATATTTTCCTCTCTCATAATAACTTTCAGTAGCATCATGAGAAAACTCAACAATATAACGATCACATAAAGCATTCTTATCATGAGTCTCATGCATAAAATTATTACTCTCCACATAAGCATAATCAATTTTATTAGTTGTAGTGGGAGCAAATTCAACAATGTAGCTATCATTATTATTCTCATCATCAAATATAGGAGGCATAGTATAATCACAATAAAATTTACTCTCCATAGTAGGTGGCACCAAAAGACCACTATCATTATAATCATCATAAATAGGAGGCAAAGTATCATCAAAGAAAATTTTCTCCTCAATGCTTGGGGGACTAAAAAGATCATGAAAACCAGCTTCCCCAAGCTTAGAACTTCCTATATAATTATCAACAATGGTGTTCAAAGCGTTCATACTAATATTACTACCGACATGCAAATAAGATTCCATAGGTTTTTTAATTTTCGCATCAAACCATCCATGTCTTAAATCAGGAAATAGAATAAGAAGCTCATTGTTGTCCATTATGCCAAAATAGTGTAAACAAGAAACAAAAAGATGCAATTGCAGGATCTAAAGGAAATAGCTTCGAGCACACACACAACGGCGCCAGAAGAGTACTTTTACCTGGGACTGGAGTATGAGTGCCTTCTACCTTTCCTCCCCGGCAACGGCGTCAGAAAAGTGCTTGATGTCTACGGGTGCTTCTATTCTTGTTGACAGTGTTGGGCCTCCAAGAGCAGAGGTTTGTAGATGTCAACACCCAGATTTTTAAGTCCGGATGCCTATTATGTCATATATCGCAATCCCAGGAAATTGTTGTTGCGAGGCATAATAGTTAAGTATCACAGTCATCATTCATTACAAACCATAAGATCTTACAAAGTGGAATCACATGATCCATATTACACGAATAGTTGATCTATGGATCAACGAACAAACACAAGTTCATAGCGGAAGCGTAAGATACAAGGACTCTCTAGTCCACAGGCCAACGCTTGACGCCGGAAACTCCTAGTTGTGGTAGACGTCCTGCTGGTCGTCATCCTCGTACTGCTGCTCGGCTTCATAGTCTGGCCATTTGAATAGCTAGGGACAAAGCCGTGAGTACTTTAAGTACTCGCAAACTAATACTAAAGTAAGTACTAACATGGCTATTGAGAATGTTCTAAGCTCTAAGGTTATTTGCATAAAGCCAATTTTAGTTTAGAAACATTTTAGTAAACAACTCCTCATGTGCTAACTAACTCAAGTGGGAACATTAGTGTCATTCCCACAACTCTGTTGTGATTCAAATTCAAAGTCTCCGTTCAAGTTCAAAAAGATATAAATTCTGATGACGGAAACAGTATGACCTTTCCAACTGTCCATGACCGCGGACGTGGCTATTCGAATAGATTTACACTCTGCAGAGGTTGCACACTTGTGCCACAACATTTGATTACATCCGTCAGGGATAACCCTGAATCATCGTAACTCGATACGCGGATCATCAACCGTTAACCTTTCACTTACACACCCTAGTATAGGCACCTCTCCCCATGAGCTTGGCCTCCCGGTGAAAACCAACTCGTTAACCCGGAACCGCACGAGGCTTGGCCGTACAATTCACCTCAATTCACATCATTTCTCAACAACGGAGGCAGCCTCAAGTATAACCCCTATGATGTGTGTTCAGAGGGAACCCATACTAAGACACATAAATTTCCAGCTAAGCCTTACCCATAATCAGGTATTGTGGGGGTACTCAAAAATTGGAATGGTATCGCATCCAACTCAATCATCAGTTTTATTCATTTCACCAAGTCAAATTCATGTCATATTCACCTTCAAAATCTTTCAATGGAAATGACTCATCATTCCAAGGTTTTCAACATCATCATTTCACAAACACAAGTTCCCATCTAGAGTAGTCAATTTTAATTTAGCACTAGCATCTAAGTGTGAGGGGTGCTAAGCAACTTGCTTTGCTTCTAGGCTAAGTTTGATACTCTTGTACTAATCCAATACTAACCAAGTGAATCATGAATCAAAAAGTACTTTGATAAAACAAAAGTAAATAAGCTTGTAAAGTAAAACTGGGAAGTAGGATCATGAACATAAAGTAAAATGGGTAATGCCTTGCTCATGGTGAGCTTTGCACTTTGCAAGAGTATTATCTTGCCTTGGTTGGGGAAATGGTCAAAGTGGTCTTCTTCTCCTTGGAAGTAGACCTCCTCCTCCTCCTTGTACTCCTCGGTACTAGCGTCTAAAATACGAATCCGGGGTACACAATCATCATACCAAACTTATATACTAAACTAAGCACACACATGATTCACACAACTGAAACTAGCATCACACATTACTATTAAGTTGGTGGATGTGTTTTTTCTTATTATTTAAGAAAAATAATTTCCTCTCATACTAATTTAGGTGTTACTTTTAATTACTTAGAGAAATAATTTCCTCTCATTATCTTATTAAGATTTAATTTCTCTTATGACTAATATGTGACCTAGGTTGACTAAAGTCAACCTCTTCACACTTATCATTTAAGAAAATGATTTAAATGAGGTGAGCACCTCATACCATTTAATCCTAGCATGGTAAAGATTTAATATCACCACAATTTATATGAGACCTAAATGACCAGAGTCTCTACCTCATTTTGAAATGGTGGTGACAAGATTTAAACGAGAGCAACACTCCCATATGATTTCTTAATAGTTTTGGACAATATCTTTGACTAGAAATAGCCATAGAGTCATTTAATTTAACTAGGCCATGATCATTCAATGTAAGCATGGCATATTTTTGTAGAAACAATTAGTATAAGTGAAATGTGAATTATAGGAGTTGGAATTAACTGAAAAGCATTTATGGTTGATTTTTAATAATTATTCTAAGGCAGAAAAGTCCCTGCCTTGTTTATTTTCTCACTTTAATTCTAAAATAGATCTAGGGTTCAATCCAGTGGTATTGTGTAGATAATTTCCTAAGGTTTCCAAATATATAAAATTTGCAAAAATTGGCCTAGTAGATTAGTCCCTATTAAATTTCAAAGTTGACATCAGATTGGATTATTTCTCTATTTTCCCTATTTGAATTTGAATCGTGGGCTGGCGGGAGATTTAACGGGCTAGGTAGTGCGGAGAAGAAATGGGCCGGCCCAACTTCGCAGCGGGCCAGCTGACATGGTGGGGGCCATCTGTCTGTGAGTTTTTAACAGCGAAACGGTACAGGCTATTCCCAACCGTGCGATTAGAAGGAGGTTCAACGGCCGTGGAGCGTCGTCGTCGACGACGAGAGATGAACTCACTGGCGACGGTGGCAGGGGGTCGGCGAGCTCGTCGGAGCTCCAGAGGTCGTCGGAGATGTGCGCAGGGACCGTGCTGTCGACGAGGAGGCGACTGGAAGCAGTGGCGTCGCCTGAGGTGGTCTCCTTCGCCGGCGTGCTCCATGTACTGGCGGCGGTGGAAAGCTTGCAATTCCAACGATGGAGTGGCTAATCGATTCAATTGAAGTGGCGAGGAGTGCTGTGGGGATGAGAGGAAGAAGTTGGCGTGCTCAAATCAGTGGGAGAGGCCCTCCTTTTATAGGAGCGGGAGGTGGCCGAAGGGCGGAGCAGCAGTCGTCGTCGTCGTTCCGATGTTGCGAAGGGGCAAGGGATGGGTGTTCTGGGTCGCTTGATCGTGGCGCGGCAGAGGCTCAGTGGCGATGGGAAGCTTGACGGGAAGGGGCAGGCCAGAGCTGCGTCGCGTCGACGATGACGAGGGCCACGGCGATGCAGCGGTCAAACGGGCGTGTCCACGAGCGAGCTGGTGTCTTGGCGCGTCCACTGGCGAGAGATGGCGAGCGGAGGTGACGCAGGGGCTCCAGGCGACCGTCGCTCTGGCGCGTCCAGAGTGGATGCCATGCGCGCTCTGGCGCGGCATGGGCATGTTCTGGGCGCCACTGGGCGCGCGTGTGCTGGCGCGTGCAGGCTCGGTCTTGGTCAAGGGAGTGCACGAGCGTGTCCAGGGAGGTGAGAGGAAGGGGATTGACACGGTGGTGCGGTCCAGAGATGGCCAGAGGTGAGGGTGGCATGATGGTGGCATGCCATGCCACGGCATGGCATGGTTTTGATGATGTGATCAAACAATGGCCAGTGCAAGTGGTGATACTGGTGTGGTGAAGTGAGAGGAGGCTCCAGGGTTGCAGTGGTGGCTCAGGTTGGACCAAGTCCATCTCCAAATTTCGGTATGGGCATCAATTCTGTCCCTGCCCACCAAGTGTTTGTAAAAATGGCCGAAAGAAAGTTACTTTGGAAATTTGAGATGATTTTTGGTGGAGTGTAAACATATAAGAAGAGAAGTAGAATGGAGGTGGTGGTGGTCAAAATGGTGTAGGTTTGCAAAATCACATATGTCATATGATCTTGTATTTGTTTCAAAGTCCCTACTTTACTTGCTTGCCATTTGAATTTGAGACAGAGTTTGAGGTGGGTGCCTTGAGCAAAGTTGTAGTCCTTGATGAGATCTTGGAAGAGGTACAAAGAGTTGGCCAAGTGTAGAAAGAAAAAGTTGAAAACCAGGGGCTCAAAGTGGGTATCTTGCTGAAATTATCTCACATGACCATAATCACATGTGATCACAAATTTGATTCAAATTTGATTTGAATTGAGTTTGATTGTTTCTAAAAGTGTTAATAAGTGTTTAGTATCCATTTACAACTAATGGTGCAAACCCAATTGGTCTAGATTAGAGATTTGTAAAAATGGCATAGGCCATATGTGGGTGTGAAATTGATTTTTATAATTTCTTTTCTATTTTCTTTTTATTTGACTTTGGATGATCAAGTGATCATGGTTAGGTTTTTAGAGTGAGAGTAAACACATAAACAAGCATCATGGTAAAAGCACACTCAAATAAATTAATAAGGTGAGCTATATGCATAGTCCTATATGCTGGGAAAAAGTTTTTGTTGGCTCTGATTTTTGGATTCTTGAATTTCTCTCTTGTTCCTTTTATTGAAAACTTGGGATGTTACAAACCCTTCCCCCTTACAAAAGATCTCGTCCCGAGATCTAAAGAAAACTAGGTACTAAAGAGATCTGGGTATTCCTTCTTCATATCCTCCTCGCGTTCCCAAGTGGCTTCTTCTTCGGTGTGATTACTCCATTGTATTTTCAGGAACTTGATACTCCTGGTGCGGGTGGTCCTGAAAGCTTCTTCAAGGATGCGAATAGGCACTTCGCGGTAGGTTAGATCCTTGTTGATATCAATGGCTCTGTGGTCGATGTTCTTGAACACTTCGGTCTTCTCCGGTACTTCTAGGCACTTCCGAAGCAGTGAGATGTGAAACACATTGTGCACCGCGGACATTTCTTCCGGTAGTTCAAGCTGATATGAAACTTCTCCTCGGCGACTCAGAACTTTGAAGGGTCCAACATATCTGGGGGCGAGTTTTCCTCTGAGTTGGAATCTCTTCTTTCCTTTGAGGGGTGAGACTTTGAGATACACAAAATCTCCGATCTCGAATGTCACCTCTCGGCGTCTCTTGTCGGCGTAGCTCTTCTGTCTTAACTGGGCGGTCTTGAGGTACTCGCGGATCTTGTGCACCTTCTCTTCGGCTTCTCGGAGAATATCGGGGCCGAAGACTTGACTATCTCCGACTTCCGACCAGTTCAGAGGGGTACGGCATTTCCTTCCGTACAAGGCTTCAAAGGGGGGCATCTGTAAGCTGGCTTGATAACTGTTGTTGTAGGAGAATTCTGCATAAGGTAAGCAGTCTTCCCATTTGGATCCATACTCTAGCACACAGGCTCTCAACATATCTTCCAGCATCTCGGTTGACTCTCTCGGTCCGTCCGTCGGTCCGTGGGTGATAGGTCTGTGCTGAAATTCGGACGGGTTCCTAGTCCTTCATGTACTTTCTCGCCGGAATCTTGAGGTGAATTGCGATCCTCTATCTGACACAATTGACTTGGGGGTTCCGTGCAGGCTGACTATTCTGGAGATGTATAACTCAGCTAGCTTTGGGCCTTGGTATGTGGTCTTGACAGGGATGAAATGTGCGACCTTGGTCAATCTATCAATAACTACCCAGATGGAGTCATTTCCTCTGCTAGATTTGGGCAATCCTGTGATAAAGTCCATACCGACAGAATCCCATTTCCACTCAGGAATCTGTAAGGGTTGCAACAGTCCTGCGGGGCGTTGATGTTCTGCCTTGACTCGTTGACATATATCACACTTGGCGATGTAGCTTCCTATCTCTCGCTTCATTCCGTGCCACCAGAATTGTTCCTTCAGGTCTTGGTACATCTTGGTTCCTCCAGGGTGAATGGAATACAGGGTATCATGAGCTTCCTTCAGAATGACTTGCTTCAACTCTGAATCTGACGGTACACACAGGCGTCCGTTGTACCAAAGAACTCCTTCTTCATCTACGGTGAATCCTGGTGCCTTTCCTGCAGCTATCTGATTCTTGATTCCGTCAATGCTGGCATTTCCCTTCTGGGCTCCTTTTATCTGACTCATCAAGGTGGGTTGAAGTTCAATGCTGGCTAAGAATCCTTCGCTCACTAGCTCTAGTCTGAACTGTTCAAATTCTTGATACAGGCTGGGCTGCTCTATTGCGATCATGGAGTTCAACTGACACGGCAGTCTGCTCAAAGCATCCGCTACCACATTGGCCTTGCCGGGGTGGTAGTGAATTTCCATGTCGTAATCCTTGATTAATTCTATCCATCTGCGATGTCTCATGTTCAGCTCCTTCTGGGTGAAAATGTACTTCAGGCTCTTGTGATCTGAATATATCTCGCATCGATTACCCATGAGGTAATGACGCCAAACCTTCAGGGCTCAAACTACGGCTGCTAACTCCAAGTCATGAGTTGGATAGTTCTGTTCATGTTGCTTCAGTTGCCTTGATAGGTATGATATCACCTTGCCTTCTTGCATCAACACACATCCAAGACCAATCTTGGATGCATCACAATAGACATCGAACGGCTTGGTGACATCGGGCATGATCAGTATTGGGGCTGTGGTTAATCTGAGCTTGAGTTGTTGAAAGCTTTCTTCACATTTGTCATTCCAGTCAAACTTCTTGTCCTTCTTCAGCAGTTGAGTCATAGGTCTTGCGATGCTGGAAAATCCTTCCACGAATCTGCGGTAATATCCCGCTAATCCCAGAAATGCCCGGACTTCAGTCTGGGTGGTTGGGGCTTTCCATTCCTCAACGGTTTTGATTTTAGCGGGATCTACGGCAATTCCTCCTGCAGACAAGATGTGTCCCAGGAATTCTACCTCCTTCAACCAAAACTCGCATTTGCTAAACTTGGCGTATAACTGATGCTGCCTAAGGGTTTCTAGAACCACTTCCAAATGTTGCTCATGTTCTTCTTCTGATTTGGAGTAGATAAGAATGTCGTCGATGAAGACAACGACAAACTTATCCAGAAAGTCCATAAAGATCTTATTCATGAGATTCATGAAGTAAGCGGGGGCATTGGTCAGTCCAAAGGACATGACATTGTATTCATACAGTCCATATCTGGTGGTAAAGGCAGTCTTTGGAATATCTGTTGCACGGATCTTCAGTTGATGGTAACCTGTCCTCAGATCAATCTTCGAGAATACTTGGGCACCGGTCAGCTGGTCAAACAGGTCTTCTATCTTTGGCAAGGGGTATTTGTTCTTGATGGTGACATCGTTAAGCTTACGATAATCCGTAACCAAACGAGTGGCACCATCCTTCTTATCCACAAATAAAACTGGCGATCTCCAAGGCGACGCACTTGGTCGAATCAGACCTTTGTACAGCATATCATCCAGTTGCTTCTTCAGTTCCACTAGTTCTGCGGGGTTCATGCTGTAGGCTCTCTGGGCTATAGGTCCTGTTCCAGGGATTAACTCGATGATGAACTCGATATCTCGATCTGGGGGCATACCGGGTAGATCATCTGGAAACACATCAGGGTATCGACATACGATCCTGATCTGATCCAGGGTTGGTTTGGCTAAACTCTGGTTGCAAGTGAAATTTTTTGGTAGTCTTTCCGACACATGTTCTATTATTATTCCGGTGCTACTAGTCATTGTGATGGCCTTCTTGGCGCAGTCTATCAATCCATGATGTTTCGCCATCCAATCCATACCCAGTACTACTTCCAATCCTTTTGTTCCCAGAACAATCAAGTTTGCATAAAAGTCTATTTCATGAATTCTGATGGGTACATCTTTGCAAAATTTTCTAGCTTTAGTTGTTGATCCAGGTATTTGAACTACCATGACATGTTTCAAGCTGATTGGTTGAATCTTACTAGTGCACACAAAATCTTCTGTGACAAACGAATGCGATGCTCCAGAATCAAACAACACTCTTGCTGGTATTGAGTTAACAGAGAACATACCCAGCACCACGTCAGGTGCTTCCTGGGCTTCCTCGACGTTCATGTGGAAGAGGCGACCTCCACGGTTGTTCGGGTTGTTGGGGGCAAACTTCTTGCCGGTGGAGACACGGCGTTGCTGCTGAGCAGGTGCAGCGGTGTTGCCGGCGAGCTTGGCGAGTCTCTTGGGACACTCATTGGAGTAATGCCCCACTACACCACACTCATAGCAAGTGATGGTGGCCTTGTCCTTGGTCGCAACGGGGATGGCGTTGCTCCCCGTCCTTGGTGCGGTGTTGGTGTTGTTGTTGTTGTTGTTGTTGTTGTTGGGGGCTCTCGGCGGAGCGCGGTTGAAGTTGTTGTTGTTGTAGTTGCTGTTGTGGCCTCCTGGCCTGGGGTTTCCCCCACTCCGGTTCTGATAACCCGGACGTGACATCTGTGCATTGGGCTTGTTGTTCCTGGAGGCGAAGCCTCCGCTTGAGTTGGGGCGATACCTTGGGGCATTGCTAGGCCCACTCTGATTCATCATGCGGCGCTTGCGGTTCTCGCTGGCTTGGTCTAGTTTCCCCTCCATTTGGATGGCGGAATCAACAAGGGCTTCGAGGTCGGCGAAGGGGATGTTGATCAACACAGTCTGCATCTCATCATGCAGTCCGTTCAAAAACCTTTCCTTCCTCTTCTCAGTAGTATCAGTCTCATCCGGGGCGTTGATACGTCTCCGATGTATCGATAATTTCTTATGTTCCATGCCACATTATTGATGATACCTACATGTTTTATACACATTATATGTCGTTATTATGCGTTTTCCGGAACTAACCTATTGACGAGATGCCGAAGTGCCAGTTCCTGTTTTCTGCTGTCTTTGGTTTCAGAAATCCTAGTAAGGAAATATTCTCGGAATCGGACGAAATCAACGCCCAGGGTCCTATTTTTGCATGAAGCTTCCAGAAGACCGAGGGGGAAAGGAAGTGGGGCCACGAGGCGCCGCCACAACAGGGCGGCGCGGCCCATGCCCTGGCCGCGCGGCCCTAGTGTGTGGGGCCCTCGTGTGGCCCCCCGCGCTGCCCTTCCGCCTACTTAAGGTCTCCGTCGCGAAAACCCTATCACATTCGACGAAACCAGAGAAAACCTTCCAGAGCCGCCGCCATCGCGAAGCCAAGATCTGGGGGACAGGAGTCTCTATTCCGGCACGCCGCCGGGACGGGGAAGTGCCCCCGGAAGGCTCCTCCATCGACACCACCGCCATCTTCATCAACGCTGCTCGTCTCCCATGAGGAGGGAGTAGTTCTCGCATCGAGGCTCGGGGCTGTACCGGTAGCTATGTGGTTCATCTCTCTCCTATGTACTTCAATACAATAATCTCATGAGCTGCCTTACATGATTGAGATTCATATGATGATGCTTGTAATCTAGATGTCATTATGCTAGTCAAGTGGGTTTTACTTATGTGATCTCCGGAGACTCCTTGTCCCACGTGTGTAAAGGTGACGAGTGTGTGCACCGTGTGGGTCTCTTAGGCTATATTTCACAGAATACTTATTCACCGTTACGAATGGCATAGTGAAGTGCTTATTTATATCTCATTATGATTGCAATGTGTTTTGTATCACAATATATCCGTGTGCTACTCTAGTGATGTTATTAAAGTAGTTTATTCCTCCCGCACGGTGTAATGGTGACAGTGTGTGCATCGTGTAGTACTTGGCGTAGGCTATGATTGTGATCTCTTGTAGATTATGAAGTTAACTATTGCTATGATAGTATTGATGTGATCTATTCCTCCTTTCGTAGTGTGAAGGTGACAGTGTGCATTCTATGTTAGTACTTGGTTTGGTTATGTTGATCTGTTATGCACTCTAAGGTTATTTAAATATGAACATTGAATATTGTGGAGCTTGTTAACTCCGGCATTGAGGGTTCGTGTAATCCTACACATTTAGTGGTGTTCATCATCCAACAAGAGGGTGTAGAGTCTAGCATCTATTTATTTATTCTGTTATGTGATCAAAGTTGAGAGTGTCCACTAGTGAAAGTATGATCCGTAGGCCTTGTTCCTAAATACTGCTATCGCTGCTTGTTTACTGTTTTACTGTATCTCTACTGTCCGCAATATTACCACCATCAACCACACGCCGAAGCACTTTTCCCTGGGCAAAGCACTTTTCTGGTGCCGTTACTACTGCTCGCACTTAGTCATACCACCTGTATTTCACTATCTCTTCGCCGAACTAGTGCACCTATTAGGTGTGTTGGGGACACAAGAGACTTCTTGCTTTGTGGTTGCAGGGTTGTATGAGAGGGATATCTTTGACCTCTTCCTCCCTGAGTTCGATAAACCTTGGGTGATCCACTTAAGGGAAACTTGCTGCTGTTCTACAAACCTCTCGCTCTTGGAGGCCCAACACCTGTCTACAAGAATAGAAGCACCCGTAGACATCAAGCACTTTTCAGGCGCCGTTGCCGGGGAGGAAAGGTTAAAGGCACTCATACTCCGGTCCCGGGTAAAAGTACTTTTCTCGTTGCCTTTGTGTGAGTGTTCGAAGCTATTTCCTTTAGATCCCGCAATTGCATCTTTTTGTTTCTTGTTTACACTAGTTTGGCATAATGGACAACAATGAGCTTCTTATTCTATTTCCTGATTTAAGACATGGATGGTTTGATGCGAAAATTAAAAAACCCATGGAACATATTAGTATGAACACTTTGAATACCATTGTTGCTAATGATATAGAAAGTTCTAAGCTTGGGGAAGCTGGTTTTCATGATCTTTTTAGTCCCCCAAGCATTGAGGAGAAAATTTTCTTTGATGATACTTTGCCTCCTATTTATGATGATTATAATGATAGTGGTCTTTTGGTGCCACCTACTATGGAGAGTAAATTTTGTTGTGATTATACTATGCCTCCTACACTTGATGAGAATAATAATGATAGCTACTTTGTTGAATTTGCTCCCACTACAACTAATAAAATTGATTATGCTTATGTGGAGAGTAATAATTTTATGCATGAGACTCATGATAAGAATGTTTCATTTGATAGTTATATTGTTGAGTTTGCTCATGATGCTACTGGATATTATTATGAGAGAGGAAAATACGGTTGTAGAAATGTTCATGTTACTAAAACACCTCTCTTTTTGCTGAAAATCTTGAAGCTGCACCTGTTTTATCTTTCTATGCTTGTTGCATTATGCTTCATGAATTTGTTTATTTACAAGATTCCTATGCATAGGAAGCATGTTAGAATTAAATGTGTTTTGAATTTGCTTCTTGATGCTCTCTTTTGCTTCAACTACTATTTCTTGCGAGTGCATCATTAAAACTGCTGAGCCCATCTTAATGGCTATAAAGAAAGCACTTCTTGGGAGATAACCCATGTGTTTATTTTGCTACAGTACTTTTATTTTGTATTTGAGTCTTGGAAGTTGTTACTACTGTAGCAACCTCTCCTTATCTTATTTTATTGCATTTGTTGTGCCAAGTAAAGTCTTTGATAGTAAGGTTCATACTAGATTTGGATTACTGCGCAGAAACAGATTTCTTTGCTGTCACGAATCTGGGCCTAATTCTTTGTAGGTAACTCAGAAAATTATGCCCATTTACGTGAGTGATCCTCAGATATGTACGCAACTTTCATTCAATTTGAGCATTTTCATCTGAGCAAGTCTGGTGCCTCAATAAAATTCGTCTTTACGGACTGTTCTGTTTTGACAGATTCTGCCTTTTATTTCGCATTGCCTCTTTTGCTGTGATGGATGGATTTCTTTGTTCCATTACCTTCCAGTAGCTTTGTGCAATGTCCAGAAGTGTTAAAAATGATTGTGTCACCTCTGAACATGTGAATTTTTCATTATGCACTAACCCTCTAATGAGTTTGTTTTGAGTTTGGTGTGGAGGAAGTTTTCAAGGGTCAAGAGAGGAGGATGATATACTACGATCAAGAAGAGTGAAAAGTCTAAGCTTGGGGATGCCCCGATGGTTCATCCCTGCATATTTCAAGAATACTCAAGCATCTAAGCTTGGGGATGCCCAAGGCATCCCCTTCTTCATCGACAACTTATCAGGTTTCTTCTCTTGAAACTATATTTTTATTCGGTCACATCTTATGTACTTTACTTGGAGCGTCTGTTTGTTTTTGTTTTTGTTTTTGTATGAATAAAATATGATCCATCATGCTTGTGTGGGAGAGAGACACGCTCCGCTGGTTCATATGAACACATGTGTTCTTCACTTTATCTTTTAGTGTTCATGGCGAAGGTTGAAACTGCTTCGTTAATTGTTATATGGTTGGAAACGGGAAATGCTACATGTGGTAATTGGTTTAATGTCTTGAATAATGTGATACTTGGCAATTGTTGTGCTCATATCGATCTTGTTTAAGCTATTGCATCATGTACCTTGTACTCATTAATGAAGATCTACATAGAGCTCGTTAAAATTTGGTTTGCATGATTAGTTTCTCTAGAGTCTAGATATTTTCTGGTTGAGGTGTTTGAACAACAAGGAGACGATGTAAAGTCTTATAATAGTTACAATATGTTCATATGTGAGTCTTGCTGCACCGGTTCATCCTTGTGTTTGTTTCAAATAACCTTGCTAGCCTAAGCCTTGTATCGAGAGGGAATACTTCTCATGCATCCAAAATCCTTGAGCCAATAACCATGCCATTTGTGTCCACCATACCTACCTACCACATGGTATTTCTCCGCCATTCCAAAGTAAATTACTTCATGTGCTACCTTTAAACAATTCAAAACTTTATTACTCCTTATTTGTGTCAATGTCTTATAGCTCATGAGGAAGTATGTGGTGTTTTATCTTTCAATCTTGTTGGGCAGCTTTCACCAATGGACTAGTGGCTTCATCCGCTTATCCAATAATTTTGCAAAAAGAGTCGGCGCGGGGTTCCCAGCCCCCAATTAATCAACCTTCATTAATAATTCTCTTCACATGTTTTGCTCGATTCATCGGTAAGCAACTTAATTTTTCAAATAGACACTCCTTCATGGTATGTGAATGTTGGAAGGCACCCGAGGATTCGGTTATCCATGGCTTGTGTAAGCAAAAGGTTGGGAGGAGTGTCAACCATAAATAAAACTAAAATACATGTGTAAACAAAAGAGAAGAGGGATGATCTACCTTGCTGGTGGAGATAACGTCCTTCATGGGAGCCGCTCTTTGAAAGTCTGTTTGGCAAGAGGGTTAGAGTGCCCACTACCATTCGTTGACAACAACAAACACCTCTCAAAACTTTACTTTTATGCTCTCTATAAGATTTCAAAACTTAAAAAGCTCTAGCACATGATTTAATCCCTGCTTCCCTCTGCGAAGGGCCATTCTTTTACTTTATGTTGAGTCAGTTTACCCATTCTTTCTATCCCAGAAGCAGACACTTGTGTCAACTATGTGCATTGATTCTTACATGTTTACCTATTGCACTTGTTATATTACTTTATGTTGACAAATATCCATGAGATATACATGTTACAAGTTGAAAGCAACCGCTGAAACTTTATCTTCCTTTGTGTTGCTTCAATACCTTTACTATGAATTTATTGCTTTATGAGTAACTCTTATGCAAGTCTTATTGATGCCTGTCTTGAAAGTATTATTCATGAAAAGTCTTTGCTATATGATTCATTTGTTTACTCATTATCTTCATCATTGCTTCGAATCGCTGCATTCATCTCATATGATTTACAATTGTATTGATCAAGATTATGATAGCATGTCACTTAAGAAATTATCTTTGTTATCGTTTACCTGCTCGGGACGAGCAGGAACTAAGCTTGGGGATGCTGATACGTCTCCGACGTATCGATAATTTCTTATGTTCCATGCCACATTATTGATGATACCTACATGTTTTATACACATTATATGTCGTTATTATGCGTTTTCCGGAACTAACCTATTGACGAGATGCCGAAGTACCAGTTCCTGTTTTCTGCTGTTTTTGGTTTCAGAAATCCTAGTAAGGAAATATTCTCGGAATCGGACGAAATCAACGCCCAGGGTCCTATTTTTGCATGAAGCTTCCAGAAGACCGAGGGGGAAAGGAAGTGGGGCCACGAGGCGCCGCCACAACAGGGCGGCGCGGCCCAGGCCCTGGCCGCACGGCCCTGGTGTGTGGGGCCCTCGTGTGGCCCCCCGAGGCTGCCCTTCCGCCTACTTAAGGTCTCCGTCGCGAAAACCCTATCACGTTCGACGAAACGAGAGAAAACCTTCCAGAGCCGCCGTCATCGCGAAGCCAAGATCTGGGGGACAGGAGTCTCTATTCCGGCACGCCGCCGGGACGGGGAAGTGCCCCGGAAGGCTCCTCCATCGACACCACCGCCATCTTCATCAACGCTGCTTGTCTCCCATGAGGAGGGAGTAGTTCTCGCATCGAGGCTCGGGGCTGTACCGGTAGCTATGTGGTTCATCTCTCTCCTATGTACTTCAATACAATAATCTCATGAGCTGCCTTACATGATTGAGATTCATATGATGATGCTTGTAATCTAGATGTCATTATGCTAGTCAAGTGGGTTTTACTTATGTGATCTCCGGAGACTCCTTGTCCCACGTGTGTAAAGGTGACGAGTGTGTGCACCGTGTGGGTCTCTTAGGCTATATTTCACGAATACTTATTCACCGTTATGAATGGCATAGTGAAGTGCTTATTTATATCTCATTATGATTGCAATGTGTTTTGTATCACAATATATCTGTGTGCTACTCTAGTGATGTTATTAAAGTAGTTTATTCCTCCCGCACGGTGTAATGGTGACGAGTGTGTGCATCGTGTAGTACTTGGCGTAGGCTATGATTGTGATCTCTTGTAGATTATGAAGTTAACTATTGCTATGATAGTATTGATGTGATCTATTCCTCCTTTCGTAGTGTGAAGGTGACGAGTGTGCATGCTATGTTAGTACTTGGTTTGGTTATGTTGATCCGTTATGCACTCTAAGGTTATTTAAATATGAACATTGAATATTGTGGAGCTTGTTAACTCCGGCATTGAGGGTTCGTGTAATCCTACACAGTTAGTGGTGTTCATCATCCAACAAGAGGGTGTAGAGTCTAGCATCTATTTATTTATTCTGTTATGTGATCAAAGTTGAGAGTGTCCACTAGTGAAAGTATGATCCCTAGGCCTTGTTCCTAAATACTGCTATCGCTGCTTGTTTACTGTTTTACTGCATCTCTACTGTCCGCAATATTACCACCATCAACCACACGCCAGTCCTGGGCAAAGCACTTTTCTGGTGCCGTTACTACTGCTCACATTTATTCATACCACCCGTATTTCACTATCTCTTCGCCGAACTAGTGCACCTATTAGGTGTGTGATACGTCCAAAACGTATCTACTTTCCCGAACACTTTTGCTATTGTTTTGCCTCTAATTTGTGTATTTTGGATGCAACTAACACGGACTAACGCTGTTTTCAGCAGAACTGTTCTGGTGTCTCGTTTTTGTGCAGAAATGCAACTTTCAGGAAAAACCTCGGAATTTAGACAGAAGGCCCTATTTTCCCAGAAGACTCACGGAGCCAGAAGGGCAAGTCAGGTGGAGGCCCGAGGGCCCCACACCCTAGGGCGGCGCGGCCCAGGAGGGGGGCGCGCGGCCCTAGCGTGTGGCCCCCTCGGCAGGCCTCCGACGCCCTCCTTTGGACTACTTATCGCCCTCGACCTAAAAACGCACGGGGAGAAGTCGAAGTCGCCAGAAACCCTCCAGAACGCCGCCACATCGCGAAACTCCGTCTCGGGAGCCAGAAGTCTCCGTTCTGGCACTCCGCCGGGACGGGGAATTGGAGGAGATCATCGCCGCCATCACCACCGACGCCTCTTCATCAACCAGCCATGTTTCCCCCATCCATATGTGAGTAATTCCCCCGCTGTAGGCTGAAGGGGATGGTAGGGATTGGATGAGATTGGTCATGTAATAGTGTAAGATTGTTAGGGCATAGTGCCTAGTGTCCGTAATTGGTACTTAGATGATATTGTTGCAACTTGTTATGCTTAATGCTTGTCACTAGGGCCCGAGTGCCATGATCTCAGATCTGAACATGTTATTGGTTCATCATGATATTCATTGTTTATGGTCTTACACCGCAAGTTGTATACACATGTCGCTGTCCGAAACCAATGGCCCCGAAGTGACGAAATCGGGACAACCGGAGGGGATGGTAGTGATGTGAGGATCACATGTGTTCACGGAGTGTTAATGCTTTGCTCCGGTACTCTATTAAAAGGAGTACCTTAATATCCGAGTAGATTCCCTTGAGGCCCGGCTGCCACCGGCTGGTAGGACAAAAGATGTTGTGCAAGTTTCTCATTGCGAGCACGTACGACTATAATTGGAACACATGCCTATTGATTGCTTTGTACTTGGACACCGTTATTATTATCGGCAAATGCCCTGCTTGATTGTTAAATGAGTTTCTCTCATCCATGCAACGCCCATTATCCGTCCCCGTGCCTACAGTATTTTAATCCTGCTGTTTACTATAATCACTACTGCTGTCTATGTTACTCTGCTGCTGTTATTTCACTACTGCTACTGCTATAAAACTGTTACTACTGATAAACTCTTGCGAGCAAGTCTGTTTCCAGGTGCAGCTGAATTGACAACTCCGCTGTTAAGGCTTTCAAGTATTCTTTGTCTCCCCTTGTGTTGAATCAAGACTGTTTTCTGGCGCCGTTGCCGGGGAGCATAGCTTTATTTGGAAGTTCACTTGGATTGATATTGTTCGCTGCAAATTCTCCATCATGAGTAAATCTCGCTATCCTAAAGTCGCCATATTACCATCCACTACAAGAAAAGGTACAACTCTGAGTACCTCTCGTTGCTCTTGATTCACCATCCGTGATTGATAAACTTGTTTCACCACCACATGCTTCACATGCTTGGTACTTACGCTGAATCTGAAAACTCTCATAATATTGATAATATTTCTGCTGTGCTTGATGATAGTGGTTCATTGGGATCCTTTCTAGATGCTACAATTGCTAGGTCTAGACAAATTGAAAATACTGAAACTCCTGATGCTACTACACCTGTTAGTTCACCTGAACTTGATTATTCTAGTGATGATCCTGATGAAGATTATGTGGAGCTTAATGATGATCTTATTAATAGATGCAATGCTACTGCTGATGCAAGTAAAATTAAAAAGTTTCTCACACAATATACTTGTTAGACATAAGTTATCTCCCGATCCTAAATTTGCCACATCTCCTATATGCATTAAGGATAAAGATTATGATTTTTCTCTTGATCTATCTCATATAGCTATTGTAGAGAAAGCACCCTTTTGTGGTACTGAAAAAGAAAGTGCTGTAGAACACATGATTGAACTTTCTTCTATGAGTAGTTTGTTTTCTGATGATATCAAGATGCGTACTTACTTTGTCGCTAAATTTTTTCCTTTCTCATTAAAGGATGATGCTAAAACTTGGTATAATAATTTGCCTCCTGGTTCTATTAAAAGTCCAACTGATTTGCGTGATGTTTTCTTTCGAAAATACTTTCCTGCTAGTGCTCAACATATTGCTTTACAGAGAATTTATAGATTTGACCAGGGAGATGAAGAGAAATTGCCTGAGGCTTGGGAAAGATTTTGTTCTCTTATCAGAGCTCGACCTGGGCATGATTTAGAAAAGAATGATCTACTTGATATATTTTATAGTGGACTAACCATTGAGTCTAGGGCATACCTGGATAGTTGTGCTGGTTATGTTTTCAGGAAAAGAACTCCAGACGAAGCTGAAGAATTATTGGCTAAAATAGGTCGGAATCATGATGATTGGACTACGCCTGAACCAACTTCAACGCCAATATTGAAGAAGAGGGGTTTAATTAAATTGAATGATGAAGATATGAGGGAAGCCAAGAAGTCTCTCAAGGAGAAAGGTATTAAATCTGAAGATGTGAAGAATCTACCTCCCATAGAAGATATATGTGAGATAATTCCCCCTTCATCCATGATTGAGGTAAACTCCCTTCAGCGCTTTACTAGTGAAGATATTCCATATTCAAAACCTCCTGCTCAATGCTTAGATGAATTTGATAATTATATTGTTAAGCAAGAAAATTTTAATATGAGAGTAGAGAATCATCTAATGGAAAATTCTCAAGCCATTAGCAATTTGCATGATATTGTGGAGAGAACCTCTGATGATGTTAAGATGCTTGTTAAACATTTTCAAATGGTTCAAACTCAAATTGATCAGCTTACTAAAGTGCAAAATGACTTACTACAAAATAATTCTAAAGAGAAACATGCTTATGAAGTAACAACTAGAGGTGGTGTCTCTACCCAGGATCCTCTATATCCTGAAGGGCATCCCAAAAGAATTGAACAAGATTCTCAACACATTGAACCTAGTGCTCCTTCTAAGAAAAAGAAGAAGAAACATAAAAATGTTGTAGAATCCTCTCGAACCTGTTAATGATCCTAATAGTATTTCTATTTCGATGCTGAAACTGAAAGTGGTAATGAACATGATAATAATAAAGATAATGATAAGAATGATGCTTCGATAAAGAAGAAGTTGAAGATGAACCCGAAAAGCAAGATAAAAATAAAAAGTATACTAAAGAAGATTTTATTGCTAAGAAACATGGTAATGAAAGGGAACCTTGGGTGCAAAAGCAAATGCCTTTTCCCGCCAAGAAACTAAAATCAAAGGAAGAAGAACACTATAATAAATTTTGTGATTGGATGAAACCTTTATTCTTGCAAATCCCTTTGATCGATGCTATTAAATTGCCTCCTTATTCAAATTATATGAAAGATATTGTTACTAACAAAAGGAAAATCCCCAATGAGGAAATTTCCACTATGCTTGCTAATTACTCTTTCAATGGCAAAGTTGCAAAGAAGTTGGGCGACCCAAGTATACCTACTATTCCTTGTTCTATTAAGAATAATTATGTTAAAACTGCTCTATGTGACTTGGGAGCCGGTGTTAGTGTTATGCCTTTTTCTCCTTATAAGAGACTTTACTTAGATAAGTTGATACCTACTGATATATCTTTGCAAATGGCTGATAAATCTACTCGCTATTCCTGTTGGTATATGTGAGGATGTTCCTGTTCAAGTTACTAATAACCGCTTGATATTAACTGATTTTGTTGTGTTGGAAATGCCTGAAGATGATAATATGTCTATTATTCTTGGGAGACCTTTTCTTAACACCGCAGGGGCTGTTATTGATTGCAATAAAGGAAAGGTTACTTTCAATGTTGATGATAAGGAGCACACCGTCTATTTCCCCAAGAGGATTGAAAAAGCATGCGGAGTTAATACTATTTCTAATGTGAGAACTATCAAAGTTGGAACTATCGATTGTCCTATATATGAGCCTAAAGAAGAATATCAAACTCTTGTGATTGGATCCATATCAATACAATTCAAGGTAACATGATTGATTTGAGGTTTATTTCTTCTTATGCTATGTAAAATTTATTTGGTGGCAAGACTTGATCAACCTTGTTAACAAATACTTTTTATATGCATAGAGGAGGTAAACAACATCTCTTTCTTCCTCCACTTGCTCTACTTGCTGTAGCACTTTTATTTTGCAAAGTTCCTTAGTTAATTAGAGATTTCAAAAAATTTCCTGGCCAGTAATAATAAACTTAATACCCAGAAATGTGCATTTTTCAAAGTTTTCAAAAATTCACAAAAATTATACCGTTGGTCCTATTTTTCGACGAGGCACATGGGAGCACCTGGGGATGACCAGTGGGGCACCCCAGGGTGGCACCCCACAGGCTGGCGCGGCCAGCAAGGGGGGCGCGCCACCCTGGTGTGTGGGCCCCCCTTTACCCCACTTTAGCATATCTCTTCCTCCCACACTCTTATCTCTCCCGAAAAAATCGACACCAGCTTCCTCTCACTCGTGTTTTTGCTCAAGAACTCCAGATTTCTCGATCTCTTTGCTCAACCCATATTTCTGTCTGAGATTTGGCACATTTGCTCTTCGGTATGTGACTCCTTCGATTATCCAAATAGAATTTTGTTTGGTGGAGTATATGTTGCATATTTTACTGCTGTAGGTATCATTTTTAGTGAGCTTGCATGCTTGTTCTAAGTGGTAGAAACTAGTTTTGATGCATGATTAGTACTCTAGCAAGTTCCTATGGTAGTTTCCCTCGATTATATGTCGCCAAATCAAGTTTTATATTGTTTGTTGAAAAATTTCAGAAAAGGGGGATGGACAACTTTAACTTTGGAGAAGTGTTCCAAGGGGAGACAACAAGCACGGGGAGGCCCTCTAGGTCATCCACCCGATGCAGGACATCCTACAATGAGGATCTCATCGCACCCGAGGAGGACAATGGAGTCCCCAACGCTGCATCCTTTCCATGTTATGACTTTTTGAGTAATGTAGGGTTGTTGGATGATTTCTTTACCCTCGTCGGTAGGGCAAGTTTAACCACCTATGTGGGAGATGAGAGTGAGCAATACTACACGCTCACTAAAATCTTTGTGGAGAGCTTCAAGTTCAACAATAGGCACTTTAACCCGACGAGTTTCATTCAAGATCTATGGTAAACCAATTACTATGAAGTTGGAAAAAATTTGTGCTGCATTGGGTATTGTCCCTGTAGGTACAGCAAGGAAGATCGAGGACAACCCAAGGGAATTGTTGGAGCTCTATCGAGGGATCACCAATGATGACTGTCACACCATCCAGCGTGGCAAGATAAGAAACATTCAACTCCCCGCCATTAAGTATTTTGCTTATTACATTGGTACTAGCATTCTTGGTAGGGAGAACACTAGCAACATATCTAGCTATCACCTTGGTTTCTTAATTGTTGCACTCACTGGGGACACACCTTATCATCTTGGTGCTCTTGTTGCTCGCCGCTTGTCTAACAAGGGGCCCATATTTGGAGGAATTATTGCTTCGCGCGTTTTAGCATATTTAGAGCTTCCTCTTGATCCTAATGATGTAAAAATAGCTCCTATGAGGCTCGATATTGCTGCTATGAAGAGTCATCAATTTGTTACAGACTGACTCTAGGTTAGATAATATTGTCTATAGAGTGTTGTTTGCTGACGGGGAAGAGAGGAAGTCCCTTTGCCCCAACCAGATTTGTTCAGTATCAACAGGAAACCATGGTCGCGCTCTAAGGAGGAGGTGGATGAGAAGCTGAAGATACACAACTTCCACCAGCAGCATGACTCCGAGGACGCCGAGCCCTCGTACGACTACACCGTTACGTATCCGGGTGCTTCTTCTAGCACATACCGGGAATATGATCTATCTTCGTACTACGAGGGTGCTTCTTCATGGGCACCATGGGGTTGATCTCCACTTAGGCCAAAAGCCTAAGCTTGGGGGGAGGTATACCAGCATCACTCATTCTTTGCATATTATGGTTGCTGGATACTTGTACATACTTGTTTAGTTTCTTTGAGTGGTTTTCTAATGAGAGGGAGATGATATTTGGGGAAGTGCTGCCTTAAAACAGATTCTGGACTGTTACTAGAAAAATTCGTGCGCACAGCCAGAACGTTATATTGAGCTGCCAATTTTTGTGCATGTTCCCCAGGTTGTTATCTAACTTTCATTAGTTGAACACTTTTCAAGCTGAGCAACGGAAGATTTTTTTAAAAATCGATTTCTGTACTGCTGTCAAGTTTTGGCAGATTTCTGTCATCTCGCTTTTCTGTGTTTCTTTTAGTTTTCATTTTCTTGTTCTTGCATTGTTCCTTTTCTAAAACACAAAAAGACCAAAACTATTTCTGTTGTCTCTCTTCACCACTTGTTTACTTTAGTTTCTTGCATTTTTTTCGCTTTATTTGCTATTGCTAGTTTGCTATAAGAAAACCCAAAAAGATTTTGCTTTGTTTGCTTGTTTCCTTTTATTCTTGTTCTCAAATTCGAAAACACCAAAAATATTTGCTGTTATTCTTTGGTTTTGTAAAATTCTTTATGAGTTCAATGGTCTTCGGTGGCTGGAGCGTGGTTTTCATTTCATATTATCCAAGCTACACAAGTGAAAGGCAATAATGACGATATTCGACAATCTGATTGTGGTGAGAGGCTGGTATGAACTCTATTTGTTTTCATTTTTGTACATATACTCATCCATGTGAGCATGCTTAGTTGGTTCATGTGAGGTATATGTCATTTAAGAAAGTCTAGTAGTTCATGATCTCTCATGTTTAGCTCCAATTTATTAATATGAGTAGCATGTCATGGATGTTTGCTTGCATTGTTTTATTCATAGATAGGTATGATATTGTGGTATCCTCCTCTGAATAATTCGTTTGAATTAACTTGGCACATGCTCACGCATGCATATGACTGAACAAGAGTCAATTAAGCCTCAATGATTTACATTGCTTCAAAGTTCTGGTATCACTTTTATGCCTCAGTTAATTTATTTTGCCGCAAGCATGATTATGACAGTTGCTGCTCTCTTGATTTGTCGCTCCCTAGTCTATTGCTAGCCTTCACTAGTACTGAGTGGGAACGCTGCTCGTGCTTCCAAACACATGAAAACCAAGTTATTCCAGAGTGTCCACCATAAATACCTATGCATGGCATTTCAAACCATTCCAAGTAAATTCTCATGCGCTACCTTTAAACCTTCAAAATGCTTCTTAATTTGTGTTAATGTTTCATAGCTCATGAGGAAGTATGTGGTGTTTAACTCTCAACCTTGTCATTTACTCTTGACGGACTTTCATATGGACTAGTGGCACATCCTCTTATCCAATAATTTTGCAAAAGAGCTGGCAATGGGGTTCCCAGCCCCGATTAATCAACTTTCACTAATAATTCTCTTCACATGTTTTGCTCGATTCATCGAGTAAGCAACTTAATTTTGCAAATAGACACTCCTCCATGGTATGTGATTGATGGAAGGCACCCGAGGATTCGGTTAGCCATGGCTTGTGTAAGCAAAGGTTGGGGGGAGTGTCACCCATAATAAAACTAAAATACGTGTGTAAACAAAAAGAGAAGAGGGATGATCTACCTTGCTGGTAGAAATAACGTCCTTCATGGGAGCCGCTCTTGAAAGTCCGGTTGGCGAGGTAGTTGGTGTACCCATTACCATTCGTTGACAACAACAAACACCTCTCAAAACAATTTTACTCCTGCTTTACAAATGAAAAGCTCTAGCGCATGTTAATCCCTGCTTCCCTCTGCGAAGGGTCAATCTTTTACTTTTATGTTGTGTCTCCATCCTTTCTTTGAGCACTTTGTTGAGAGCACAACTGTCATTCTTAGTGTAATATGCTTGTCTCAAAATATGATTGATTGTGGTATAACTTTGATGCTTTTATCTTTGACAATCACTATTTCTAGTCTTTCTATGAACTTCAGAGGTGCCTGAGCATTTATGTTTCGCTGATCAAATATGGGCAAGCGAGATACCACTCTATCATACTCTTTTATGAACATTGCAATCCTGCTTATATACATGATTCATGATGCTTATTATTGATTGTTGGTACCTTTCCATGATTGATATAGCTATTAGATGATTTCATTTGCATGTATCTTATTATGAACTTGTCTAAGTGTTAGCCATAGCATGAGAATATTTACATCATATGAACAAATGTGTTCGTGAAAGTTCTTTTATCGCTCGGTTGTTAACCGAATTGCTTGAGGACAAGCAATAAGCTAAGCTTGGGGGAGTTGATACGTCCAAAACGTATCTACTTTCCCGAACACTTTTGCTATTGTTTTGCCTCTAATTTGTGTATTTTGGATGCAACTAACACGGACTAACGCTGTTTTCAGCAGAACTGTTCTGGTGTCTCGTTTTTGTGCAGAAATCCAACTTTCATGAAAAACCTCGGAATTTAGACAGAAGGCCCTATTTTCCCAGCAGACTCACGGAGCCAGAAGGGCAAGTAAGGTGGAGGCCCGAGGGCCCCACACCCTAGGGCGGCGCGGCCCAGGAGGGGGGCGCGCGGCCCTAGCGTGTGGCCCCCTCGGCAGGCCTCCGACGCCCTCCTTCGGACTACTTATCGCCCTCGACCTAAAACGCACGGAGAGAAGTCGAAGTCGCCAGAAACCCTTAGAACGCCGCCACATCGCGAAACTCCGTCTCGGGAGCCAGAAGTCTCCGTTCTGGCACTCCGCCGGGATGGGGAATTGGAGGAGATCATCGCCGCCATCACCACCGACGCCTCTTCATCAACCAGCCATGTTTCCCCCATCCATGTGTGAGTAATTCCCCGCTGTAGGCTGAAGGGGATGGTAGGGATTGGATGAGATTGGTCATGTAATAGTGTAAGATTGTTAGGGCATAGTGCCTAGTGTCCGTAATTGGTACTTAGATGATATTGTTGCAACTTGTTATGCTTAATGCTTGTCACTAGGGCCCGAGTGCCATGATCTCAGATCTGAACATGTTATTGTTTCATCATGATATTCATTGTTTATGGTCTTACCCGCAAGTTGTATACACATGTCGCTGTCCGGAACCAATGGCCCCGAAGTGACAGAAATCGGGACAACCGGAGGGGATGGTAGTGATGTGAGGATCACATGTGTTCACGGAGTGTTAATGCTTTGCTCCGGTACTCTATTAAAAGGAGTACCTTAATATCCTGTAGATTCCCTTGAGGCCCGGCTGCCACCGGCTGGTAGGACAAAAGATGTTGTGCAAGTTTCTCATTGCGAGCACGTACGACTATAATTGGAACACATGCCTATTGATTGCTTTGTACTTGGACACCGTTTTATTATTATCCGCAAATGCCACGCTTGATTGTTACATGAGTTTCTCTCATCCATGCAACGCCCGTTATCCGTCCCCGTGCCTACGATATTTTAATCATGTTGTTTACTATAATCACTACTGCTGTCTCTCGTTACTCTGTCTGCTTGTTATTTCACTACTCTATCGCTATAAAACTGTTACTACTCGATAAACTCTTGCGAGCAAGTCTGTTTCCAGTGTGCAGCTGAATTGACAACTCCGCTGTTAAGGCTTTCAAGTATTCTTTGTCTCCCCTTGTGTCGAATCAATAAATTGGGTTTTACTACCCGCGAAGACTGCTGCGTTCCCCTATACTTGTGGGTCATCAGTGTGTTGGGGACACAAGAGACTTCTTGCTTTGTGGTTGCAGGGTTGCATGAGAGGGATATCTTTGACCTCTTCCTCCCTGAGTTCGATAAACCTTGGGTGATCCACTTAAGGGAAACTTGCTGCTGTTCTACAAACCTCTGCTCTTGGAGGCCCAACACTGTCTACAAGAATAGAAGCACCCGTAGACATCAGGCGTACCTTGACAAAGTTAGGAACTTGTCGCGATATTCCACCACGGACATCCGGCCTTGCTTCAGTTCACGGAATTCATCTCTCATCTTCTTTATCAGACCCGGGGGCACATGGTACTTGCTGAACTTGAGCTTGAAATCTGCCCAAGTCATGAACTGTCCCGCGTTCATGGCGCGGGTGCTTGTCCACCAAGCTCTTGCGGGTCCTGCTAAGTAGTGCGTAGAAAATAGCACTTTCTTATTTTCTTCAACTCCAGCTACTTCTAGATTGTTCTCCATAGTTTGGAGCCAATCATCTGCATCCAGGGGTTCCTCAGTCTTGCTGAAAACTGGCGGGTTTGTATTCTGGAAGTTCTTGAGCTTTGATCCTGGGTGATCATGATGGCCTTGATTGTTGTTGACTAGCTGTTGAAGTGTTGCAATGTTGGCTTGCCTTTCAGCTCTTTCTGCTTCTCTATCTTCCAGCATAACTTGCAACATCTGCATCATAGCTTCCTGATTCGCGTTGCGAGTTGGAGGGGCCATCTGAGCATTGGGATAGATCATGAGATAAGAGGGAAAATCTATGTCTTGTTTTGTGTTTAAGTTCAAAAGCTTAAAACTTGAAGTCTTTTCATGATGACACTAACATACATTCATTCATGACAAACAACACACATTACAAGCTAACACACTAAGGATTTTAAGAACCCTTCTTCTCCAAGCTACGATACATGTGGGCGGGATACAACTCACACCTACGATAGTGCACAAGTGAACTACTCCTCATCCTCGTCAACATCGATGGGGGTGTGGTCATCCTCTCCGTCGTCCAGAAACTCGTAGTCTTCCCCCTCGGTGTTCTCATCCTCCTCGAAGTCGTTGTCGTCACTCAGGAAGTCGCTTCCTCCCTGAATGTCTTCTCCATCTTCCTCCATCTTCTTCATCTGCTCCTCCTGGTCCTTGACAGTGGCCTCGAGTGCTGCTATCTTCGCGCGGAGGCGAGTGATGGTGGCATCCTTCTTTGTCCGCTGCTGGCGGAGAGTCCTGCGGTCATTGGCGAGCATCTTGATGGCGTCGCCTTGCTCGATGATGCGGGCGTGAGTCTGGTTGGCGTACTCACGGGCGTGGTCGAGATCCTGCTGAGTGTGGTACAGCATGAAGTCGAGATGCTCCACATGGTGCTTCAGCTCCGGGTGGAGCGGCATGTCCATGGGCTCTCCAGCAGAGTTACGCCTCGCGAGGTGAGAAAAACGAGGGTGCTTGAGTGCCTCCCCGCTCATCCCGCACAAGCGTGCGAGTCCCTCCTGAAGGGCGCGGGCAAGTCCATCCAGCCAGTTGCTCTCCATGAAGGAGAAGAGGATCCTCTCAGAAGTGGGAGGCTCCATTTTGCCCCTCAAATCCGCAGTGATGATCCACTACAGTTCGCCTCCTGGCTGGTCAGAGACCTGGGCTCCGTGGAACTCCGGGTGCGGGCGACCAAGGTGGTCGTACAGGGTGTTGAGGTCGTGCTCGAAGATCAAGCTTCCCCCATTCCCGAGCTGGTAAAACTTCGTGTTCACGGGCTCCATCTGAAAGTGAAGTGAAGGATTAAGTTAGAGAAGTGAACAAGTGTGGCAAAATTTTAGGTATATTTCTAAGGAAGAACATGACTTCTTATTTTCCAAAGAACTTAAAGAGAAGACAAAGACTTAAATTTTTAGAAATACTTCATTCATTGTTGAAACTAAATTTTCAGAACGTCCATTTCTAACTAGGGTCTCCTAAGGTCAAACAATGGCTCTGATACCAACTTGTCAACACCCGGATTTTTAAGTCCGGATGCCTATTATGTCATACATCGCAATCCCAGGAAATTGTTGTTGCGAGGCATAATAGTTAAGTATCACAGTCATCATTCATTACAAACCATAAGATCTTACAAAGTGGAATCACATGATCCATATTACACGAATAGTTGATCTATGGATCAACGAACAAACACAAGTTCATAGCGGAAGCGTAAGATACAAGGACTCTCTAGTCCACAGGCCAATGCTTGACGCCGGAAACTCCTAGTTGTGGTAGACGTCCTGCTGGTCGTCATCCTCGTACTGCTGCTCGGCTTCATAGTCTGGCCATTTGAATAGCCAGGGACAAAGCCGTGAGTACTTTAAGTACTCGCAAACTAATACTAAAGTAAGTACTAACATGGCTATTGAGAATGTTCTAAGCTCTAAGGTTATTTGCATAAAGCCAATTTTAGTTTAGAAACATTTTAGTAAACAACTCCTCATGTGCTAACTAACTCAAGTGGGAACATTAGTGTCATTCCCACAACTCTGTTGTGATTCAAATTCAAAGTCTCCGTTCAAGTTCAAAAAGATATAAATTCTGATGACGGAAACAATATGGCTTTCCAACTGTCCATGACCGCGGACGTGGCTATTCGAATAGATTTACACTCTTCAGAGGTTGCACACTTGTGCCACAACATTTGATTACATCCGTCAGGGATAACCCTGAATCATCGTAACTCAGTACGCGGATCATCAACCGTTAACCTTTCATTTACACACCCTAGTATAGGCACCTCTCCCCATGAACTTGGCCTCCCGGTGAAAACCAACTGTTAACCTGGGAACTGCACAGGGCTTGGCCGTACAATTCACCTCAATTCACATCATTTCTCAACAACGGAGGCAGCCTCAAGCATAACCCCTATGATGTGTGTTCAGAGGGAACCCATACTAAGACACATAAATTTCCAGCCTAAGCCTTACCCATAATCGTGTATTGTGGGGGTACTCAAAAATTGGAATGGTATCGCATCCAACTCAATCATCAGTTTTATTCATTTCACCAAGTCAAATTCATGTCATATTCACCTTCAAAATCTTTCAATGGAAATGACTCATCATTCCAAGGTTTTCAACATCATCATTTCACAAACACAAGTTCCCATCTAGAGTAGTCAATTTTAATTTAGCACTAGCATCTAAGTGTGAGGGGTGCTAAGAAACTTGCTTTGCTTCTAGGCTAAGTTTGATACTCTTGTACTAATCCAATACTAACCAAGTGAATCATGAATCAAAAAGTACTTTGATAAAACAAAAGTAAATAAGCTTGTAAAGTAAAGCTCGGGAAGTAGGATCATGAACATAAAGTAAAATGGGTAATGCCTTGCTCATGGTGAGCTTTGCACTTTGCAAGAGTATTATCTTGCCTTGGTTGGGGAAATGGTCAAAGTGGTCTTCTTCTCCTTGGAAGTAGACCTCCTCCTCCTCCTGGTACTCCTCGGTACTAGCGTCTAAAATACGAATCCGGGGTACACAATCATCATACCAAACTTATATACTAAACTAAGCACACACATGATTCACACAACTTAAACTAGCATCACACATTACTATTAAGTTGGTGGATGTGTTTTTTCTTATTATTTAAGAAAAATAATTTCCTCTCATACTAATTTAGGTGTTACTTTTAATTACTTAGAGAAATAATTTCCTCTCATTATCTTATTAAGATTTAATTTCTCTTATGACTAATATGTGACCTAGGTTGACTAAAGTCAACCTCTTCACACTTATCATTTAAGAAAATGATTTAACTGAGGTGAGCACCTCATACCATTTAATCCTAGCATGGTAAAGATTTAATATCACCACAATTTATATGAGACCTAAATGACCAGAGTCTCTACCTCATTTTGAAATGGTGGTGACAATATTTAAACGAGAGAAACACTCCCATATGATTTCTTAATAGTTTTGGACAATATCTTTGACTAGAAATAGCCATAGAGTCATTTAATTTAACTAGGCCATGATCATTCAAAGTAAGCATGGCATATTTTTGTAGAAACAATTAGTATAAGTGAAATGTTAATTATAGGAGTTGGAATTAACTGAAAAGCATTTATGGTTGATTTTTAATAATTATTCTAAGGCAGAAAAGTCCCTGCCTTGTTTATTTTCTCACTTTAATTCTACAACAGATCTAGGGTTCAATCCAGTGGCATTGTGTAGATAATTTCCTAAGGTTTCCAAATATATAAAATTTGCAAAAATTGGCCTAGTAGATTTGTCCCTATTAAATTTCAAAGTTGACATCAGATTGGATTATTTCTCTATTTTCCCTATTTGAATTTGAATCGTGGGCTGGCGGGAGATTTAACGGGCTAGGCAGTGCGGAGAAGAAATGGGCCGGCCCAGCTTCGCAGTGGGCCAGCTGACATGGTGGGGGCCACCTGTCTGTGAGTTTTTAACAGCGAAACGGTACAGGCTATTCCCAACCGTGCGATTAGAAGGAGGATCAACGGCCGTGGAGCGTCGTCGTCGATGACGAGAGATGAACTCACTGGCGACGGCGGCAGGGTGTCGGCGAGCTCGTCGGAGCTCCGGCGGTCGTCGGAGATGTGCGCAGGGACCATGCTGTCGACGAGGAGGCGACTGGAAGCAGTGGCGTCGCCTGAGGTGGTCTCCTTCGCCGGCGTGCTCCGTGTACTGGCAGCGGCGGAAAGCTTGCAATTCCAACGATGGAGTGGCTAATCGATTCAATTGAAGTGGCGAGGAGTGATGTGGGGATGAGAGGAAGAAGTTGGCGTGCTCAAATCAGTGGGAGAGGCCCTCCTTTTATAGGAGTGGGAGGTGGCCGAAGGGCGGAGCAGCAGTCGTCGTCGTCGTCGTCGCCGTTCCGATGTTGCGAAGGGGCAAGGGATGGGTGTTCTGGGTTGCTGCTGCACTGGTGCTGACGCATCGCTTGATCGTGGCGCGGCAGAGGCTCAGTGGCGATGGGAAGCTTGACGGGAAGGGGCAGGCCAGAGCTGCGTCGCGTCGACGATGACGAGGGCCACGGCGATGTAGCGGTCAAACGGGCGTGTCCACGAGCGAGCTGGTGTCTTGGCGCGTCCACTAGCGTGAGATGGCGAGCGGAGGTGACGCAGGGGCTCCAGGCGACCGTCGCTCTGGCGCGTCCAGAGTGGATGCCATGCGCGCTCTGGCGTGGCATGGGCATGTTCCGGCGCCACCGGGCGCGCGTGTAGCCGGCGCGTGCGGGCTCGGTCTTGGTCAAGGGAGTGCACGAGCGTGTCCAGGGAGGTGAGAGGAAGGGGATTGACACGGTGGTGCGGTCCGAGAGATGGCCGGAGGTGAGGGTGGCATGATGGTGGCATGCCATGCCACGGCATGGCATGGTTTTGATGATGTGATCAAACAATGGCCAGTGCAAGTGGTGATACCGGTGTGGTGAAGTGAGAGGAGGCTCCAGTGGTTGCAGTGGTGGCTCGAGGTTGGACCAAGTCCATCTCCAAATTTCGGTATGGGCATCAATTCTGTCCCTGCCCACCAAGTGTTTTTAAAAATGGCCGAAAGAAAGTTACTTTGGAAATTTGAGATGATTTTTGGTGGAGTGTAAACATATAAGAAGAGAAGTAGAATGGAGGTGGTGGTGGTCAAAATGGTGTAGGTTTGCAAAATCACATATGTCATATGATCTTGTATTTGTTTCAAAGTCCCTACTTTACTTGCTTGCCATTTGAATTTGAGACAGAGTTTGAGGTGGGTGCCTTGAGCAAAGTTGTAGTCCTTGATGAGATCTTGGAAGAGGTACAAAGAGTTGGCCAAGTGTAGAAAGAAAAAGTTGAAAACCAGGGGCTCAAAGTGGGTATCTTGCTGAAATTATCTCACATGACCATAATCACATGTGATCACAAATTTGATTCAAATTTGATTTGAATTGAGTTTGATTATTTCTAAAAGTGTTAATAAGTGTTTAGTATCCATTTACAACTAATGGTGCAAACCCAATTGGTCTAGATTAGAGATTTGTAAAAATGGCATAGGCCATATGTGGGTGTGAAATTGATTTTTATAATTTCTTTTCTATTTCTTTTTATTTGACTTTGGATGATCAAGTGATCATGGTTAGGTTTTTAGAGTGAGAGTAAACACATAAACAAGCATCATGGTAGAAGCACACTCAAATAAATTAATAAGGTGAGCTATATGCATAGTCCTATATGCTGGGAAAAAGTTTTTGTTGGCTCTGATTTTTGGATTCTTGAATTTCTCTCTTGTTCCTTTTATTGAAAACTTGGGATGTTACAGTAGAACAACAGCAAGTTTCCCTTAAGTGGATCACCCAAGGTTTATCGAACTCAGAGAGGAAGAGGTCAAAGATATCCCTCTCATGCAACCCTGCAACCACAAAGCAAGAAGTCTCTTGTGTCCCCAACACACCTAATAGGTGCACTAGTTCGGCGAAGAGATAGTGAAATACAGGTGGTATGAATAAATGTGAGCAGTAGCAACGGCACCAGAAAAGTGCTTTGCCCAGGACTGGTGTGTGGTTGATGGTGGTAATATTGCGGACGATGAGAGATGCAGTAAAACGAGTAAACAAGCAGCGATAGCGATATTTAGGAACAAGGCCTAGGGATCATACTTTCACTAGTGGACACTCTCAACATTGATCACATAACAGAATAAATAGATAGATGCTAGACTCTACACTCTCTTGTTGGATGATGAACACCACTAATCGTGTAGGATTACACGAACCCTCAATGCCGGAGTTAACAAGCTCCACAATATTCGATGTTCATGTTTAAATAACCTTAGAGTGCATGACAGATCAACATAACCAAACCAAGTACTAACATAGCATGCACATTGTCACCTTCACGCTACGAAAGGAGGCATAGATCACATCAATACCATCATAGCAATAGTTAACTTCATAATCTACAAGAGATCACAATCATAGCCCACGCCAAGTACTACACAATGCACACACTGTCACCATTACACCGTGCAGGAGGAATAAACTACTTTAATAACATCACTAGAATAGCACACAGATAAATTGTGATACAAAACACATTGCAATCATAAAGGGATATAAATAAGCACTTCACTATGCCATTCATAACAGTGAATAAGTATTCCGTGAAATATAGCCTAAAAGACCCACACGGTGCACACACCTGTCACCTTTACACACGTGGGACAAGGAGTCTCCGGAGATCACATAAGTAAAATCCACTTGACTAGCACAATGACATCTAGATTACAAGCATCATCATATGAATCTCAATCATGTAAGGCAGCTCATGAGATTATTGTATTGAAGCACATAGGAGAGAGATTAACCACATAGCTACCGGTACAGCCCCGAGCCTCGATGGAGAACTACTCGCTCCTCATGGGAGACAAGCAGCGTTGATGAAGATGGCGGTGGTGTCGATGGAGGAGCCTTCCGGGGCACTTCCCCGTCCCGGCGGCGTGCCGGAACGAGACTCTCGTCCCCCGGATCTTGGCTTCGCGATGGCGGCGGCTCGGAAGGTTTCTCGTACCGTGGCTTTTCCGTATCGAGGTTTTAGGTCGGGGACCTTTATATAGGCGAAGAGGCGGAGTCGGAAGGTCAACGAGGCGACGACACAACAGGGGGGCGCGGGCCCCCCCTTGGCCGCGCCAGGGTATTGTCTGGTGGGCCTGTGGCCCCCCTCTGGCCTCTCTCGGGTGTTCTGGAAGCTTCGCGTGATCCTAAGATGCTGGGCGTTGATTTCGTCCGATTCCGAGAATATTTCCTTACTAGGATTTCTGGAACCAAAAACAGCAGAAAACAGCAACTGGCCCTTCGGCATCTCGTCAATAGGTTAGTTCCGGAAAACGCATAATAATGGCATATAGTATGTAGAAAACATGTAGATATCATCAATAATGTGGCATGGAACATAAGAAATTATCGATACATCGGAGACGTATCAGCATCCCCAAGCTTAGTTCCTGCTCGTCCCGAGCAGGTAAACGATAACAAAGATAATTTCTAGAGTGACATGCCATCATAACCTTGATCATACTATTGTAAGCATATGTAATGAATGCAGCGATCAAAACAATGGTAATGAAATGAGTAAACAAATGAATCATAAAGCAAAGACTTTTCATGAATAGTACTTTCAAGACAAGCATCAATAAGTCTTGCATAAGAGTTAACTCATAAAGCAATAAATCAAAGTAAAGGTATTGAATCAACACAAAGGAAGATTAAGTTTCAGCGGTTGCTTTCAACTTATAACATGTATATCTCATGGATATTGTCAATGTAAAGTAATATAACAAGTGCAATATGCAAGTATGTAGGAATCAATGCACAGTTCACACAAGTGTTTGCTTCTTGAGGTGGAGAGAGATAGGTGAACTGACTCAACATAAAAGGTAAAAGAATGGCCCTTCGCAGAGGGAATCATTGATTGCTATATTTGTGCTAGAGCTTTGGTTTTGAAAACATAAAGAGAGCATAAAAGTAAAATTTTGAGAGGTGTTTGTTGTTGTCAACGAATGGTAGTGGGCACTCTAACCCCCTTGCCAGACAAACCTTCAAAGAGCGGCTCCCATGAATTATTTTTATTTTTGGGTGGCACTCCTTCCAACCTTTCTTTCACAAACCATGGCTAACCGAATCCTCGGATGCCTGCCAACAATCTCATACCATGAAGGAGTGCCTTTTTATTTTAGTTTTATTATGATGACACTCCTCCCCACCTTTGCTTTCTCAAGCCATGGCTAACCGAATCCTTCGGGTGCCGTCCAACAATCACATACCATGGAGGAGTGTCTATTTTTGTTAATTAATTTGGGACTGGGAATCCCATTGCCAGCTCTTTTTGCAAAGTTATTGGATAAGCGGATGAAGCCACTAGTCCATTTGTGAAAGTTGCCCAACAATATTGAAAGATAAACACCACATACTTCCTCATGAGCTATTAAACATTGACACAAATCAGAGGTGATAAATTTTGAATTGTTTAAAGGTAGCACTCAAGCAATTTACTTTGGAATGGCGGAGAAATACCATGTAGTAGGTAGGTATGATGGACACAAATGGCATAGTGGTTGGCTCAAGGTTTTGGATGCACGAGAAGCATTCCCTCTCAGTACAAGGCTTTGGGCTAGCAAGGTTATTTGAAACAAACACAAGGATGAACCGGTGCAGCAAAACTCACATAAAAGACATATTGTAAACATTATAGGGCTCTACACCGTCTTCCTTGTTGTTCAAACTCTTTACTAGAAATTATCTAGACCTTAGAGAGACCAATCATGCAAACCAAATTTTAGCAAGCTCTATGTATTTCTTCACTAATAGGTGCAAGGTATATGATGCAAGAGCTTAAACATGAGCACAACAATTGCCAAGTATCAAATTATCCAAGACATTTTATCAATTACCACATGTAGCATTTCCCGTTTCCAACCATATAACAATTAACGAAGCAGTTTCAACCTTCGCCATGAACACTAAAAGATAAAGCGAAGAACACATGTGTTCATATGAACCAGCGGAGCGTGTCTCTCTCCCACACAAGCATGTATTTATTCAGAGAATGAAAATAACAAAATGAAAATAAAAGCACACAGACGCTCCAAGTAAAGTACATAAGATGTGACCGAATAAAAATATAGTTTCAAGGGAGGAACCTGATAAATTTGTCGGTGAAGAAGGGGATGCCTTGAGCATCCCCAAGCTTAGATGCTTGAGTCTTCTTGAAATATGCAGGGGTGAACCACCGGGGCATCCCCAAGCTTAGACTTTTCACTCTTCTTGATCATATTGTATCATCCTCCTCTCTTGACCCTTGAAAACTTCCTCCACACCAAACTCAAAACAAACTCATTAGAGGGTTAGTGCATAATGAAAAATTCACATGTTCAGAGGTGACACAATCATTCTTAACAATCCTGGACATTGCACAAAGCTACTGGAAGGTAATGGAACAAAGAAATCCATCCAACACAGCAAAACAGGCAATGCGGAAAAAAAGGCAGAATCTGTCAAAACAGAACAGTCCGTAAAGACGAATTTTAAAGTGGCACCAGACTTGCTCAGATGAAAATGCCCAAATTGAATGAAAGTTACGTACATATCTGAGGATCACTCACGTAAATTGGCATAATTTTCTGAGTTGCCTACAGAGAATTAGGCCCAGATTCGTGACAGCAAAGAAATCTGTTTCTGCGCAGTAATCCAAATCTAGTATGAACCTTACTATCAAAGACTTTACTTGGCACAATAAATGCAATAAAATAAGATAAGGAGAGGTTGCTACAGTAGTAACAACTTCCAAGACTCAAATATAAAATAGAGGTACTGTAGCAAAATAAACACATGGGTTATCTCCCAAGAAGTGCTTTCTTTATAGCCATTAAGATGGGCTCAGCAGTTTTAATGATGCACTCGCAAGAAATAGTAGTTGAAGCAAAAGAGAGCATCAAGAAGCAAATTCAAAACACATTTAAGTCTAACATGCTTCCTATGCATAGGAATCTTGTAAATAAACAAGTTCATGAAGAGCAAAGTAACAAGCATAGGAAGATAAAACAAGTGTAGCTTCAAAAATTTCAGCACATAGAGAGGCATTTTAGTAACATGAAAATTTCTACAACCATATTTTCCTCTCTCATAATAACTTTCAGTAGCATCATGAGAAAACTCAACAATATAACGATCACATAAAGCATTCTTATCATAAGTCTCATGCATAAAATTATTACTCTCCACATAAGCATAATCAATTTTATTAGTTGTAGTGGGAGCAAATTCAACAAAGTAGCTATCATTATTATTCTCATCATCAAATATAGGAGGCATAGTATAATCACAATAAAATTTACTCTCCATAGTAGGTGGCACCAAAAGACCACTATCATTATAATCATCATAAATAGGAGGCAAAGTATCATCAAAGAAAATTTTCTCCTCAATGCTTGGGGGACTAAAAAGATCATGAAAACCAGCTTCCCCAAGCTTAGAACTTTCTATATCATTATCAACAATGGTGTTCAAAGCGTTCATACTAATATTACTACCAGCATGCAAATAAGATTCCATAGGTTTTTTAATTTTCGCATCAAACCATCCATGTCTTAAATCAGGAAATAGAATAAGAAGCTCATTGTTGTCCATTATGCCAAACTAGTGTAAACAAGAAACAAAAAGATGCAATTGCAGGATCTAAAGGAAATAGCTTCGAGCACACACACAACGGCGCCAGAAGAGTACTTTTACCTGGGACCGGAGTATGAGTGCCTTTTACCTTTCCTCCCCGGCAACGGCGTCAGAAAAGTGCTTGATGTCTACGGGTGCTTCTATTCTTGTAGACAGTGTTGGGCCTCCAAGAGCGGAGGTTTGTAGATGTCAACACCCAGATTTTTAAGTCCGGATGCCTATTATGTCATACATCGCAATCCCAGGAAATTGTTGTTGCGAGGCATAATAGTTAAGTATCACAGTCATCATTCATTACAAACTATAAGATCTTACAAAGTGGAATCACATGATCCATATTACACGAATAGTTGACCTATGGATCAACGAACAAACACAAGTTCATAGCGGAAGCGTAAGATACAAGGACTCTCTAGTCCATAGGCCAATGCTTGACGCCGGAAACTCCTAGTTGTGGTAGACGTCCTGCTGGTCGTCATCCTCGTACTGCTGCTCGGCTTCATAGTCTGGCCATTTGAATAGCCAGGGACAAAGCCGTGAGTACTTTAAGTACTCGCAAACTAATACTAAAGTAAGTACTAACATGGCTATTGAGAATGTTCTAAGCTCTAAGGTTATTTGCATAAAGCCAATTTTAGTTTAGAAACATTTTAGTAAACAACTCCTCATGTGCTAACTAACTCAAGTGGGAACATTAGTGTCATTCCCACAACTCTGTTGTGATTCAAATTCAAAGTCTCCGTTCAAGTTCAAAAAGATATAAATTCTGAGGACGGAAACAGTATGGCCTTTCCAACTGTCCATGACCGCGGACGTGGCTATTCGAATAGATTTACACTCGCGAGAGGTTGCACACTTGTGCCACAACATTTGATTACATCCGTCGGGATAACCCCGAATCATCGTAACTCGGTACGCGGATCATCAACCGTTAACCTTTCACTTACACACCCTAGTATAGGCACCTCTCCCCATGAGCTTGGCCTCCCCTGTGAAAACCAACTGTTAACCCGGGACCGCACGAGGGCTTGGCCGTACAATTCACCTCAATTCACATCATTTCTCAACAACGGAGGCAGCCTCAAGTATAACCCCTATGATGTGTGTTCAGAGGGAACCCATACTAAGACACATAAATTTCCAGCTAAGCCTTACCCATAATCAGGTATTGTGGGCACTACTAGGAAAAAGGCTATAGTTGGAGGCAGAGGGTACCGGCGCACCACCATGGACACGCGCCGGTGACAAGTGTTGCCGGCGCACCTATTTTCAGACGTGCCGGGGATGGGGGCCTTCTGCCGGCGCACCGGAGGAGCAGGCTCGCCGGCGCTATTTCCTGGCATGGCCCCGGCCGATTCGGGCCAGGCCCAAGAATCATTGCCGGCGCACCGGCCCAGGGGTGCGCCGGTGGAAAATTTGCTATTGCCGGCGCACCCCTGGGACGGTGCGCCGGCAATGATTCTTGGGCCTGGCCCGGGGGTGATATAGCCGAAAGGGCTATGTGCTGCCGGCGCACCCATGCCCTGGTGCGCCGGCAGTAACACGGGCGGTTATTTCTGCTCAACAACCACTCCCCCACTACTACCACTCCACTCCTCCACACAAACCCGAGCCTTCTCCCAACCCAGCTCATTTTTGCCCATTTCTATCCCCAATTTCACCAATTTCACCAAACAAAATCATATTTTTTGAGCAAATCTTCCCTTCCTACATGCATCTCCCACATCCCCCTATGTAGATCTAGATCTACTATCCCGCATTGACCGCTCAATCTAGATCTATATCTAGAAAGTCGGCTTTCATACGCCGTGGTAGTGGCGCGACGTCTCCATCTTGTTGACGAGTATATCAAACCAATAGGTGATTAATGAACAAATTGAGGAATGAAATCAACGTATATTGGACATTAATTTGAAGCAAAGCTCGTGTGTGGTATATATATATATATATATATATATATATATATATATATATATATATATATATATATATATATGTTGTGTTTGTGCTTGTGCTTGTGTGTGTTGGCGTTGAAAATGAGTTGCCAACGTTGCGCCGAAATGTTGATTCTTTAAGTTTCCGTTTCGGCACATTTCGGCGCTCTTATGTCCTACCGTGTAGGAAGGTCATGCCGAAATTTTCCGTGAAAACTACCGACGGATGCATGGTTCTAATGAATTATGTAATCTTACCATGCAGGCGATAATGGTTATCGAGATGAGTGAAAGCATCGTGATGAGATATCCGAAACACGCGATCATCGACATGTATGAAAATAACCGCACGGAGGTATTGTGTCCGTGCCGGAGATGCAAACGAGGGAAATGGTTTGACCCGTATTCGGGCAAATTGCAGGGGCACCTGCTCACTAATGGTTTCATGCATGGACACACTCAATGGATGAGTGATGATGGCGCGGAGGTCAATGGGGCGACGGCAGCAGGTGGTAAAAATGGCCGGCAAGAAGGAGGGCATCATGATATTGATGACGATGAAGAGTTTGTCGCACAAGACGATAACCTTGACGACGACAATAACCTTGACGACGACAATAACCTTGACGACGACGAAGAGGTGCCGCTAGCTTCAGTCGTGCGGGACCCTCATCTTCAAGATCTGCTTCTCGAAAAGACGAAAGGCGCCAAGCGGAAATCAAAGCTTGAGCAACTCGAGATAGACTCGAATACTCCGTTGTACGACTCGGGTCGCGGGTTGGGGGAGTCTCGCTTGAGAGTAGCGCTCAATGTGCTGCAGATGAAGGCGAAACACGGATGGACGGACACAAGCATCGACGACATTCCAGAATACGTGAAAGATCTCCTTCCTACCGGGAACACGTGTCCTGGTAGTCTAGCCGAGGCCAAGAGAATCACGTGCCCTCTCGACTTACCCCACGAAAAGTATCACGCCTGCATCAACGACTGTATCATGTATCGCAAGGAGCACATGGACAAGACCAAATGTCCCGTGTGTGAAGCTGAACGGTACAAGAAAGGGAAGAAGAAAGCTCCTCGGAAAGTTGTGTGGTACTTCCCACTCGCCCCCGGCTTCAACGGTTCTACGCGGACCGCAAGGAAGCAAAGCTCATGCGGCGGCACGCGAGAAAGAAAGGAGGCGGTGTTGAATGATAAAGAGCGGATTGAGCACCCGGTGCTGACGCACCCTTCGGATGCAAGCCGGTGGAAAGCATTAGACAATGAATTCGGAAGTTTTGGGGCAGATCCCGTAAACATCGGGTTGGGTGCGAGCACGGACGGATTCAATCCGTTCGGAAACCAGAAGCAAGCACATATAGCACAAGGCCCGTGTTTGTATGGATCTACAACCTCCCGCCCGGCTGTGCATGAAGAGGAAGTACATACGGATGAGTATGCTAATTCAAGGGCCGACACAGCCAGGAAACGATATCAACATGTATCTCGAACTATTAAAGGAGGAGCTTGAAACGTTGTGGGCGGAGGAAGGAGTAGATACATGGGACGCCGTCGCGGAAGAATATTTCCCTTTGAGAGCCGCGTTGATCACGACGGTGCAGGACTACCTCGGATACGGTTACATTTCGTGCCAGGTGTGCCATGGACACAAGGCATGTGTCGGGTGCATGGAAGAGACGATGTTTTTGCAGCTTGGTAAGGATCCCGGCTCTTCGAAAACAGTTTACATGGGGCATCGAAGGTGGCTACGGAAGACTAACCCGTGGAGAAAGCGTGGAGATCCGTTCGATGGTACAAATGAACCCCGAGGACCTCCACGTAAGAAGAGCGGCGAAGAGATCGATACATTACCGAAAGGTTGGAAGGAGTGCCCTGCGCCGGGAAAGATTCGTCAAAAGCCTGGAGAGAAGAAGAAGAAAAAGGAAACGACGCCGCTCATTGGTGTATGGAAAAGGAGGTCCGTGTTTTGGGACTTGCCGTCATTGGAAAATTCTCGATACACCTCACCGCCTTGATGTCATGCATATTACAAAGAACGTGTGCGAGAGCTTGCTTGGCACTCTTCTCAACATGCCGGACCGGACCAAAGATGGGCCGAAAGCAAGACACGACCTGAAAGTTTTGGGCATCAGGGAAGAGCTTCAGATCCCGCCGGCCCAAGAGGGACAGTCGGAGGAGGAGGCGGACGGCGGTCAGAAGCGCAAAAGGATTAAGCAGCCAGACTATTACTGCCCCCCCTCCTGCTTCACTTTTAGTCCGGCCGAGGTCGATCAATTTTTCAATTGCCTTCTAGGAGTCGAGTGCCCTTCGGTTACTCCGGGCTAATAAGCGGATACATGGACCCCAAGAAACGAAACTTCAGCGGCATGAAGTCTCATGAGCTGTCACGTGATGATGACGCAGATTCTTCCGGTTGCAATCCGAGGTATAATGGATGACCATGTCCGTGCAACGCTGATCTGGGCTCGTAACTTCTTTGACGTCATAACTCGGAAGTCGATAAGCGTGAAGAAACTCGCAAGGCTCCGGGAAGAGATCGTGGTGATCCTATGTGAGATGGAGATGTACTTCCCGCCTGCATTCTTTGACGTGATGGTCCATCTGTTGGTCCATATCATGGATGATATCGTCGATCTAGGGCCGGCATTCTTACACAACATGATGCCGTTTGAAAGAATGAATGGGGTCATTAAAGGATACGTTCGTAACAGGTCACATCCGGATGGAAGCATCGTACGGGGCTGGCTCACCGAAGAGTGCATCTCTTTCGCACGAATTATCTAGACATCGAGGACCCCGTTGGTTTGCCTCAAAACAAGCACCTCCGCGAGTTCGAGGGAGTAGGCCACAAAAATGGAAGGAAGGAACTGCACGTGCACATGTCTGGTCGGGCTTCCGACTTTGACAGGGCCAACTTAGTAGCGCTACAACACATTGACTTGATCGATCCTTGGTTGAAAGAGCACAAAACCATGATAGAGAACAGTGGCAAGCCGATGATGACGGAAGCAGAAATATACAGAGAGCACAACTCCTCTTTCGCGCGCTGGTTCAAAGACCACATTGATGCTAATCCCCCACCAATGGATTCGACAAGGATAAACTAGTATTGGCCTTGTCACATGGCCCCACGCCCAACATCATGACTTACCAAGCGTACGATATCAACGGGTACACATTCTACACGGAAGAAAAAGACAAGAACAGTGTTTACCAGAACTCAGGGGTAACGATGGATTCCTGGACGGGTGACGTAAAGACTAGATACTACGGAAGAATCGAGGAAATCTGGGAGCTTAACTACGCTGGGGAGAAAGTGCCGATGTTCCGTATCAGATGGGCTAAGAGCGTCAGAAAAGAAGACCGGTATTTCACCACCATGTTTCTACCCGAAGCCAACAAATCAAAGTCCACGAACGCCACCGCGCGAGAATGAGCCATGGGTGCTGGCGAGAACATGTGCACCAATGCTTCTTCATAACCGACCCATCCGAGGCCTAGCCGTGTTATCGTGAGGAGAGGCAAGAGGACCATCGTCGGAATGGATGGAGTCGCCAACGAGGAAGACTTCGAAGGACAAGTCGGAGACCCAATGATGGAAGAATCCGAGGACGAAGACACAACATACACCACAAGAAGAAGCGAGGACCACGCTACCGAGGTCGGGTCGACCCTTCAAAAGAAGAAGTCACGACACGGGGCTAAATTATTCAACGACGAGCAAGAAAAGCAAGAAGAAAGCGAAACACTCTTCTCAATCGATGATGTAAAACTTTATTTGCAATCTATAACTCATATTTTGTGTAATTCATAACTACTCATATGGTCATGGCCAATATTTTATGTATGAATAATTAATATTGTGTTCGTCAATATTTTGTGTATGTATATATAACTCATATTTTTTTGTAATGCCTAATTAAGATTTTGAAATTGTTTTTGCATATATAACTCACGCATATTTCTTGGCTATTATCTTGAAAAGATAAGAACATAAATATAATAGAAAAGACCAGAAAAGAAATAAAGAAAAACAAAAGAAAATATGAGTTGGGGAGGTCATTGCATGTGATCCGGGCCAAGTCCCGTGTATACACGGGGTACACTTATTGCCGGCGCACCGGGGCTTTGGTGCGCGGGGGTCCACCTGTCCCCGGCGCACCAAAGCCCTGGTGCGCCGGCAATAAGTCACTCCGTGTATACTTGGGACTTAACCGCACGCCAACTCGATTTCCCTCCTTCTTCCCCATTCCTTCGACGCCGCCACAGAACCCTAGCTAACCGCCGCCGCCCTGCACCTGCCCCCGTGCCGCCGAGCCGCCGAGAGGAGCAGAGCCGCCGAGAGGAGGAGGAGCAGGCGTCTCCACACCGTCGCCACCGGAGGAGGAGGGCGTCGCACGCGGAGGAGAAGGAGGGCGTCGCACGCGTGCCGGCCACCGTCGCTCAACGCCGGTAAGAACCGCCCTCTCCCTTCCCCTCTTCCTTCCCCAACGTCGCCAGAACCTCCTCCACCTCCCCTCCCCTCCCCTTCTTCCTTCCCCTCTCCCTTCCCCTCTCCCTGCCTCCGAAATTGGTATTGGTTTAGTTCTTGCAGTTCTTGCAGTAGCCCTAACGAAATTGCTATTAGGGTTCATTGCAGTGTTCATTGGTTCAATGCAAATGAAAATGTAGTAATTTTTAAATGAACCATATTGCAATTTCCTTGTTCAAATTGGAAATAGGGTTCTCTGGTTTGAATTTTTTCAACCCTAAACCAATTGGTTCTCTGGTTTGAAAAAATTGGCAATTGTTTGGTTTAGTTAAATGCAAATAGGGTGGTTCAGCTAGCAGTAGGTGTAACATCCCTGTTTTGCTAAACCCTAATTAGGAAGTTGTTTGTGCATCATGAGCATCATATAAAATGCATTAGGGAAATTTTGCAAGTAAATCAAAATGGAAACCCTAGGTTTATGCAAGTCTTTGTCTTTTTGAAATGTGTTCAAATGTTTGAAAACCCTAAAACAAAAATGTGTGGACTTTCAATTATTATTTGGAAGGCCACAAAATATTTCCTCTAAAATATTTGAGTTAATTTGGATCTCCAAAAGGTTGCAAAACTATCAAAAGGATTTGTTTTTGTGTTGTTTTATAGTTTCCGAGGAAAACCCCCAAAGGCCGGGGGCTCCTTGTAAAATCGCCCTTTGTCTTCTACCTTGGACGAGCGAGGCACCTGCGTGCCCTGCCCTGCGTGCTCCGACGCGGCCACCTCCTCGCTGCCGCCGGCCGAGGACGAGGAGGCGTCCCGGAGACACCCTCTCCCTCTCTCCCCTCATCCCTATCCTCTCCCTCGCGCAGTTCCTCTCTCTCCCGAGCTCTCTGCGTGCCCAAACCCTAGCCCCGGCCATCTCTCCATCGCCGATGGTGCCGGCCACCCCGCGCCCCGCCGAGATGCTCTCGAGCTCCGCCGTGACGCCCTCGTTCTTCCCCGCCCACCGGCGCGGATCGAGGCGCCCGGAATCGCGCCAATCGGACGGAGCCCGAGCCGCCGGCCACCGCCTCTCGCCGGCGTTCCCGGCCACCTCCGGCGACGCCGTCACCCTCCACGTGCTCGCGGTGAGCTGCTGATGCTCATGGTCCCCTCTGCTCCCTTCCCCGCTCGCCGTAGCCGCCGGCCGTCGCGTGCTCGCGAGCGCCGCCCCCGGCCATCGTCGCCGGCGCGTCTCCGGCGACCATTGGCGGGAGGCGCGGCCACCGGTCGGTCCGCCCCGACCGGGCGCGTCCAACGCCCCTCCCGGCGTGGTCGCGCGCGCTCCCGAGCGCCGCCTCGCGTGGTTGCCGGCGTTGGCCGCCGGAGTTGACCACCGGCGGGTTGACCCGGTGGGCCCCGTTGGCCTTTTCTTTTTATTTCTTTTATTTTTCTGTTTTTGTTAAATATATGACATGTGGGGCCCGTCGTCAGAAATTTAATAATTTCCAAAATATTTAGGAAAAGAATAAAACCCTGACAGTGGGTCCAACTTGTCATATTTTTATTATTTTCCAGAAATTGAAGAAAATGAGTAAAACTTGTAAAATCCATAACTTATTCATTTTAATTCAGAAAAATATGTATAATATATCAAAATGTTCAGAAAAACATTCTCTACAAGTTTAGATGAAATTCATGCATCATTGCAACAATTAAAACTACATAAGTAGTGAAACCCTAATTAACCCCTCTCATATGTCGGAGTCCGATGCCGGAACCCCTTTTAAATTGACGATGCACCTAGGGTTTATTCAATTCCAATAATATGACATATCATTCATACTTGTATGCGCATTGCATCGATGCCATGTGTTGATTGTTATTCCTCTCTTTATAGTATTTGCTTCTTCGCGATCGATAGAGCACGTGCCCGAGACGATGAAGATCAACAACGACGCAGATCAATAATTGTCCATCGGCGAACAAGTCAAGCATGGGATCCTCGAAGATCCATATTGGTTTGTCGGGGACAAGGCAAGCCCTAACCTGGTTCATCTATGTTTTCGAAATGTTTTATCTGTGGTTCCTACATATCGCATACGATTCAACTGTCTTTTATCGATAGATAGAGTTACCCTATCTCGTTGCATGTCCGACCTTTGTAGCCTCGATACCCTGATCCACCTGCTCCTAGCATAACTAGGTTTGGCATGTGTGCGTCGCGAGAGCCTTTATCTCTTTATGCTTAGCCATGCTTAGTTTGTTACGCTACTACTCCGGTCTTCGGACTGGAGCCTTACAATGAAATGAATCTAGCATGACGAGGTTGACGTGGTAAGTATAGAGATGATGATAAACCTGATTAAAGGCTCAGACGAGAGGCCACATTGGGATGTGGTGGGTTGTTTCGTTTCTGCCGACCCTAGGAACCGAGTTCTCGCCTCTTGAACCAAGACCGAGCGTACAACCACACGAGGCCCTATTATGGTACCCTCTCGACTCACTAACTTGCCTAGTAGATTCCATGAGTCACATAGTTTGCGCTTTACCTGGACATATGCATTGCATTTTGCTTGGGGGAAAAGGTACATAACGAGCGGGTAAGCGTGGTCGTGGTGGCCGGGGGTTGCGGCCTCCGGGGAAACCCACCTCGGTACACATCGTTAAGGACCGACTTCGGGACTTGACCCGTTACGGCGGAACAATCCTTAGCGCGTGACTCATGGTCTCGGCGACGAGCAAGGTAAAGGTCGTGGTCAACCACCCTCTGCCGGCTTTCCAAGGAAGAGAGCTTATACGTTGGCACTAAGAGTCGGTTGGCGCGTGTGGGTAAAGTTGTGCACCCTCGCAGGGTTATGAATCTTTTCGAAAAGCCGTGTCCACGGTTATGGACGACTTGGGAACGGACGTGGAGATCATAGAGAACATGAACCTAATCGTAAAACTTGGCAACCAATGTGTGTTTACGGATATCTTCTTCGGGTGTTGAGGGGGTAGATCCGAGGATAGTGGTTCGAGATGATGAAGATTGGTGGATACAACATGATGATCAAATAGAGCTAGAGATATCGCTCTCTTATCCCCTTTCAAAGGTTCTGAGTAGTCGAGCTTCTCTTCTCTCTTATCTTACAAAGGAAAACCGGCTTTACGCAAAAGAAGATCTACCGTAAAGCCCGCATAACCGCTTTGCTAAAAGGTTGTACTAAGTCTTGCTGAGTCCCCGTACTCAGCTTTGCATGCTTTTGTTTCGGAAGAAGTCGCTCCAACGAGATGGTGGTTTCTATGTCGACATCGACGAGTAGCTTGGGGTTCCCGGGTGGCAGCCTGGAATCTATGGGCCGGGACGTCGCCGTTATGCTCCCGGCCTCTTAGGCCTTTTGCTATCTTGCTATGTCTAATAGCATAACTTTGCTTCCGTTGGTTGATGTATGTCGGGTCGGTGACCTCCGCTTGTAATACTTTGGTTCTTCGCTCGGTTATGAGCTTGTATTACTTTTTGAGTCGTAGAGTCACTCGTTGTGTTACCGATTCTCTCACTCGTAGTCTCTCGAGCTCTAGGTTAGGCTTATGTCGACGAAGATCTGGTATTTGTCTAACCCCGATCCCGGGGTGCCACAGGTTTTGGTATCGGAGCGAGGACTGCTCGTAGGAAAACCCTTTCTACTGGTCGATGTTGAGTCTAGTGTTTGTGAAAACTATTTGAAAGCTAAAAGTATTTGCGAAAAATCTGATTAGGCTCCTTTTTACTCCTTATCCGGTATCGCTCTAATTCTAAGGTGCCTTACCTTGTATTGATTTGAAAGTTTTTCTATCTCTTCTAGTCTTTCAAACTTAGGTGCCTCAAGGGCATGTCGTTCCTAAACCGATTGACCTAGTATAGAGTTTTCTAGAGTCTGTGTGTGTTCTTTGCTTCCTCTTTGTTTTGTTTTTGTTCTAACAGAGAGATCTCGTTTCCATCATGATCTCTCTATTTTGTGGGTTCCACATCATTCTGTTCTTGGCTTCGAGGTTTCCTTTCGCCTTGAATGCCTCCTTTCTATTTTCTTGGGTACTTCGGAAGCTAGTGTATGGCTTCTGGATGCTACATCGTGATTACTACCTCGCAGTGTCCTTTGTGTCACTCATCTAGTAGTTACTTCTTTCTCGGGTTCTAACCCTTGGACTTGAACCGAAGGTCCCCGATTGTGCTGGATTCTATTTTATGAATCTTAGTACATGAAGCTGGCCTTTAACCCAAGATCCATGCCATTGAACACTGGTGTTAATGTTCAAACATTACATCGGGATGGCTAAATTCAAATCAATCTAGCCTTCAAGCTTGTGGTTGTTGTCGTGTTGAATTGCGGCAATAAATATCTTCCCCTTCCACTAGCTTATCGCAGAGGTTCTTTCATCGAACCAAATGGATCACGAGAAGAGTGCTCTTTGTGAGTCTTATATCTATGTCTGTGACTCTGACACACCTTCCTTTTCAGCATGAGTTTCACAAAAGTATTAACTTGTGTATCTACATCTCAGGAATTCTGATCCTGATTGTGTTCCTCCTTTTTAGTTGCTTTTCGACCTTTGTCTGCTAGTTAGCAGCCAAGTGTAAATATGCATTGGTGTTCTCCAGGGTATATTACTCTTGTTGTTTGTTAAGACATTCCACTTCGGTATGTCAGGAGAAACAAAACTCCAGTACCTAGTCATTTCTAAAACTTGGTCAAAGTGTTGTAATCCGCAGAATAAGAGGTCTTCGTTAGCTTCTGTTCTGTTCTACCTTGGAGTAGCACCCTCTTATATATCATGAGGTCGTGCTTTGTATCATGGCCTTATTGATGAAGTGATGCTCTTACATATCTTTACTCGCCCTTCCTCCGAGCTGTCCGTTGCTTGTTGAATGTTGGGGTGTACTTATTGATGTGGCTATCCGAGATTCTTAGCAATTCTTATTGCTTTGAAATCCAATGACATTTGTGACATTCTTAGCATGATTGGTTCGCTAATTACTATGCGAAGTATGACTGTGATGCCAAGTCCATTCGTTCAGGCGCACATCTTCGGTCAAAGAGCTAGGTTAATGCCAAAGCCCTCCATACCATATCGTGTTGCTTTGTAAAGCAAGGTTCCCTCTTGAATTCAGTGATATACCGGTGGTTCGTGATATTCTGGATGTCTTTCTAGAAGTATCGCCATGTTGTCACATGACCGTGTTATCGAGTTCATGAGTAAGTTAGTTCTGTGAACTACTCCTTTCTCCAAGAAACCGTACTGGATAACCCTGGACTAGTTGGTTGAGCTTAATCAACAACTTGGAGAGTTGAAAGACAAAAGCTCTATCCAACTTTGTTCCTTCATAAAGGGATGTCTAGTGTTGTTTGTGTTGAAGTCAGAAAGTATCTCCTTTGCGGATATGCTATCTTCCCCATATTTGATTTGAGCCTGGGCTATCGTCAAATCAAACTCAGTTCCAAGGATTGTCTTGATGATGTTTATACTCATGGTGTCTCGTCTGAGTATACCTTCATGTCCTTTGGTCTGACCAATACTTCTGCCTCGTTCATGCAAAATATGAGTTCCTCATTGGAGTATCTTGATAAGTTTGTTGTTGAGCCCATCGATGACATTCTTATTTCCTCCAAATTTAAAAGATTCATATTGGACGTTTGACACTAGTATTGGAAAGTTTGAGAACCATCTTTGTGTTATCATGAAGTATGTGTTCTGGATGTTGGAAGTGACCTTCTCTGGTTCACGTGCACCTGTTGAAAGATGTCGCCGTGGATTCGAGTAGAGTTCCCTTTGTTTTTCTCGGGAGTCATCGCAAGTCGGTCAGGCAAGTGCGAAGTATTCTTGAGATGGAAGGTTGCTACCTCCATTCCTTGAAACATTTCTCAATGCACACTAAGCCACTGATTGGTTTGTTCAAGAAAGAGAAGAAGCTTAAGAACTTCAAAATCTTCTTTGATGTCCCCACAAGGACTCACTTATGTTACATTGCAAATTCATGTGCACGCAATTGCCTTTGGCAGTCACATCCATATGTATTACACAATCTAGCTCAATCTTTTTGGAGCTTGACATTGTAGCCTATAACTTGAGAGTCTAGCGACTTTACCTTTGTGGTAACTGTTGCAATTTTTCTAATCGGACATTCTGAGTCTGAAATATCTTACACCTAACCTAAGCTGAATCTCAAGCGGCAATGATGGTTAGTGTTTCTCAAGGAATTTTGACATAGGTCTCTTTGTAAATCCGACAAGATTGATGTCGTGGTTAACACAATTAGTCGGAAGGCCTAATGCAATAATATCTTGAATCATCAAGAATAACCACTCTCCATAAGGATCTTGTGCGACTTATTCTAAGAGTTGCCCTTATAATGTCTTTTCAATTCCAAAGTCCGACCTTGACTTGATGACCTATTGAAGGCTCCTCAATAGCCTAAAATTGGTGTCTAGAACGTCAATGAGAACATTAGAAGCAGAGTTGCTAAATGTCTCTCGGTCAATCCTTCGAAATCATTTCTCCGGTGACAACAACATCGTTTGGAGAACTTTCACTCCCCGCTGATCCTTGTCACTTCCCTAGCCAATACTCTTCCCCTTCCTTTGGGTTGTACCTGAAGTTCTAATCAGTTCACACGTTGTGTGAATTCGTCAGTCATCTAGGCCCCAGCCTTTTGAGTAGACAATAATCGTTTCATGTATCCTTAACCAAAGAATGACTACGATTCTTAAATCCAAAGATTCTCTGGTTTGAAAATCATTCGTGCTTCTACGAGTCACCCTTTCTAAGAGTGCCTTGTCATGGTATCAAAGGCAGTTTAACTCCTCGCTACCTTGTCTCTTTGTATTCTTGCAAAGCGTGGAGCAATTGCCTACCAGAAATTGAAACTTCTTTCGTCTCCTCCGTTACCTTGATGTGTTTCATGTTTCCTAGCTCAAGAGTTGTTTCCGAACACTCCTTCCATGAGTTGACCATGAGATACTCGATCTTCTAGAGATCCCTCGTTCTAGAGTTATTCCCTCTTTCCTTTAGGTGCAGTTGAGAAACAACCTCAAAAGAAGAAAATGAAGAGATATTCATGGTGTCGTGGATCAACTTCATCAACACAGAAGATCATAGTGTTATCGACAAGCTCGTTCAAGACCGGTTTAGTCCTTGTTACCTTCTCTTTTCCTACCTTAGGAATCTCGGGGACGAGATTCTTGTAAGGGGGGTAGAGTTGTAACATCCCTGTTTTGCTAAACCCTAATTAGGAAGTTGTTTGTGCATCATGAGCATCATATAAAATGCATTAGGGAAATTTTGCAAGTAAATCAAAATGGAAACCCTAGGTTTATGCAAGTCTTTGTCTTTTTGAAATGTGTTCAAATGTTTGAAAACCCTAAAACAAAAATGTGTGGACTTTCAATTATTATTTGGAAGGCCACAAAATATTTCCTCTAAAATATTTGAGTTAATTTGGATCTCCAAAAGGTTGCAAAACTATCAAAAGGATTTGTTTTTGTGTTGTTTTATAGTTTCCAGGAAAACCCCCAAAGGCCGGGGGCTCCTTGTAAAATCGCCCTTTGTCTTCTACCTTGGACAGGCAGGCACCTGCGTGCCCTGCCCTGCGTGCTCCGACGCGGCCACCTCCTGCTGCCGCCGGCCGAGGACGAGGAGGCGTCCCGGAGACACCCTCTCCCTCTCTCCCCTCATCCCTATCCTCTCCCTCGCGCAGTTCCTCTCTCTCCCGAGCTCTCTGCGTGCCCAAACCCTAGCCCGGCCATCTCTCCATCGCCGATGGTGCCGGCCACCCCGCGCCCCGCCGAGATGCTCTCGAGCTCCGCCGTGACGCCCTCGTTCTTCCCCGCCCACCGGCGCGGATCGAGGCGCCCGGAATCGCGCCAATCGGACGGAGCCCGAGCCGCCGGCCACCGCCTCTCGCCGGCGTTCCCGGCCACCTCCGGCGACGCCGTCACCCTCCACGTGCTCGCGGTGAGCTGCTGATGCTCATGGTCCCCTCTCGCTCCCTTCCCCGCTCGCTGTAGCCGCCGGCCGTCGCGTGCTCGCGAGCGCCGCCCCGGCCATCGTCGCCGGCGCGTCTCCGGCGACCATTGGCGGGAGGCGCGGCCACCGGTCGGTCCGCCCCGACCGGGCGCGTCCAACGCCCCTCCCAGCGTGGTCGCGCGCGCTCCCGAGCGCCGCCTCTGCGTGGTTGCCGGCGTTGGCCGCCGGAGTTGACCACCGGCGGGTTGACCCGGTGGGCCCCGTTGGCCTTTTCTTTTTATTTCTTTTATTTTTCTGTTTTTGTTAAATATATGACATGTGGGGCCCGTCGTCAGAAATTTAATAATTTCCAAAATATTTAGGAAAAGAATAAAACCCTGACAGTGGGTCCAACTTGTCATATTTTTATTATTTTCCAGAAATTGAAGAAAATGAGTAAAACTTGTAAAATCCATAACTTATTCATTTTAATTCAGAAAAATATGTATAATATATCAAAATGTTCAGAAAAACATTCTCTACAAGTTTAGATGAAATTCATGCATCATTGCAACAATTAAAACTACATAAGTAGTGAAACCCTAATTAACCCCTCTCATATGTCGGGGTCCGATGCCGGAACCCCTTTTAAATTGACGATGCACCTAGGGTTTATTCAATTCCAATAATATGACATATCATTCATACTTGTATGCGCATTGCATCGATGCCATGTGTTGATTGTTATTCCTCTCTTTATAGTATTTGCTTCTTCGCGATCGATAGAGCACGTGCCCGAGACGATGAAGATCAACAACGACGCAGATCAATAATTGTCCATCAGCGAACAAGTCAAGCATGGGATCCTCGAAGATCCATATTGGTTTGTCAGGGACAAGGCAAGCCCTAACCTGGTTCATCTATGTTTTCGAAATGTTTTATCTGTGGTTCCTACATATCGCATACGATTCAACTGTCTTTTATCGATAGATAGAGTTACCCTATCTGTTGCATGTCCGACCTTTGTAGCCTCGATACCCTGATCCACTGCTCCTAGCATAACTAGGTTTGGCATGTGTGCGTCGCGAGAGCCTTTATCTCTTTATGCTTAGCCATGCTTAGTTTGTTACGCTACTACTCCGGTCTTCGGACTCGGAGCCTTACAATGAAATGAATCTAGCATGACAGGTTGACGTGGTAAGTATAGAGATGATGATAAACCTGATTAAAGGCTCAGACGAGAGGCCACATTGGGATGTGGTGGGTTGTTTCGTTTCTGCCGACCCTAGGAACCGAGTTCTCGCCTCTTGAACCAAGACTGAGCGTACAACCACACGAGGCCCTATTATGGTACCCTCTCGACTCACTAACTTGCCTAGTAGATTCCATGAGTCACATAGTTTGCGCTTTACCTGGACATATGCATTGCATTTTGCTTGGGGAAAAGGTACATAACGAGCGGGTAAGCGTGGTCGTGGTGGCTGGGGGTTGCGGCCTGTGGGGAAACCCACCTCGGTACACATCGTTAAGGACCGACTTCGGGACTTGACCCGTTACGGCGGAACAATCCTTAGCGCGTGACTCATGGTCTCGGCGACAGCAAGGTAAAGGTCGTGGTCAACCACCCTCTGCCGGCTTTCCAAGGAAGAGAGCTCAAACGTTGGCACTAAGAGTCGGTTGGCGCGTGTGGGTAAAGTTGTGCACCCCTGCAGGGTTATGAATCTTTTCGAAAAGCCGTGTCCACGGTTATGGACGACTTGGGAACGGACGTGGAGACCATAGAGAACATGAACCTGATCGTAAAACTTGGCAAACAATGTGTGTTTACGGATACCTTCTTCGGGTTTTGAGGGGGTGAGTCCGAGGATAGTGGTTCGAGATGATGAAGATTGGTGGATGCTATATGATGATCAAATAGAGATAGAGATATCGCTCTCTTATCCCCTTTCAAAGGTTCTGAGTAGTCGAGCTTCTCCTCTCTCTTGTCTTACAAAGGAAAACTGGCTTTACGCAAAAGAAGCTCCACGGAAAGCCTGCATACCCGCTTTGCTAAAAGGTTGTACTAAGTCTTGCTGAGTCCCTGTACTCAGCTTTGCATGCTTTTGTTTCGGAAGAAGTCGCTCCAACGGATGGTGGTTTCTATGTCGACATCGACGAGTAGCTTGGGGTTCCCGGGTGGCAGCACTGGAATCTATGGGCTGGGACGTCGCCGTTATGCTCCCGGCCTCTTAGGCCTTTGCTATCTTGCTATGTCTAATAGCATAACTTTGCTTCCGTTGGTTGATGTATGTCGGGTCGGTGACCTCTCGCTTGTAATACTTTGGTTCTTCGCTCGGTTATGAGCTTGTATTACTTTTGAGTCGTAGAGTCACCGTTGTGTTACCGATTCTCTCACTCGTAGTCTCTCGAGCTCTAGGTTAGGCTTATGTCGGACGAAGATCCGGTATTTGTCTAACCCCGATCCCGAGGGTGCCACAA